>NC_085842.1:105769850-106082350 GCF_035594765.1 Anolis carolinensis | reverse complement strand
TGAAAGCTTATGGTATAAACTTCTTTCTCTCAGTCTCAAAGGTACTACATTTCTTTGCATACTGATCCAGATTAACACAGTGATATCTTTGAGTTCATTGAGATGTGAAAATAGGTTCATGACTCTACCATTCTCAAGGGAAAATGCTTGCATGATTGGTCCCTACACATCTTATCTAAAGCCACCAATAAACGCTTAAAAGCATCTTGAATGAAATATTTAGTTTTACATTCTATCAGTATTTGGCAGTGGAATAGGTAGGTCTTCTGATTGAGAGGAAGCAATACTATCTGCACTACTTGTGCCTGCATGTTACAATCCTGTGTGTACTGTATACCATATTTATTCAATTGTTACATGTGCTAAAGTTTTTGCCAGGTAAGGAGTCTAATTTGTGCAAAAAAGAAAGATGATATTATAATTGAATTAAATTAGGAAAAACTTTAAAAGATGCAAGTAATGGTTTCTGACCTCACATCCACACTGCAGAAGTATAGCAATTTAAAACAACCTTAACAGCCATAACTCCATCCTATGGAATCCTAGGATTTGAAATTTGTTGGGGCATCAGCCCTATCTGACTGAGAAAGCTGATGATGATGATGATGATGATGATGATGATGATGATGATGATGATGATGATGATGATGATGAATATCCTGTTTTATCTCCCCAAAGGGGACTCAACATGGCTGTATAGCTCATAAAACTATAAATCCCATAAATCTATATTATTGAGTGATAGCACTCTTCACCACTAAGCTCACTATATTCTCCACAACAACTTTCCCCATTTATTTACAGTATTTATATTCCACCTTTCTCACCCCAAAGGGGACTCTGGGCGGATTACAATACACATATATGTGGCAAACATTCAGTGCCATTAGACATACAACATAAAGACAGACACAGAGGCAATTTAAAATTTTCCAGCTTCCGGCTTCATGAGGGTATGCTTGATTCCGGCCACAGGGGAGCTGCCGCTTCATCGTCCACTTGTGACACTGAGTCCTTGATGGTAGTACTTCCTCATTCCTTTCCGCACACTGCTGGCAGTTTTATGGTGTCATAAATTAGTTAAATTAGCCTCCCCACATAAAGCGGTACCTACAATTTTCTACTCAACAGATGCAACTGTTTTTCGAGCTGCTTAGGTGGGCAGCAAGCTAGGCTATTAATGGTCGAGAACTCAATCTGACCCGGGCTTCGATCCCATGACCTCTCGGTTAGTAGTGAGTTATTGCAGCTGACTACTAACCAACTGTGCCACAGCCCTGCCATAGAAACTGATCCAGTGGCTTGCTACATTTGGAGATGTGATAACCGGTTTCCTTTTCTCTGGTCTTTTTTCAGGGATGGGTGACTCATGTCTGCTTGACACCGTGAAGGACTAGAGAAAACAAAGCAATAGTTCAGATGTTCCTTAAAGTTCAGAAAAGTACACTCCATTTGTGTGTTTGGGGGGTGGGGGGCTCAATTTGTATTTTCAGTATTTGTTGTTGTTGCTATGTGCCCTCAAGTCAACTCTGATTTAACAGTGTCCCTAATGTAAAATGTTAGTGGCAAGATTGCTTCACAAGAGATTTAACATTGACTTCCTCGGAGGCTGAGAGATTTGCCCAAGGTCACTCTGTAACTGAGCAGGGATTTGAACCCTGGTCTCTAGAGTCTTAAGGGGCATCAAAACTATAGAATCAATGCAGCTTGACACCATTTTACTGACATAGCTCAAAACTATGAAATGATGGGAGCTGTAGTTTGGTGGGACAGCAGCATCTTTTGGCAGAAAAGGCTAAAGTGGTGCCAAAGTACACTAATTCTAGTGTAGACGCACCCCAGTCCAAAACGCACTACCCTGTTCTCTCTCCATACTTTCATGATAATTTTATGCCAAGTCCGGCTAAGTACAACATCTTGCCACATCTTCCCAACATCCTCCCAAGGGTGTCTCACAATCAAAACTTTCTTTTCCCCCAACCACTTCTTCATCCGCCATTCACATGGAGATTTTACATGCATAAAGGATTGGTTAGAAACTCCTCTAGTAAAACTGTGTATAACACTACCTGTTTAAATCTATTTTTATGTCCACACCAAAAATCACCACTACCAACATTTCACAATTTGCAATGGGAAACATGCTGGGTTTTGTCTGTGTAGACAAACACATTGGACTGATTACCAAATGGGACTTCAGCACTGCCGACAGAAGAGTTTGGTCTTTAAATGAATTTTTGGGAGGGGTGGAGGAATCAAAAAGCTGAATAATCCCTTTAATTATATGTTTAAGGTCCTGAATGGAAGAAATTAGGGGATACGAAGGAACAAATGTATACTAATTATTCCTTGTTTTGCAGGAAATATATTTCTATAGCAACCACTGTGGTCTTAGGAGAAATTAAATGACTTTTAAAAAAATCAGATCATCAGCAAAGTTACCCAGTAGAGCCACAAACCAATACTCTTCCAAATAAGCCTTTAGATGATGAAGGAGAAACGCATTCATTTTTCCCAGCTGTTGGCCATTAAAGTGATGAAATGGCTTTTTTTCATTCAAAACCACCAAGTAGGGGCTTTCTTATTTGTTATGGGAGAAGGGTATACATTTGAAACAAATAGATGGCTTCTAGGAATGTAATACACTTCATGTCACAATGTAATAAGGTATATGGCAGATCTCGAGTACTAACCCCCACAGAGCCAACAGACTTTGATATTCTCACACAGTTCGGTGTATCTGAAAAGACAGCACATCTTTTAGCTTTGCTATTTGGTCTGCAAGCTGAGCTGGGCATGTAGACCAAAAGGTCCCAGGTTCAAATCCAGGGAGCGGCTTGAGCACCCGCTGTTAGCTCCAGCTCCTGCCAACCTAGCAGTTCGAAAACATGCAAATGTGAGTAGATACCTAGGTACTGCTCCAGCGGGAAGGTAATGGCGCTCCATGCAGTCATGCCAGCCACATGACCTGGAGTTGTCTATGGACAACGCCGCTGTTCGGCTTAGAAATGGAGATGAGCACCAACCCCCAGAGTCGGTCACGACTGGACTTAACATCAGGGGAAACCTTTACCTTTATGTGGAGTACAGCATAGGAATATACATAATGATACCTAGGGCACTTCCAGACAGGGCTTAAACCTGATTCAGAGAGGGTTAAAGAAATCCACTCCAAAGCAGGTTTAAGCCCCCATGGGCACCCAAAACAACCGGGCTTTTCCAGGGGTTGTCCCCATGCCAGCACGGTAGCTTCTGCATTAGCATTGGGCCACCACAAAAACACCCCCAAAGTCCTTAAAATAAAAATAAAATCTTACTGGGCACCATGAGGCCTCTCCTGCAGGCCTCCTGTCATATAGAAATGATGTGTCAGGAGCAGGGGGGCAGGAGCCATTTTTCTCCTCCTTCCCCCTCCACTGCCTTCTAGCGCATCATTTCTATGTACAGGAGGCCTGCAGGAGAGGCCTCATGGTGCCCAGTAATTTTTTATTTTTATTTTAAGGGCTTTTGGGGCAGTTTTGGGAGGGAGTAGACACCCTCCTTGCATCTCCAAGCTTTTGGTAGCCCAAAGAAGCAAGGTGGGTGTGGGGACTGGCCCCTGGGAGCATCTGGGAGGCAGTCCCCCACAGGGCCCATGCCCCATTAGACCCAAGCCTTTCAAGAATGCCCAGGTCTAATGGGGTATTTGATTAATTTGGGACAAAGCAGGGTTTTCCTGCTTTGTCCCGAATTAATCCTCTTTTACCTGAGACATCATTTGGACACCTCAGGTAAAAATCTAACAGAGCCTGCATTTTGGGCCCTGTCTGGAAGGGCCTCTAGTATGTATAACTGACGCTGCTTTGACACACACAACAATAAATAATACAGCTTTCCTTCTCAGGATGCTTAAATATACCTGATACCTCCTCTCCTATGGTACTGCACACATAGTACAAGTTTGAAAGTATCACTGGTTTTGTTTGAAGCAAACACCTGCAGATTGTATTACTAAGGAAGTGGTTGGCTTCAAGACTGCAGTGCTTACTTTTCAGGGTCTTAAGGGGAGATTTAATTTCAATTTTAATTTCAGAAGGCTAAAGGATTAATTTGTTGGGAAAATAAAATGTTGGATGAACTAAAACTACATGATAGCAGAGAAGGCTTCAATGAAGATTGAAGCACTGGAGAGCTAACTTGAAACAAAATGTCTTGAAAGTTCAGCATCAGCTGCATTCATTAAAGCATATTAAGGATTTTGCTGAAAACATTGGTCAAGAAATAAGACATGTGTGCAAAGCTCTACATACACAGATCCATGTTTTACCAGGCTCCTGGGGCTGTCACTTAGGGCCCATCCAGACAGTCCCAAAATGTGGACCTCTCTCGGTTTTTACCAGAGGCATCCAAATGATGCCCCTGGTAAAAATGAATTAATTTGGAATAAACCAAGGTTTCCTTGGTTTGTTCTGAATTAATTAAATACCTCATTAGATCCAGGCCCTCCTGAAAGGCCCGAGTCTAATAAGGTATTGGGCCTGTGAGGACTGACTTCCGGGGTCATGTTCCACGACCCCAGGGCTCTGTCTCCACTGCCATTCTGCACCTTTTGGTCCTGGAGCATAAAGGTGCATGAGTGTACCCACCCTCTCCCCTCCAGCCTCTCAGAACTTAAAAGATCCCTTGCTGCCATAAAGCATCTTATCACATCCTCCTTGCACAAGAAAATGATGCGTAAGGAGACGGGGGAGGCGAGGTGGAATTTTCCTCCTCACACCTCTCATCTTCTAGGGCATCATTTTCTTGTGCTAGGAAAACATGAGAAGAGGATTTATGGTGGAAAGGTAAAGTAAAGTAAGTTTTATAGAGGAAATGGAGAGCTTCGGGGTGGCTTCATGCCATCCTTATTTCAGTCGGGATGACATGTAGCCACACACCCCACACACAAGGTTTGGGTGTGTGGGTGAAGCCAAGAACCCATGCCAAAGTGTGTTATTTTAACTTGCTTAAGCACAGGTTTTAGGGGTGTGTTGAAGTGCCCTTACTGGTATGGAAGAGAAATGAAAATGAGCTGTCAAATGAAGGGCATCCACATTTTCCTTCTTTGAAATCCAAGAGAAAATGGACCTTCATGGTCTGAACCACTGGTTTACATTATTAACAGGGTTTGTCTAATTACAATAAGATAACCAGTAATTATTCTAGAACTTATTGCAGAGTTAAAATATATTCCATATGATGTTAGGAATGCATTATTAGGAACATAAAAGGGATAATTGAAACATGTGCTCTAGGCTCTGTGGCCACCCCCAAATGGAGATATATCAATTATCTTTTTTATTATTTTAATGGTTTAATAAAGATAGTTTCATTATCAGAACTGACACTCATTAATTGGGTGTTTAAAGGAAGAAAATTGTTTGATTTTGTGTTTTAATATGTATAATTTATCATTTTTAATGGAACCTGTTTAATTATCTTAGAAGCTGCCTAGGGAGAAAGGTGGGGCACGAACCAGACAAAAAGATAAATGCAGTCAATTCAATCATTCATGAGTGTTAAGTAAGAGAAGTCCAGTCACTCCATAGTGGAGCCAATGCCTTGCATGTGTAAAGTCTCAGGTTCAATTCTAAGCATTTTCAGGTAGAGCTAGAATAAAGCAACCTGAGACCACAAAGAGAAGCTGCTGGTCAGTGTCAACAGTACTGAACCACATGGCATAAAATGACCTGTTTCAGAAAAGAGCAGTTTTCTAGGTGTGATCTTGGACAATACAATGTCTTTCACATTGAGTATAATTGGTGGGTTATTTTCTCAGCCATTGTTAATAACAGTGTAGAAGTCCTGTTACATACACTGTAGAAACAGGTAATAAGATCTTTGAGGCAGACAGGAAGTCAGTGGTGCGTTCCTATCTCCAGATTTTGTGGTATGTATGCATGAGGAAAGGCCGCAAGAGAAAATGTCCCACAAAGACCTGTGTGCTGTATCTTCTTTCCATGAAGAAAGTGATTTCTCAGTACAATGGCACTAAAGATATTTCAAATTCAAGTACAATAGCTCATAAGCAACAGGAAGCCTCAGTACAAATACTATTTCATCTTTCTGCACATACATGATACTTTTCTAGCCTATTCAAAGAAAAAAGGAGCTTGTTATTGTTCTCTGGCCATACTGTCACCATCCACGAGGGGGTGCAGGAAGCCTAGAACACCTTCTCCTGGCAAGCGACTCTGATTGAGATGTTCTGGGTATCTCTTAGCTGGTGCTATAGGTGGTGTAGTGCGTGCTCATGTGTAGCAGCCACTGGAGCCTGTAGAAAACAGGATAAATGTCAAGAACTCACGTTCTCAGTACTCCATCTCTTCAAATGCCATGCCCGTGCCATACTATTGCTACCAACATTGAGCGCAATGTTAAAACAATTGCAGTGCAATATAAAACTTGAAAATATCTGGAAGTAGAGGCAACAGGCAGGAAACAAGTCTGTTGCCAGGCTGAAATCTTTTACAGTTGTGTAAAAAAGAGAGTTTCAACAGCCTCTAATCTTAAGCAATAACTTGCTTACAACAGAATACATAACATGGACAATAGTACACTGACAAAAGCCTGCCACAAACACATAAAATATGATATAATATAAAATAAAAAATATGAGTTTGTTCATTTTTCCTATGTATGGCAACTTTGGGAACATCTTGTATTATGGGGCAATAACATTAACAACTAAATGAAAAGTACATTTATTATTTGCTCTTCTTCTAAGATTATACATGCAGTCCTAGGCCAGCAATGCCCCTCTACATTCTACACTGCAAAAATGGGATCGTTTCTAAATACATTTCTATGAACTTACAAAAAAAGACTAGTAAAAGAAACCTTCTCATCATAATTATATTCAAAAAATCCAATCCATTAGTGGATATATAAATAAAGAAAATGGCTTCATGGTACACTACATACATTAATACTGCACATATAACAAAAAGAATCTTGTCAGAGAGAGTTTTGAACTCAGAGAAAATGACTTTTGGTAAGCAGATTTATTACTTTCACGTATCAACACTACCTGACTACTGTAAACATTTGAAAGATCTATATCACCTTATGCAGCCCTTTGAAAATTGAGGACAAGGGTCACAATTTGCATCTTTCCAGGTCCTATTACATTTTATCCCACTCCTAGAGTTGAAAAAATATCCTTCATGTCTGAGGTCTAATGCCACTTGGTATTTCATCTAATGTTATCCACGAAAGCTTATATAAAATAAAAATTTAATTATCTTACATACCCGAAGATAAGCCAAGTATTTCAGCCCGTTTTTTTGAGCTGAAAAAGCCTCCCTCAGCTTATAATGGAGTCAAGGCCTGGCAGCGGAGCCTGGAGGCCATTGCTTGCAATATATGATATATTTCTCTTCTCTTCCCCTCGCTTATCGCTCCTAACACACACACAAGAAACGTGTGTTTTTTCCCGTCAAAAGGGAAAGAAGGAGGGAAAGGATCTATATTTCATGTCCTCCTTGTTTGTATGGCTTTCTTTCAAACCCACCCAATTTCCTGGCTTTTTTGTGTGTATCTAAATATATTAACTTTATATGTGCATTTTTGTTGCCTTGGAAGTGTTCACTGGCCTTTGTAAGCCCTACAGATTCATAAATATGTTTCTATATATGCATGTTTCTCCTGAAGTCTTTGCAAATCATATATATCCATTAATCTTATAAAAGCATTTTCCTCTAAAATATTTGTTATGTCTGACAGAGCTACCACACTTTACTCCCCTTTTCTCCATATGGTGGGGGAAAGGGTTGCGGGGCAATGCGTGTTGCAGCCCATTGCCGCTCCTTCTCCCATGTGATAGGGACAGGGTGCCATATGCCCTGTCCCATTCCCACCATGTGATGGTGGAAGGAGGGAAGGCGCATGGGGCGCCATGAAGCATCCCACACGCCTTCCCTTTTGCCAGCAACTGCCTGCGCCACAACATGGCCCCCATGGGCCAAGTGAAGAGGCCCATCATCATCATCATCATCATCATCATCATCATCATCATCATCATAATTTCTATCCCACCCTATCTCCCCATGGGGACTCAGGGCGGTTATCAAGAAACACCCCAAAGCACAAGGGAAAAGGCAATAAGACTGTTTTAATTTATATTGCATTTATATTTCTGCAAGGTGGCAACTGTATGTACACATATGTGCACATAGAGATGTGTGCTAAACTAAGAAATGAGGCAGGGATAATGTCTTGGAAGAGTTAGTGGGTGATACTGGATAGGCAGTCCCAAATGAAGTGTGTGATATGCTTTTATTGCAAGCAAACACTGTAATCTTTTAAAGGTTCCCAGGGTGCAATAAGAAACAGAGTAATCTTAATTGCACAGCATTTTTAGAAATAATACTATTGTAGCAGAATAGCCTCATGTGATAAAGCACTTGATATACTTGCTCATAGTTATACTTTATAATAACTAAAGGGAAAGCAATGCAGTATAATTTAAAATAGTACAGATAATATCTTCAGTTTTTTCAAGCCATGGGTGATATAATAAACTCCAGAGGGTTTAATTATTCCATATCCTGTAATGTCATCTCATAACCCACAATGCCCTTAGATTTCTGAAGCAAATTAGTCCTTTTGGGCTAGCAAAGTATGTGTAATACAGTTAGTTATAACCAAAGGACATCCGCTGAATCAATTATTAAATAGTGGGTCAGCACATAGGTGCAGTTGAGAGTAACAAGAGTCAAGCCAGTGTAATTTGTATTCAAAGACAAAATCAACAGCAACTTTACATCTCATGCTGTTCGGGGTTCTGCATAAAAGCAATGGTTAGAGAGCCGCTTTGAAGAATGCAAATATGTGAGGGGAAGTCATAGGGAGGAGGGAGCAAGCTTGTTTTCTGCTGCCCTGCAGACTAGGACACGGAACAATGGCTTCAAACTACAGGAAAGGAGATTCCACCTGAACATCAGGAAGAACTTCCTCACTGTGAGGGCTGTTCCCCAAACTGTGGTGGAGGTTCCTTCTTTGGAGGCTTTTAAGCAGAGGCTGGATGGCCATCTGTCGGGGGTGCTTTGAATGCGATTTCCTGCTTCTTGGCAGGGGGTTGGACTGGATGGCCCATGAGGTCTCTTCCAACTCTATGATTCTATGATTCTATGAATGCAGCAAGGTTTGAGCAGGGAAAAAGCAATTATGGTGATCCCCAGGTAAACATATCCCAAAGGTTTCTGGGACTGAAATTTTGGAACTTGACCAGGGTTGCCCAGAATAGGGAAGAGAAATTCCAGGAGTATATAATCAATGTCTTGAAATATATGAAGGGAGATGTAACACAGACAATGGAACAGATTTGTTCTTTATAATGTCAGAATGCAATCCTTGCTAATCCAGGATGGATTAGATCCAAAGGTTAGAAATGTTCCTTTTTAAAAATTTACCTCTCTGAATGAGAGTTAACTATGCTGACCAGGGGAGTCCAGATATGGCCATCCAAATAGAAAAAGAAAACTTTCCAAGTTATGCATCTGGAATATCCTGGCCACGTTGTTCAAATGCCCAATCGTCATCTCCCATGGCAGTTACTTTACTCTCTACTCAAAAATGGAAAACAGAATGTCAGTGGACAGCAAAAAGATTTAAAGATGGGCTTAAAGCAAACCTTTAAAAATGTGGAATAAACACCGAGAAATGGGAAGCCTTGGCCCTCAAGTGTTTAACTGGAGATCAGCTGATATCAACAGTGCTATGGGTTGAAGAGGCACAAATAGAGAACAAAAAGGAGAAATGGGTCAAGAGGAAGATGCATCAAGCAAACCTTTGTCAGGGCTGCCTTCCATCTGGAAACCTATATCCTTAATGCGAAAGACCATGCAGATCCAGAATAGGTCTCTAAAGTTACTTACGGGCCCTCTGCCAAACCTCTACCCTTGGAAGACAATCATACTCAGGCACGAGTGATCGTTTATAGTAGTAGAAGTATAGTAGGCACTCAGGAGAGAAGTGTCATTATTACCCAATTACAGTGCCCCCTTGGATCATGCTCTGGGAGAAAGGTGACATATGATTTAATGAATAATCTAACATAATACAATATAATACAATAATAATTCAATTCACATGGTTTCATCTACATGCACCACAAGCACACGGTTAATTTTGTTGCTGCTGGGTTTTTTATTGTCACCAATTTTGTTAATTTTTTCTAATATTTTAACTACCATATACAATATACTCTAGTACAAGCTGAGTTTTTCAGCCCTTTTGGGGGGCTGAAAAAGCCCCCCCCCCCCTCGGCTTATACTTGAGGGTCCTGGCAGGCTTATATTCGGGTCAGCTTATACTCGAGTATATACGGTATATTATATATAGTTTGGTATGAGAGGAGGTTCATTGATGTGACATCATATGTTACTATGTTGGATGACACCAAGCCTAGTAACAGCAATGCAATGAATTTATTATACACTGTAGCCATTCCACAGTACCTTAATATCTTGACAGAGATTCTTTCAGACTCTGTTCTGCTGTGGTTGTATTTAGATATTGTAAGCATGTTACTTTGCAACTCCTGCTGAACTGTATGTATGCTTTTTAATTGGGTATGATTGTTACACATTAAAGTGTGTCTTTTAGACACAGCTTTCTTTTCACACTTTTATTTACAACTAGCTTGGGCACCTGGCGATGCTTGTGTTATTTGAAAAGGGCTTTATTTGTTTTTGGATGTTAGGTAATATCAGTTTGGTCATATATTATGGTTAATCACTCAAAAAGCCTGCCAGTACTTACAGTTAGCCATGTTGGGTCTATGTGCCAGATCCAGATCACGTTGGTCCAGATCACAGATCCATCACTTGCTGGGTTCCGTGTTCTCTGAATATGGGTGAACTATAACTTTCTGATGCCAAGGTCAATCACCCCAAGTTGGCAGCATTAGGTCTGAGTGCCAAGTTTGGTCCAGATCCGTCATTGGTGGGGTTCAGAGGACTCACAGAATACAGGTATAGAGTTAAAGGTCAATCGTCCCCCAAAGTCCACCAGTATTCCCAGGTGGCCATGTTGAATTTGTGTGCCAAGTTTGGTCCAGATCCGTCATCAGATGGGTTCAGTGTTCTCTGAATACGGGTGAACTATAACTCCTGAATGTCAAGGTCAATCACCCCCAAACCCTGCCAGTATGCAAATTTGACCATGTTGGGTTTGTGGGCCAAGTTAGTTCCAGGTTCATCGTTGGTGGGGTTCAGGGTGCTCTTAGATTGCAGGTGAACTATACAACCCAGTCCCTTTGTTGTTGTTGTTTATTCATTCAGTCGCTTCCAACTCTTCGTGACCTCATGGACCAGCCCACTCCAGAGTTTCCTGTCGGCCATCGCCACCCCCAGTTCCTTCAAGGTCAAGCCAGTCACTTCAAGGATATCATCCATCCATCTTGCCCTTGGTTGGCCTCTCTTCCTTTTTCGTTCCATTTTCCCCAGCATCATGATCATTTCCAAGCTTTCCTGTTTTCTCATTACTTCAATTACTTCATCCGTAGTCCCTACAACTCCTCTAAATCATGGTGAGTTCTCCCCAAATCTCTCTAGTATGTTTAGTTGTTGATCAATTCCTCTGTTTGCTGTGTGCCATAGAAAAGGGTAGGAAAGGGTTAAGGGAGAGGCAGTGGGCAGGAGCCCCGGTGGCGAAGTGTGTTAAAGCGCTGAGCTGCTGAACTTGCAGACCGAAAGGTCTCAGGTTCAAATCCCGGGAGCGGAGTGAGCGCCTGCTGTTAGCTCC
This sequence comes from Anolis carolinensis, assembly GCF_035594765.1. Classification (NCBI taxonomy): domain Eukaryota; kingdom Metazoa; phylum Chordata; class Lepidosauria; order Squamata; family Anolidae; genus Anolis; species Anolis carolinensis. The sequence continues at coordinate 106,070,584 of NC_085842.1, read as the reverse complement.
AGCTTCTGCCAACCTAGCAGTTCGAAAACATGCCAACGTGAGTAGATCAATAGGTACCGCTCCGGCGGGAAGGTAACAGCACTCCATGCAGTCATGCCGGCCACATGACCTTGGAGGTATCTAGGGACAACGCCAGCTCTTTGGCTTAGAAATGGAGATGAGCACCAACCCCCAGAGTCAAACATGACTGGACTTAACGTCAGGGAAAACCTTTACCTTTACCTTATGGGCAGGGTCATGCAAATGGAGAGAGAAAAGAACACTAGGATGTGCTCGCTGTAACCTGCAATGTCCTGGGAAGGAATGACTTGGTGGTTCCTCAGCACTGGGAACTATAGTCTGTTTGTGGAGGCCAGAGGCTGTCTGTGTGAGCTGACACCCGGGCCATAAACACACATACAGATTTTCACTTTTATTATGTGTATAGATAATGTTGTTGATTATGATGATTATGATGTTACAGTAACAAAACCATGCTACATTTTATCAGCTTGGGCCAATTACTTGCTGTGTGCAATATTAAATGGAGGACTGCCACTCTGTGTGTGGGTTTTGAAACTAGATATTCAAGGAAGCACAGAGCTTGTGAGGCCTAGAATGTTTATCTCAACACTGTGCCCTGAGGTGACATTTCCTCTGTTAACATGACAATAATTACCATTGTTCCTTATCATCATGTTTTTTAATCTCATGGCTGACAGTGAGTTTCACTATTCTGATCAAATGAGTAATACGGTATTGAAGCTACCAAGGCTAATTCAATATCTTTCAATAAAAACCACTGTGGTGCCATTTGAAACACTGCTGAATATTAGACTCAATGATTCAGTACATCGGATCTGATCTTCATAAATGCTTACTGAGAGATAAACCTCAATGAATTAAAAGGAAACATGTGCAGGATTACAACCTTTTCCAAAACCAGCCCTATGAAGGTGACTGCTTTCATTCAACCCACTTTCTGAGCAGTTTATTCCAGCAATAACCATATTGAGCATGTCAATTGTGCTTGACATAGAATTACTTCTTTCCAGAGCTACAAAATCCAAACATTTCTTCTTCATTGATTATATTAAAAAATGACTGTTTCTGTTTTTATTAACTGACACAGACATAATTCCTTCCCTTTACAAGAGGTGAAGAGTGCTACAGCTGAAGTCTGAATCTAATTGTTGTTATTGTGTGCCTTCAAGTCATTTCTGACTTAAAATGAGCTCAAGGTGAACATATCATGAGATTTCCTTGCTATGGCAAGAATATTGGCAGAGAAAGATCGGAGAAGAGGAACTTTTATAAAGGGTGACATGGGTACAGACATTCTAGAGGAGATATAGTAACCTCTGCTCAAAATTTGTAAAATCTTAGATATTCTTTATGCTTTCTAAAGTTTCCATGGACTGAGCTCCACGGCCTGGACTAATTAACTGTTTAACTGGTTGATACGCTGAATTCCCATTTTCTTCTTCTGGTCACTTAAGATATTCCCAGGCCAAACTAACAATTATACAATTGATCTGTCTCTTTGATGGGATTTTATTACAGAGGAATTCAAATGTCTTCCATTCATAATCTTCCTTCATATTATACAATCTCACTTTTCCTTTACTATACTAAACTTATTAAAGAAGGGAAATTGGAGTAGCTGCACATGTGTTTTGACTGGTACCTCTTGAAGCTGTCTTTCTCTAGAAGCACTCTCTATCTCTTCAGGACACACTGCTGCCCGTACTTCCTCTCTTCTGCTATCTACACCTAGGTTAAGGCAAGGACATCAAGGCTGCCCAGCAGCATCAGCATCCCAGTCTTTTTTTCTTCCCAGGCTGCCATTTTTTCCATGCCTGGATTATTACATTTTTCTAAGTACCCGTGGCAAGTGGTTATGCTAAGTAGGGAATCTGAGGACACATATGATTATTACTTTCCGAAGACTGGGACCCCAGGTGGTGTACAAATTAAAATGATTATAATATAATTAAAAACATGCAAAAAGCCAATATTACAATAAAATTAAACTATTATTGTTGTGTGACTTCAACTTGTCACTTAAGGTGAACCTAGCTGTGTTGAAACAATTTAAAACATATGCTTTTTAAAATATATGTAAAGTTTACAAAAACAGTATGATTTAAAACTATTCTGCACATTCTTACAGTTATTTCCTTCTATTCTAAAGGCTTATGAGAATAAAAATGTCTTTACTGGCTGACAAAAGGTTCTCTGGAGAACCTTCTCCCCAGCCATCCAGCATAATAGGTAACATATCAAAAGGAAACAAGGGGGCTAAATAATATATAGTAGCTCAGGTAAATGATGGCAATAAAGAAGGTTATCTTGTGTTTGTCTCTGGAAGTGAATGTTCAACATTCTGTCCAAGAAAATGAAGAATCCATTTTAGAAAGCATGTCAGTGTCATGTAATCCCATACTCTATCTTAACTCTGCTGTCAGTACCATTTCCTCTACAGGTTGTAATTTAGTAAATCCATCTTCTGCCTTTTGAAAAAGTTTCCTTCTAAGGGCCTGATATATCACAGAAGGTCAAAGGAGCAGTGTAAGCCTTTTCATTTTAAAGTGACTTGAAAGACAAGAAGAAGGAAGAAACATGATTAACTAGGGGGAAAACGTATTAGGACATTCCATTAAATTGAATGGAATAGCTTTTACCTCCAATTAATTTGACTGTGCTTCGAGGAATAAATATTTATATCCAAATATAAAAAAATGGGAAAATGCTAAGCTTCCCAAAGATGAAAGGCTTCTGACACATAATTTATGTTTTGTTTTTAGCATGGTAAGAAATGCCTCCATAAATGAATGGGTGATCACAGTTTTCCCTCCCCCCAGCTTCCTTTGTTTTGCCCCCAGTGTTTTTAACAAACCCATAATTGATCAGGTTTGTTAAAAATACAACGGGGGAGGGGGGACAGTAAGGCACAGGGAGAAAAGAAAAAGCCTGATCACTCATTCATCTAAGTGTTATTTCTATGTATGATTTTAAAAAACATAAAGCTATAATTGATTAGAGAGCCAAAATAGCCTTAAGGCACGAGATGCCAGCTAATCTTGGAAGCTATGCAGGATCACTCCTAGTACTTGGATGGGAGATCACCAACCAATACTAGGAGATCAAAGCTGTATTTCAGAAGAAGGAAGAAGTCATTATTGAATACATTGGATCTCCATGTGACTTGAAGACACATAGCAATTTGTCACGCTCACTTCAAACGACCAGCATGAACGCAGATCAAAGACAGCTGCTATCAAAACCAATCTTTATTGAAGAACACACGACTTGGAAAAAGTCGAGAATGACATAATGTTTACATACAAGCAATTTTATCACCTTGGTTGCAACGTAACATCACACGTAAATATCATCACCAAACCCCACCCCCTGTATCACATTTCTACTATTCCCACACAAACTACTCATTATAATTGTTATGATTTTCACCCCCGAGTTCCCATGCTCTGCTGCCAGGTGTTTTCATGAGACATTCAGGAGTGTTGATGTTATGGCTCCAATTCCAGGGCTTGCAAATTTAGCCCTGGGAATTGGTCCCATGACATGGCGCCCCCCTTTTCTCCGTCCTCCTCTTCTGTGCTTCCTCCATCACGACTCTGAAATAAATCAAACAAGAACACTAGGTATCCATTTTGTCCAAAGTACCCATATACTTTTTTAATAAACTGCGATGGAATACTGGATGTATTTTCCCCAAACTTTTTGGCAAGGACAATTGGAAAGTCACTTCGTTTATCACATCCTGTATCCTGAAAGGTCCAATAAATTTGGGGCCCAGTTTTCTTGAAGGTAGCCCCAATTTGATGTTTTGTGTGCTTAACCACACTAAGTCCCCTTTTTCCAATTTATCGCCTTCCACCCTTTTCCTGTCTGCGAATGTTTTATACTTTTTGTGTGCTTCTTTTAAGGATGCAGTCACCTGACTCCAACATTCTAGCATTTGGGTTTTCCATTTCCCTGCCCCTGTTTCTTCATTCTCTGCCCACCTTGGCAATTGGGGCAGAGGCTGAATCTCATACCCGTAAACTACTTCAAAGGGGGTTTTATTTGTTGCGGAATGTATGGTAGAATTAAAAGCTAGTTCAGCGAAGGCTAGCCACTTAGACCAATCATTTTGTCTCATATTAGAGTACATGTGAAGGAACTGCCCAAGCATCTGTTGAGTACGTTCTACCGCCCCGTTTGTCATGGGGTGAAAAGCAGAACTTAGGCTCCTTTCTGCTCCTAGCATTTCCAAGAATTTTTCCCAGAATTTTGCTGTGAATTGAACACCCCTATCACTGACCACTCTACTGGGACATCCATGAAGTTTGTAAATGTGGTTTATGTATAATTCAGCCAGTTTCTCTGCCGATGGTAGTTTAGTCAGTGCTATAAAGTGGGCCTGTTTAGAAAACAGGTCTAATACTGTCCATATGTAGCGATGTCCCCTGCTAACAGGCAGTTCTCCCACAAAGTCCATGGCTACACATTCCCAAGGCCTGGTAGGTTCTGCTACCGTTTGTAATAGTCCCATTGGCTTCCCTCCTCTCGATTTATTTCTGGCACAATCATCACATTGGATAACATAATTTTTTATGTCCTTTCTCATCCCTGGCCACCAACAGTGTTTTGCTGTCGCCTTCGTCGTTTTTGTAATCCCCATATGACCAGCGCTCTGGTTATTATGAAAACGATGCAAAATCTTAATCCTCAATATCGCTGGGATGTACAGTTTCTTTTTCACAAACCAAAATCCCCCCTTCTGCTCCCCTTTTTCCGCGTTGGATAAGATCCACTGATCTCCTTCATATGACTGCCTCAGTTCTTTTTCCCAACTATCTTCTTCGTCAAATTTGACAGTAGCAGTGCTCTCCCTTTGAGCCTGCGCTCTCGTACTGACAGCTAAACCCCATTGTCTTTCGGAAAATAACGTTCCCTCTTTTGCTGTGGTTATGTCCTCGTGCTGAGGCATGCATGAAAGAGCATCTGCCAAAACATTCTGTTTCCCTTGGAAAAACTTTAATTGGAAATCGAACCTGCTAAAGTATTGTGCCCATCTAATTTGTTTGGGGGATAATTTTCGAGGAGATTTTAAGTACTGGAGGTTCTTATGATCAGACCAAATTTCAAATGGGATTCCACTCCCTTCGAGGAAGTGTCGCCAGCATTCCAAGGCCTTTAATATAGCTAATGCTTCCTTTTCCCATATGGGCCAACATTTCTCAGTTTCACTGAACTTCCGAGACAAATATCCGCAAGGTTTTAGGTTCCCATTTTGATCTTTTTGCAATAGTACTGCTCCGTATGCACAATCCGAAGCATCACAATGTATTATGAAAGGGCTTTGAATGTCGGGGTGCTTTAGGACAGGTTCTTCTGTAAAGCGTTCTTTTAGGGTTTCAAAAGCCTTTTGGCATTCTGGTGTCCAGCTCAACTTGGCGCCAGGGGCTTTCACTTTCGCCGTCTCCCCTTTCCCCTTTGTTTTCAAAAGTTCTGTGAGGGGTGCGGTTATTTGTGCAAAGCCTTTTATGAATGATCTATAGAAATTTGCAAATCCTAGGAACGATTGCAATTGTCTCCTGGTTTGAGGCACTCCCCATTCTCTTACGTCCGACACTTTGGATGGGTCCATAGCTAACCCCTCCGGAGATATTCGATACCCCAAGAAGTCAATTTGCGTTTTGTTAAATTCACATTTGGAAAGTTTCGCATACAGTTTTGCTTCCCTCAGTTTTTGCAAAACTTCCCGGACTAGTTCAATGTGTTGCTCTCTGTCCTCGCTTACGATAAGGATATCATCCAAAAATATGAATACTCCTCGATATAATAGTGGATGTAAGATTTCATTTATAAGCTGCATAAAGCAAGCGCCGCCGTTTTTTAAACCAAAAGGCAAAATTTGATATTCAAAATGTCCGAATGCGCAGGAAAATGCAGTTTTCCAAGTATCCTCGGGTTTGATTCTTAATTTATGATAAGCTTCAATTAAATCAAGTTTGGTAAACATGCTCCCTTTCTTTAACACGGTAATCAGATCCTTTACTAAGGGCATAGGGTATTTATTATCCTTAGTAATTGCATTTAAATTTCGATAGTCAATGCACAGTCTTAAAGAGTTGTCTTTCTTTCTCCTAAATAACACTGGGGCTCCCAAAGGGGAGCTGGACGGCTTAATGAAGCCTCGTGCCAGATTCTTATCAATGTATTTCCTCAATTCCTCCTTCTCCTGAACAGACATGGGATACACTTTTGGTTTTGGTAAGTTTGCTCCTGGGGTTATTTCGATTTCTACTTCTATATTCCTTTTGGGAGGTAATTTACTTGCCTCTTTCTGATTGAACACATCCACAAAGTCCCTGTATTCAGGGGGCAATAGTTCTTGGTCTATTTCCCCCGCTTCATCTCCCTCGCTCTCTTCTTCTGCTATTTTGCTTATCTCCCATTGCGTTTGTTGCTCTTTAAATGCCAGGCTCTTTCCCCTCCAATCCACTTCGGGGTTTGCCTGTTCTAGCCATGGAATCCCTAGTATGATATTGTATGTGGCAATAGGGGCTATCACAAAGGATATTCTTCCTTCCCATTTGCCTATTTTACATGGGATTCCCTGTATTTCTTTCGTGGATACTTCCCCAGCAGCAACTGATCCATCTAGCTGCGAAAATGCAATTGGGGCGTCAAGCAGCGTTTGCTGGCATTTTAGCGCCCCTGCTAATTCCGGAGTTATAATGTTCCTAGAGCAACCACAATCCACGAATGCTCTACAGGTGGCCCGATTCTCTAACCCCGACAAGCAGATCGGCACTACCAGCATGCGTTTGTCTTGACTCACCAGCCTCTCCGGAGGTTCTGGGGCTCGCACCTCCTCCTCCGCTCGTCTCCCGGCTGCTGGCGTGGGCTTTGAGGCTTTGGGCGGTTCTCCCTTTCGGGCCCAACATTCTGCCGCCCGATGGCCCGTCTTCCCACATACAAAGCATCCCGGCTTAGGTCTGTTGTCGTCTCCTTTGAAGGGGATCCCCGGCCTCCCTCCGGGTCTTTCCTGCTTCCTCATTTCTCCCCGACCCCTCGCCACCGGTCTCTGCTGGCCGCCGCCGCCCCGGAAGCGCTTTACTTGGGACAGGGTGGATTCGACGCGCCCTGCCAGTTGAATCCAACCCTGTAGTGTCTCTGGGTCATCTCTGTGCGCCGCCCAACTAAATACCTCGGGGCGCAGTCCCTCTTTGAATATCTCCACTTTGGTCACTTCGGACCACTCTGGTACCCTTTCCGCGAGATGGAGGAATTCTTCTGCGTACTCGGGTACCGTCTTGTCCCTCTGCTTTATTCCTTTTAGTTGGTCTCGAGCCCTCAATTGCTCCAGCGGGTCTCTAAATCGGTTTTCCAGTGCGGCGAGGAATTGGGGCACTGACCTCAAGCACGGGTCGCGTCTGGCATGTAATTGTACATACCAGCTGGCCGCTCCCCTCTTAAGAGTATTACCAATGGCCTGAACCATGCTTCCTTCGGAGGGGAATGTGTGTGCATTGTCCTCCATGTATCCTCTGATGCCAATGAGGAAAAAGTTCAGTTCGGATGATTCCCCTCCGTATTCCAGTTTGAGCTCCTCTCTCCTAGGCATCCATTCTGCGGCCCGCTGCCTTTGCATGGGTGGTCTGGGGAGGGGTTGCATCAGGTTCCCCTGAGCTGGCCCTTTGATCACTCCGCGTCCCAGCCCAGCGGTCGTTCCCCGCGGCCCTCGGAATTCCGCTGCTGCTGTCGGCCCTTCCACCCATCTGAACGCAGGTCCTGCTGTAGCCCCCGCACTTCGCACTCCTTCGCCGTACGGTGCATCCTCCCCGTCTCCATGGATCTCCGGCTCCTCCTCGCCTTCCTCCACCAACCCGCTGGACCCGATCCCTGGTCCCAGCGGTCTTTCAACCCCGACACCCATTCGGGGGGTTGGGAGTACTGTTGGAGTTGGCGGTCTCAGAGTCTCCAAGGCTCGCTGGCGATCCTCCTCGCACGCCATCCTTTCTCGGAACTCCAGCTCCTGCCAATACTCCTCATCTCCACCGCCGCCTGTTGCCGTTGGGCTCTGCGTCGATGCGCGCTGGCCCCTCTGGCTCCAAGCCTCGTCCTTACTCGGCTCTCTTTCGGCACCGTATCGAGTGGGCTCCCTCTGGAGATTCTCCTCCAACAGCGGCACCAATCTTCCCACGGTTTCCGACAGCCTGGACAGGTTGGTCTCCAAGATAGACAACCGTAGGGCCACGGTCTCCGGCATGCTCCCTCCAGACCCCCAACTGGTCTCTGCAGCTGCTGAGACACCTCTTCCTCCTCTGGGGATCCTCTGGGTAATTCCGTTCGGTCTGGGGTATCCGGTAGAGGAAGCGATGGCTTGTAGCGTTTCCTCTCCCAGCGGCCGAGCCTCTGGCAAGGGCCCCTCTGCTCCTTTCGGGCTTTGATCGCCCCCTCCACTCATTTTCACTTCACTGCGACTCCGCAGGAGGGTGAGAATGGGATTCTCGACTTAAATGTCACGCTCACTTCAAACGACCAGCATGAACGCAGATCAAAGACAGCTGCTATCAAAACCAATCTTTATTGAAGAACACACGACTTGGAAAAAGTCGAGAATGACATAATGTTTACATACAAGCAATTTTATCACCTTGGTTGCAACGTAACATCACACGTAAATATCATCACCAAACCCCACCCCCTGTATCACATTTCTACTATTCCCACACAAACTACTCATTATAATTGTTATGATTTTCACCCCCGAGTTCCCATGCTCTGCTGCCAGGTGTTTTCATGAGACATTCAGGAGTGTTGATGTTATGGCTCCAATTCCAGGGCTTGCAAATTTAGCCCTGGGAATTGGTCCCATGACAGCAATTAATAGCTTTCTTACAACTGATCGTCCATCACTTTTTTATTTCTACTAGAAATGCCATGCTTCCTGTTATATACTTGATTTCTAGACTATATACTAATGCTGCAGCTTCAATAGGCTTATTATTTTCAGTTACAACTCTCAATTTAGATGCAGGGTCAAGGCATTCAATGTCTGTGTGTGTGTGTGTGTGTGTGTGTGTGTGTGAGAGAGAGAGAGAGAGAGAGAGAGAGAGAGAGAGAACAGAAAATAGTTTAATCTTTCGTAGGTAACAAAAGCCTATGATCAACTATTTTCATAACTCTTATTCAAGTAGCAAGAGATCTGTTGACCTCCAATGGTTTCATTCGCTCCTTCCTTTCACCCTTTCCTTAAAAAGATTAATAGAAATCACCTTAAGCCAGGTGTAAGAAAGGTATTGAGGTGTAACTGACCATTTACAAGCAGGCTGCACTGTTTTTATTTCTTACCTTTTTTTAATAGCCGTGTTTTACATTACTCTTTATTCTATCAATTAATTCTATAAAACAAGGCTGCACATGTTTTATTATTCAATATTATTTTAAATTGTCAGTGTTTAAATTGAGAAACTGTTTTTGTAATTGTTTATTGTCTGAAGATGACTTTACTGAGATCCATAGTCTACTTTCATGCAGCTTTACCATCACAAAGAGTTGGGGGGTGCTATTAAATAGATCCCTTAATGCACATCAGCGCACTCTAGTATAAATCTTTGGTTGGCAAAATCAGCTCCATAGAATGTGAATCACCGTGCAGACATGAAAAGCACATCAACATGGCAGGGCAGAGGGGGCACTGCATTCTGCAGATCTTGCAAGTCGCTTGAGGCCACCCTCTGTGGCTCTGAATCACTCTCCGGGTCTCATAAAGGTCAACCTAACTAGCAACACAGTGAAACTGGTTTCTGCTATTCCAGTTCAGAATCAACCTACAGGATCAGTGTAGATGTGCCCCTAATCTCCAGAACAGCAGAAAACAAACTGAATCCATCTTCAATATGAAATTAATTCAAATATTTTAAAATGGCGTTCATATCATCTTTTAGCTTTCTCTGCTCAAGGCTAAATAAATAAAATGCTTTAATGATTTAATCATAATATTTTGTTTGCCTATGTTTTTATTTGTTTTAATTATTTTTTTTTAATTTTTGTAAGGTGCCTTAAGTCTAATTTTGGTGGGAAAGTGTGATACAAATAAATAGAAATACTAGTAATATAAAGAGGGAGATTGTGGATGGAAGGAGGAAGGAGAGAGATAGAGATGATGATGATGATGATGATGATGATGATGATGATGATTTTTAAAAGGCCAGGGCAGTTGTGGTGCTAATTCCTGTTATGTTTCACCCATCTGCAGTTCATAGAGTCATGATGACACAAAAAATAGCAGCTACTTCTGTTTTTTTATGTTTATTTGCCTCTAGTGGTGCAGTGGGTCAGCAGTTCGAATCCAGGGAGCAGGGTGAGTGCCCGCTGTTAGCCCCAGCTTCTGCCAACCTAGCAGTTCAAAAACATGCAAATGTGAGCAGATGAATAGGTACCTCTCCAGCAAGAAGGTAACGGCACTCCATGCAGTCATGCTGGCCACATGACCTTGGAGGTGCCTATGGACAACACTGGCTCTTCGGCTTAGAAATAGAGATGAGCACCAACCCCCAGAGTCGGACACGACTAGACTTAATGTCAGGAGGAAACCTTTACCTTTAATAAATTTCCAGATAATAAAGACAAACCTGTCCACAACCAGAGTTGCTGATAAACCAGGGATGGCCTTCCTCCTATGTTTCAGAGACAATGTGTCTTCCTTTATTTCTCTTGATAACTGCTGAAGAACACCATGAATTGCCCTTAATAATATCTGGTTGTGTGTTTGTATGAGTTATACAGACCTAAAGAATGTCTGCTTCAAGAATAGCTGCTTGACTAAGCAGAGTACATATGTCTGTACAAACACAGGCACACAATTCTGATATATACATGTAAGGATAGTTAAAATTGTACGATGGGAAGGGAAAATCCAGTGATGACACATGCATTTAGCATAGCAAATCTTCTTCCCACTTAACCAAAAAAAAAAAAGCAGAGCTGGCAAGTAGCCCTGGGCCTCCACGCTTGGCAACGACAGATGTCTCTACGTACACAACACTTTTTGGAACAGCATACTGTTGAGACAATTAAGTTTCAAAGCTTCCTTTCTTTCTTTCTGCCTCAAAGCAATTGCTTTCATGACCAGTGTCTCAACATTGTATGTGGATTTTACAGCTTCCTTCATTCAGGTTCTTTTAAAATCCATTTGGCCTTTTCATAAATGACTGCAGAGTGTAGGCACACCCTAGTTAAGTGTATCTACTTTCGGCACATCAAATAAACAAAATCTCCTAAGGCATTTTTATTCACAGACTCCTTTGGAAATGCTGACTCACACTTTCCCTAGGTTTGAGGTCTTTTTCTGCTATATACATAGGTGTATGGAGACTCTGGGTTCAAATTACTTTCTACTTCTGTCAAGCATTTCTTCCCCAAATTCTGTTGTGATCATTTCAAAATGAGGCAGTCAGATTGCTTACCTATGAGCCAAATGGGCCCTTCACAACCATGGATTCTGTATCCATGGATTTAACCATCCACAATTTGAATTTTTAAAAAACTTGATCTTGCTATTTTATATAAAGGATACCATTTTACCACATAACTATATATAATAGGTCTTAAGCATAGGAGTTCGATATCCATGAGAGGTCCTAGAACCAAACCACAGCAAATACAAAGGGCCCAGTCAGGGCTGTAGCCAGAAAAAAAATTCGGGAGGGGTTTTGAAAATTTCGGGGGGGGGGTTGAACCCCTGACCCACCCACCCCCTGGGTTCAGACCTGTCAATATCTGCTTGAGATAGTGCCTGGAGGGACTCTTAATGTTTTACATCTCATAGACTTAGCATGGGGATTTGGTTAACCAGTTAAAATTCATGAGTAAACCAGGTTTTTTTTTAACCTGAAAAATTTCGGGGAGGGGGGTTTGAACCCCTAACCCACCCACCCCCCTTTGCTACAGGCCTGGGCCCAGTCTACTTAGTTCAGATCTTACCTCTTCTAGGAATTCATCAATTTGTCATAAGCAAGTCATTCCTCTCACATTCTTCATTTACATGTTCAGTAGGTACTAGGTAATCAACCTTACAAGGATGTTGTGCAAATATCTATCATACAATGCACACCTACCTCGAAGATGTTACATAAAGACATGTGTAAGACAGGAGTGTAGCCTTTGGACATTCTTGGACTGAACATCCCAGCAGCTGTAACCAGCATAGTCAACAGTTAATAGTGTTGGGAATAGCTGGTCAGCAACATCATTCTGCACAGTGGTGTAGGGTGCCAATTAGTACTATCAACCCAGATACTGAAAATACTTACATTTAGAGGGCTAAAATACCCAGTATCACCTAGCCAGCAAGGATAATGGCCATGTTGTCAAGAGAATTCTGGGAGGTGTAGTAAAATTTTCAAACTCTATATAAGACCACAAGCAACTGAAGCTGACACTAGAAAACGAATAAGGTCATCCCTTGCCCAATCTTTGTGGTGAGTCCAGGCTTAGTGATGCCTAAAGAAGACTTAATAAAGTAAGTGGGACTTAAATTAATAATAATTGATGCTACCCATCCATTTCCCTTTCCATCCAGGCCTCCATTTGAGATTCAGCCATGCCACTGCCCCATCCTGTCCCCTTTCTCCTATCACTGTAGTCGTAATTGGAGGCAACAGTTGGAATATAACCTGCCAGAATGGCATCCAGTCTAGGCATATACATCTCCCTGAGTAAATGCTTATTTGTCTGCTGGAAATGGAATATTTGAAAGTTTGTACTTCAAAGGCTCTCTACAGGGAACTGGAGAAAAAGAGCCACAATGCCCAATCCACTTGGGTGTCATTTGCTTGCTCTCTTCCCCAGCATAAAACTACTTGCTCAGCATAAAAGAAGTCTGCATGTTTGTGGCAGCGATACAATTTGGCCTCTATTGCAAGTCAATTCTGTAGGGAGGTCCCATCTGCAAAAGACCTCAGACAGGGCAGGCACAGATTGGTGAATGCCTCTGTTGAAAGGGAGTCCAGGTTTGAATTTTAAAATTAATCCTATAAAAATGTGGAAAATGTCTGGTTCACTTAAAGAGGTTTTGTTGACATGCAGCAGGGATATAATTAACTAGGAGTTATTTTAGTTTTTTGTACAACTTAAAGTTTTTCTTGTTTTTTGTTGGACAGCAAATTCAAGATCATGCTAATGAGATTCAATGGACAAAACATAAGTGAGCAAAAGTTCCAGGCACTTGTAACTTTATCAACTTTCCTGATTATTGCTTCTATCTTTTTCTTTTTTAAAAAAAACCCCTATATTTCCAAGCTTCCTGCTGCTTTTCATCACAACTGTACTACAGGTCTCTTCACCACTTTTCTAACCTCTTGCCAAGTCTTGCTCAATCAGAGATGCAAGTTCTACCATCCTTAGCAGTTTAATATCAACGTCTAAATATTCCTTATCTTGCATGTTTCACCAAATCCAATATAACTTAAACAAACAAACTTTTGCAAAGTTAATAAATATACTACTCTGAAAAAATCTCTCTTTACATTAAATTGGTCCAAATTATCCCATAGCTGTAATTTTTTTTCATGTTTGCCACCTGTGGGCACTCAATAATTTTTTTGCTTGCTTTCATGTCAATTGTCCATGTATAAAACTAAAGTTGAGATTATGGGTGCATCTATACTACAGAATTAATGCAGTTTGACACCACTTTATCTGCTATAGTTCAACGCAGTGGAATCATGAGAGTGGTAGTTTTACAGGGTCTTTGGCCTTCTCTGACAAAGAATGCTTGTGCTTCCCTCATTAAACCATAAATCATAGTAATCCATGGCATTGACCCATGGCAGTTAAAGTGATGTCAAACTGCATTACTTCTACAGTGCAAATGCACCCATGTATCTAATTCCTAAAGGTGAGTCTGCAATGTCACTTTCTTGTATACATTATTTGTGATTAATCTGCATTCAAGTGGTCCCAATGCTTGGTTGTTAACAGTGCAATCTTATGCATAACTATAGGAAAGTCTTTTAGAGATTGATGGGGCTCATCCATTGGTAGTTGTGTATAACAGCCTGGGCAAGATGTGTTTCTCCAGATGTGGTTGGACTGAACACCAGAAGTCCTAGCCAGGAAAATTAATTGTGAAGAATACTGGCACTTGCAATCCACCAAGATTTGAAGGGCCATGTGATTCCCATGCTGATTTAGAACACTACTCAGTACTAGGTACATAAGCCAGACCAGTTGGCACTGTTTTAGCCACCCCTTGCAAAAGAATATTATTATCCTCATAGAAGGAGTCTTGATGGACCAGAACAAAGGTCTGCTTGTTCTAGCATTCTGCTTCCCACGGAGGTCAACCAGGTACACTGAAGGCAAAAACATCCTGCTCTTCTTGCTGACCAGCAACTGCCAGTCAGCAGCATACTTGCTTCCAAACCTGGAAGTTCCATACAACAGCCACAGCTATCTGAAACTGGAAGGATAATGTTTGGGGAGTGGTATATAGCTCTCAAAGCCCTCAACCAACAGAGAATCTGAAAGTTATAATCCTATCAAGTAAAAGTTCCAAGATTTGAAGATTACCAGAAATTGGTCCTCTTACATGAATTTGCCTCCTCCCTTTGTTGAAGCTATCTAAATTTATAGCCATCACTACATATCTTGTGGCAGAAAAGAACTTAAAAGGAAACCCCTCTTTTCATTATACAACAAACCCCAAAATCAGTGCCAAATACATACCTTTCAAATACATAAAACACATTTAAAACAGTCCAAATGCAATAAAATCAATCTAGATTCCTAAAATCAATTTCATTCAAGGCATGAAAAAGTTATTTCAATGGAACTTAAAGGAAATCACAGTTGCAGTTTAACAAGTGCAGGATACAAAAACACAGGGAGCCTAAAATTACATTTAAGATGAATGAATATAATGACATGCTGAAATTGTCCATGACTAAGCAGTGGAGAGGATGGGACTCTTGGGAAATGCTAAATTAATTTAAATCACCTCTGTAAGTCAGTGAAACAACATAATGAACAAGTTTAGTGCCAGACTAGTTCTTGGGGACTTTTTCCATGCAAATAATACAAATCAGCCCATGACGTTCCATGCAGATAGGATCTGGCAAATGTGCCAAGCTCCCTGTTTTACTTTGATGTTGCTCCAATAAGATAGCTAAGGGTTGTTTTTCTTCTACCCCCCCTTAAAGTATAACCATTTTTATTTTAGACTCTTTGTATGAAAAATCAGTCATTTCACAAATCTGACTTCTGTGTCTAGAGGAACACACTCCCCAACCTTCCCATAATACAGTTACTCTTTTCCTCCCCCTCAATACACTTTTAAATTTGGCTAGAAAGGCATGGAGTAATCCACAAATCCACTGCTCCAATGTAGTCCTGTTGAAATCAACAAGTATTTATAAAGTGCCATTACATCAAGAGAATGTTATCACAGTCAGGGATAGATTAATTTGTTGGACTCTGGTTGTTCAGACCTACGTCCCATATTAAAATCAAGTCTCTGGAACATCATAAGTTCAGAAATGCAACAATTGTTTCTGCTCCACAGCCTTTGGAGATTGTGGATCACAGAGCCCTTTAAGAATCTGATGAAAGCCAAAGCCCCAAATGCATATAAGCATATGTAAACAAAAAAGTATGTACAGTTTCTATTATTATACTGGAAATATATTTCTTATAAGAATGAAAACAAAATTCTCGATGAACTGTCGAAAGGACTGAATTTGTATCTTAAAAATC
The DNA here is from genome assembly GCF_035594765.1 of Anolis carolinensis. Lineage (NCBI taxonomy): Eukaryota > Metazoa > Chordata > Lepidosauria > Squamata > Anolidae > Anolis > Anolis carolinensis. The sequence goes on along the minus strand of NC_085842.1, from coordinate 106,054,828 downwards.
ACAATGTCAGGAAAAATTCAAAAAAGGGAATTGAAAGAAGGGTCTTTTTGGGGGGGTTTTTATGCCTCCCATTCCCACCTTCAGAAACCCATCTATAGTTTTCCCCAGATTCCAGTTTAAGAACCCCTGATCTAGTATCACATAGCTTTCCCACTGTAATTTTCTTTTGAATGATGGGAGTGACTTACAGAGGCACTCCCATATTATTAATTCACTAACAGAAGTAGCCCTCAAGGATAGCACTGCATTTATTCAAACAAGCATAAAGCGTTCAAACTAATAAAGCAGACAATTTATTTTATTATTCTTGCGTCTTAATTCCCAGTGTTGCTGTATGCTTTCTTTCCTAATATAGAAGGTTAGCTGTGCAAACAGAACAATAAAATGTACAAATTGTATCTATAAAATTGACTGGCAACCTATCTATGCAGTAAGGCTGTGGCTTGGCATCCCATCCCACTCTCCTATAGCCAACCACAGTGAAACTTACTTCCAAATAAACATGTTTCGCCTACATTGTCAAATCACTCAAGGCAAGGAGCCATATTATGAAAGGATGCAGCACTGACTCAATCCCTTGTACTTTTCTCCTTCTTGATTCTCCAGTATCTTCAGTCTCCCTTTCCCTTCCTGAAACCACCTCTTTAGGTTCCCAGCAATTGTTTCTTTTGTGCCACATAGATGGAACAAATATCCTAAGTGTCCAACAAATGAGTCCGTCCTACTTCTGCTTTGGCAAAACTTTCAGACACCTTCCATGATCTACCAGCAAATCCAGATTATAGTCCTCCACTTTTCTTATCCTTGTATTGAGGGTTTTTGGTGGTCTTCAGGTGCCTGCAGTGCCCGGTTTGGAAATCAAAACTTTTGGGATGTTTTATTGTATTGTATTTTGCTTGCCAATAAGTCTGTTTTCTTGTATGTCGTGTCAGGATAAACATTTTGCAATTCAAGACCTATACCACAAAGGCCTCATGGTGACAATGGGTGCCTCATTTGAAGAACTGCATGTGATTGTTACAACTTTCATCTACTCATACTTGTAAACACGTCTAACCTAATCCACAAATCCCATGAAATGTAAGAATCAGAGCTAGGAAAAGGGGCTTTTTGGAAGCACAATCCCCACAGCAGTGTGGCTGAACTGCCTATGGGGATTCTGGTATTTGTAGTCCAAAACATAACACACCCATAATGTGGTGTGTCTGGGAGCATCTACACTGGAGAACGAATGTGGTTTGACACCACTTGAACTGCCTTGGCTCAATGTTTTGGAATCCTGAAAGTTGTAGTTTGCTGTGGCAGCAGCACTCTTTGGCAAAGAAGGCTTGGAAAAGGACAACTCTCATGATTCCATAGCATTGAGCCAAGGCAATTAAACTGGCATCAAACTGAATTGATTCTGCAGTGTGGGCACATGCTCTGTGTACATACATGTTCGGCATAGGGCTGCTCTGGATCCTTTTCTCTTTGTCTCTTTTTGAATATAAGTTGTCTTTTATCTGTGCCACTCCGGGTCTTCTGCCTATCAGATGTGTGTCCACTAGTCTTTCAGGAGAAAATATTTGCTCTGTCGGAAGATTATGTGATATTTGTATTCTAAGCCTCACCACAGTGGGTTTCTTTAAATAGAAGCTATACTTTACTCCTAAATTGCTTAAGGCAAAGGAAGCAGAGATGATGTTTATGAATGTTTAAATGCAAATGGCACTGAGAGTGAATGCTATGCTAGCGAACATCAAAGGCTCGCCAAAGACTCTGCATTAATGAGCCTCTTTGTTTCCTGGATCACAGATTACAACAGGTTTCCAACTCATTGCCAAGGTTTTATCTCCATTTGGGAGGGCTGGAAATGGCAGACGACTCTGTGTGTGTGTGTGTGTGTCGCCGCTGTTTTTCACCTTCGAAAACGAGGAGAGAAGAAAAGATTTGGGGTTTTTTTTAAACTAGCAAATATTTATGATTCCTTCCCCCTCCTTTTTCACTTCTTTTCCCGTTTTATTTGCGTATGAAAAGAGGGAAAAAAACACGCTTTCAAACTGTTTAATTTCACAACCTCTGAGGATGCCTACCATAGATGTGGGCGAAACGTCAGGAAAGAATACTTCTGGAACATGGCCATACAGCCCGGAAAACATACAACAACCCTGTTTAATTTCACCCAGAGAAGAATATCTCGCATCGTCTCTGGGCTGGTTTTGGCCAAGAGCTCTCTAGACATCCAGGCAAAAGTAACTTCGCGTTGTTCTGTCCCAGGGAGATCAAAGGGAGTTGCTACGAAGGACTCGAACAGAAGCAAACAAACACAAACCCCGCCTCTTTATTTCGTGTGTTTCCATAAGTGTCATTAATCCGATGTAAATATACTTAGTTTAAAACCAAGACGAGAGTTGTTTCTGAGCGACCAGAAAATAGAGCTTCCTCCCTCGAAGAAGCAAAATCTTTTTTTAAAAAAACCAAAAAACTGGAGATGCTAAAATCAATTGAAATGCTTGAAAGTGACAATTAGGCGCCGGGCTGAGAGTTGAGAAGAAGGAATGAAGGAGGAGGGAGCCCTTTGTGTGTAGCGAGAGCCAGCTTGGTGCCTTGAACGACGGGGTGCATCCACACCAGGCAGGGGCAAAATTCAGCCCAACAGGAGTTTTGGACTTCAACTCCCACAAGTCCTAACAGCTCACTGGCTGTTAGGAATTGTGGGAGTTGAAGTCCAAAACACCTGGAGGGACAAAGTTTACCCATGACTGGTCTACACTGCATTTTGACACCACTTTAACTGCCATGGCCCACTGCTATGGAATCCTGGGAATTGTAGTTTCGCAAAGTCTTTAACCTTCTCTGCCAAAGAGCATTGGTGCTTCTCAAACTACAACTCCTATGATTCCATAGCATTGAGAAATGGCAATTAAAGTGGTGCCAGACTGCATCTAATGTGTAGATGTGCCCCAAGACTCCCATGTAGCTGAGCCTCCTCATCAAGGAGAAATGGATGATATGATCCAGCAGGAAGAAATATCAATGGAACGAGTGTAGTCGAGCCTCCTCAAATTAGAAAGGCTGCAATCATTTCTTATTGATAGAAGTTTCGGAGAGAAAGGGTGGGGAAATCTCCTTGCAAGTACCTTCAAGGAGGCAACGCTAATAACAACCTGCCGGTGTCCAGACCTTCGCCTTAAAACTCTTCTGGGGACAATTTCAATGAACCAAATCTGACGACCAGTATTAAAAAAACTCTAAAATCAGGACAGTAAATAAGGAACAACACTCAAAAACAGAGGAATTCCAGACAAGAAACGATCAGGGCCAGCTAATCACCTCCCAACAAAGGATTCCCCCAGGCAGGAAACAAACAAGCTTTGAGGCTGAAAGGCTATTCAATGTCAATCAAGGTGGTCAATTGCACCATGCACACTTGCCTCAAACATACAAGAGTTCTTTCTCCCACCCTGGACCTTCCACAGATATATAAACCCCGCTTGCACAGACCTCACAACCTCTGAGGATGCCTGCCATCGATGTGGGTGAAACGTCAGGAGAGAATGCTTCTGGAGCATGGCCATACAGCCCGGAAAATTCACAACAACCCAGTTCTGAGAACGCTGAGGTCCTCTTTCCCATTTTCCCATCGCCCCGACGTTAGATTCCTTGGCTTTTTGGAAGTGTGTGAATGCCCTGTTTGTTGACCTTGCAAGGCAAGTTGGAGCAACTCACTGTTCTCTAAAATCCCTTGTCAATTAAGATGCAAGGCTCTGTCTGCGCTATCCAGTTACGTCCGTTCAACATCACTTTGACTGCAGTGGCTTCGTCCTCTAGGTTATACTAATATTTGGCATTTGTCAAAGTGCTTTAATTCTAGACAAGTGTAGAAGATGCACCCTTTCACGTGGATCCCTTTAGAAGTTATGAATGAAGAAAGGCGATCCTGCAAAAGCCATGGAAGGCTCCCTCCCCAGCCTTTGCGCCTCTTCCTCAAGTTGGTGCCCTGAGAGCCTGACTTTCGAGGCGCTGGCGCTTAAGATCCGTTGCTGTGTGCTCGACGCCTGAAGAAAGCCATTCCGCGCTGGGCTCCTGCCACAGGAGGGAAAAAAAGGACACGCCGGACATCCCACCTGAGGCGTGCAGACTCTTTTGGTGGGGCTTCCTTGCTCTTTGCGTGCCTTCAAGCCGTTTCGGGTTTAGGTTAGAAGTGTGGCTGGGATTCCGAAAGGGAGGCCCGTCTTTATGTCGAATGGGTGTTAATGACCATGGCCATCGTTCCCTTGAATGGGTCAGTGTCATTCCTGGAGGGCCAGTGATTCAGTGACTCCCTTGCCTGATTCAGAACAAGGGGCCCATCCTTAAGGCAAGAAGAAGCACTTTCATCCACGCCAATAAATAGGAATCCCTGGGTTGCCGTGAGTTTTCCGGGCGGATAGCCAAGTTCCAGAAGCATTCTCTTCTGATCTTTCGCCCACTTCTATGACAGGCATCCTCAGAGGTTGTGAGGTCTGTTAGAAACTAGGCAGGTGGGGGTTATCTATCTGTGGAGAGCCCAGGGTGGGAGAAAGAACTCTTGTCTGCTTGAGGCAAATGCGAATGTTGCAATTGGCCAACTTGATTAGCATTGAATGGCCTTGCAGCTTCAAAGCCTGGTTGCTTCCTGCCTGGGGGAAATCTTTTGTTTGGAAGTGTTAGCTGGCCCTGATTGATTCATGTCTGGAATTACTCTTTTTTCTGAGTGTTCTTTATCTACTGTCCTGATATTAGAGTTTTTTTTAATACTGGCAGCCAAATTTTGTTTATTTTCATGGTTTCCTCCTTTCTGTTGAAATTGTCCACATGCTTGTGGATTTCAGTGGCTTCTCTGTGTAGTCTGACATGGCGGTTGTTAGAGTGGTCCAGCATTTCTGTGTTCTCAAATAATACACTGTGTCCAGGTTGGTTCATGAGGTGCTCTGCTCTGGCTGACTTCTCTGGGTGAGTGAGTCCGCAAGTGCCTTTCATGTTCCTTGATCCGTGTCTGGACGATGCTCTGTTTGGTGGTCCCTGTATAGACTTGGAGAAGAGAATGATGATGGGGAAAATGGAAGGAAAAGGGAAGAGGGGCCGACTAAGGGCAAGATGCATCCTGTGACTGGCTTGACCTTGAAAGAGCTGGGGGCGGCGACGGCCGACAGGGAGCTCTGGCGTGGGCTGGTCCAGGAGGTCACGAAGAGTCGGAAGCGACTGAACGAACAAACAACATGTAGACTTGTTCGGAGTCGGCTACATCTCTGCTCTCCAAAAGGGATCTCTATTGAAACGCCAGGAGAGATTGCTTCTGGAACATGGCTATACAGCCTGGAAAATGCACAGCAACTTAGATCTCTATTGAGTTTAGTAATGGGACTTCGTTTTCACAGTATATGTATTCCACGAATTCAACCACTAGCGGCTTTTTAGGAACATTCCAAAAAGATTCCCAAAAGTTCGGCTTGACTTTGCCATTTTATATCATAGACTTCTGTTTTGCACTGTGTATCATGGGACTTGGGTATCCGTGGGTTTTGGTATCCACGGAGGTCCCGGAACCAAACCGCAACGGAGACCAGAAACCCATTGCACTAGGTCTTTATAAAAAGCGGTAATTTCAAGGCTTTTCCTCCCTCCTCCCTCCCGCTTTGAGCAGAGCCCAAATGCTAAATTGCCTATAGGTGGATTGCTTGCTTACTCGCTCTTCCAAGCGGGCGAAAGCGAGGGAGTGCGCTGTCTCTTTAAGGCAGGAGCGCGTCGCGGGAGAAAGAATCCTCCGGCCCCACCCCTCGGCTGCCAATCACCCGGCGGCGCCTTTGATCTTGGGGAGGGAGGCGCGGGGCCGGCTCTCCCCGGCGCGCGCACACGCTGCTCTCCCCGGCGCGCGCTTGATTGCTGGCTCCTTTTTTTCCTCCCCAGCAAAAACCCCTCGGGCGCTGCTGCTGCTGCTGCTGCTGTCTCACTCAGAGCTAGTTAGTTAGTCAAACTTTCCTGAGGCGGGAGAAGGAGGAGGAGGAGGGCCAAGCGAGGGGGCGGGTTTCCCTCTCTGCCTGGGTCCCCCTACCTAACTGCCGCCTTTGAGGGGCAGGAGGTGCAGGCGAGCTCGAGTCCCTCGTTCCTCTCGGAAGGCGCAGGAGGGAGAGAGAGAGAGAGAGAGAGAGAGGGAAGAGGGAGGAGAGGAAGACCCCCAGGCTCCCCGCTCTCCTCTTGGCCGCCCCGGCCCAGAAGTTGGCTGGAGAGAGAGAGAGAGGGAGAGGGAGGGTGCCCCCGACACCATGCCTCAGCTCAACAGCGGCGTCGGCGACGACTTGGGCGCCAACGACGAGATGCTGGCCTTCAAGGACGAGGGCGAGCAGGAGGAGAAGAGCCAGGCCAGCGTCTTCCCCGAGGGGGGCGACCTGGCCGACCTCAAGTCCTCCCTGGTCAACGAGTCCGAGGGCGCCCCCAACGCCAGCGCCAACCCCGGCGCCTCCGCGGCCCCGGCAGCCCCCAGCGAGGTGAGCCCCGCCAACGCCGCCACAAAGGCCGCGCTCTCCGCCCCTCTCTGCCTCACCTTCCCCGCTGCCACGCTTCTCGTATTGTTACTGTTGTTGTCATTCCTCTCATGCCCCTTCTCTCTCCCCACAGGCCATCCGGCGCTTGCAAGATCCTCAGCGGGTCTACGCGGAGAAGCTCCCGGATCACATGGAAGAGGGTCAGTTTCGGCATCCCTCCCTCCATGCATTCTCCCCTTTCCACTCCCCGCCCGCCCCCATTTTTCAGTGAGGGACGTGGAGAAGTCTGGGTTTATATTTTTGTTTCGAGGGAGGACAGCTTGGCCTGGGAGGAGGAGAGTCGTGGGTTTGCAAAGTGCATGCAACTGGGGAAGAAGGGTCAGGTGGAGGAGCTTCTTCCACTTTGCAAACCCTTCTCCGTGTTCTCGAAAGCTTCCATGGGTTGTTGTGAGTTTTCCAGGCTGTTTGGCCATGTTCCAGAAGCATTCTCTCCTGAAGTTTTGCCCACATCTATGACAGGCATCCTCGGGGGTTGTGAGGTCTCTTGGAAACTAGACAGTTGGGGTTTGCATATCTGTGGAATGTTCAGGGTGGGAGAAAGGACTCTTGTCTGCTTGAAGCAGGTGCAAATGTTTTAGTTGGTCACTTTGGCTGACATTGAATAGCCTTTCAGCTTCCAGGTCTGGCTGCTTACTGCCTGGGGGAGTCCTTTGTTGGGAAGTGTTACCTGGCCCTGATTGATTCAAAGTCTTTGCTGCCCTTCCTTTCCCTCCCTGACATGAGTTTAATGGGGTGTTTTTCATCGGGATGGAGGAAAGAAGGCAGGAGGGAGGCAGCCAGGTAGAGGTGGCCTCAGGAACTGCAGAGCAGGGATTGTCTGGGAGAGTGATCCGCTTTAGCCCTGGAGCACCTGAGCGGGAGTTCAGGTACCTGGAGCAGTGCAAAGCCAGGGACTGAAGAAAACAAGCCATGGTCTGAATGGTGTTGCTCCTCTCTCCTAGAGTGGACCCATTCAATCAGTTGTATATCCCATACATTCACAAACCATTCAACAGTTGGATGGGTCTGTTGTAGCTGGAACTCCCCAGGAGGGGATAATAACAGCCCAACTTTAAAAAAAAAATCTTGGTGTCTTTAAATTTAGGCTTGTTCATGGGGTTATTTGCGGTGCTGATTCAGAAAATTGCATTGCAGTGCTGATTCAGAAAATCAGCTCTAGATTATTAAATATGGTTTTCTGGGGGTGAGCAGATGGCGACTACAGGATGGCATATGTTCTGTATTGGAAACTAGAGCTGGTGTGGTCTATCCAGTGCAATTTTCTGAATCAGCACCCCAAATAACCAAACAGACTCTGAAGTTGACCCAAACTTGATTTGTAACCTTTATGGTATTAATGTTGGAGAGTGGTCCCTGTTCAAAAAAAGGTTGGGAACTGCTGGTATAGGTGCTCCCAGGGTCAGTTATGTACTTGGGTGGGAGATGCCAACAAATATCAGGTACTGTAGGTTACATTTCAAAGGAAAAAATTGGCAAAACAATTTTTTGAGTATGCCTTGCTTTAAAAAAAAATCTGAAATCCCCATGGTTGCCTGTGAGTCAACAGGCATTTTTAAGGCAGAGACACATACAAGGAACCCATAGCTCAGTTTTTTTGTGGGCAGATTGTCTGTGATGTCTGGCAGTCACCAAGAAATTAATTTCAGGCGAGGGAGTGTGATCTTGTTTGTGGTCCATTTAAACACACGACTGTGAGATGAATAAATGATGCTCAAATGATGTTCCTCTTTTATATTAAGTGAAGGAGGGAGGTGGAAATGCTCATAAGGAGAAGTCCTCATGTCAAACTTGAATCACAACAGGTTTAAAACATCAAGATCCAGGGATGTACAAAGGATCTGCTTACTCTGGGTACCCTTTCGTCATGCTGTCTGATCCTTACCTGCCAAATGGATCTATGTCACCTTTGGTGAGTTGATTTCATAGATATTCTAATATGCCAACTATTTCATATCATGGTACTTAACATTCAGCAACAAGAATGGCCAGTCCTTAATACATACCTTCTCTGTCTCAGAGTCAGGTCTTTTTTGAAATAGAGTAGAAACAGAATGACTTTTCTGTAGAACTTTTCTGTTGGTGAACCAGAATCTCACAAAGCCATCTTGTTGGAGCCGGGATGCAACATAGTTTTGTCAATTCCTCCTCCTGTGGATCACTCCCAGCACCTGCACTCTCATCTACACTCATTTGTGTGTGCGGGGGGGGGGGGGGGGGCTTCAGGTATCAGCTCCCGATACAATATTTGAAGGGCATTTGCAGGGTGAGAGGGAAATGGCAACATCTTGTTTATTCAAGTAAAATAGGAGATGATGAAAATATCATCTAAAAGCAATGCAACAAGACTGGCTCAATTAAAAATAATGTTCTCCTTCTTGGATATATTTTCTTCACTTTCCTCTGTCAGCTTCTGAACTTTTTGTATTGAACCTTAAGCTAAACAGACTTTAGCATTACTTTCAGAATTGTAGCTTTGTGGAAGGGGGCACAATGAGAGCACACACACCCCAAATAAGAATTCTCTCCCCCCAATGAAGTTTTCCTTTAGGCCCCCAATTTTAGCATAGCAGTAACTTAAAAATCCAATGTATCATTTAGAGATATAGTTTAGGCTTCTGAAGAAAAAAGACAGACCAAGTTGCCCAGGAAATGCAAACATAGCAAATGTAAGAGTTCTTGGTAAACATGATTTTCAGTGTCCTCCTCTTTTTAATGCTAGGAATTTGGGGAAGGGAAATTTCAAGGGGGAAGCAAAATCCTTTGGAAGAGAATGCCCTCATTTTGCAACCTCCAGTTGCTATATTTCTTGGTGCCTGTGAAATTAGTGGGATTTACTTCCTGGCAAAAATGCCTAGGGTTAAGGTATTAAAGATTTGTTTACATGCATGCGTATAGATACCAGAGTGACAGCTATTCAGAGAATTTACAGGATCATTCTTAAGCATATTTATTCAGAAGTAAATCTCACTGAATCTGACAGGACTTACTCCCTTGTTAGTGTGTTTAGAGGATTGTCGCTTCATACATCACTAGTCATTTCCCTGTCCCCTTTGAACTATAGGATAATTTTGAATTCTGTTCCAAAGAAGGCAAGTATTTTGTTGGGATTTTCAGAGAGATTGTCTCAATTTTAAGGACTCACTGTCATGTTAGAAATTTGTTTAGTATTTTTTTGCCATGAGATTGTTTCAGATAGGCACACCGCATAAAGTAGCCTTTTGTCTTTATATGCATTGTAACAAATCAGCATTATAGACAATGCTGCCTTGCGTATACAAGCAAAATAAGAATATATAACTAGTTAATGACCAATAGGTGTGAAACAGATTGATATTGTTATGAACAAGTGGGAGCCCATTAAGTTCCTTTTATCTGCTTTATAATTGATATTTGGAACTTGGCTATGGATAGTGGTGATTAAAAGATTACACAGTTCCTTCCTCTCAAATGTATTTTTCCTTAATATTAACCTTAAAAAAGGATTCGTCTGAAAAGTAACTCTTTATCAGTTATTTATAGTCATTTTAAAGGAAATACTTATATTTTTGGTCTACTGTGAAACAACGGCACTAAGTATGGTCAGCATTTGGTTTTGTGTCCATCCTCTCAAATTATAATGCTCTGATCTTGTGCTCACTCATCTGGGAGGAATTGCTTTGGACATCAGAGATTTGTCTCCATGTCTTTGGGGTTGGTGTATTTTGAGTATCTAAAGTTAACTGCAGAAAGGTGGCTGCAGAGTTTTTGCATTTTACTTGTTTCCACAGTAAAAAGTAATCAACCAAGTAAAACATCTTCTCCTGCCCAGTGATGCATAATGCAATCCTATGAATGTTTACATGAAAGTAAATCATGTTTATATGTAGGCAGAGCTTGCTCTCAGGAAAATGTGTTGAACTGCAATATCATTTGGAAATTGCAGTTCTGTGTTCACTTACTTAGGAGTAAATCCCATGGTGAAAATTAGATACAAGTAAACATGTGATGTAGTGGTTTGAGTGTTGAACTATAACTCTGGAGACCAGGATTTGAATCCTCCTTGGCCATGGAAACCCACTGAGTTACTTTGGGCAAATCACACACTCAGCCTCAGAAGGAGGCAAAGGCAAAACCCACTCCAAACAAGTCTTGCTAAACAAAACCTTATCATAGTTTTGCTTTAGGGTCGCCATAAATCAGAAATGACTTGAAGGGATACACAAAATACCTATCTATCTGTAATTGTGCTGTCAAAAACAGTTTTGTCTACTTGAAATATCACTTTCCTGTGCTCAAAATAGGCATTGGATTTTGTTACCGTTTTACTCCCTGGATTCTGTATGAGGTTCCTGCATTATACCATCAAAGGGCAGATACCAAAACTAGCCCTGTTGCCTAGTTTCAAAAGAAATATGATTGCGTGTATTAGTTTGAGTTGGGTTGAAAAATGCAGTGACAACAACTGACAATTTTTTGGGGCAACTGATTTCGGGTAGTGGCATATGAGTTAAAATTGGATATCTGTTGAGCAATAATGTAGATACAGCAATATTTTGATACAAAGTAAAGTAGAATTTTAGATGACTGCAGTGAAATGGTATACAAAGCACCAGTGGTAACAAATGTATTTAAGATGGATTGCCAGAGCAAAAAACAAAACAGTGAGAATGCATTGGACACATTCTAATCTGAAAGTAAAACCTTGTCGGTTCAGGCTGCAGATGTATCGACATTTATCAGAGCTTGGAAAACAGCCATGCTGAGTATGGGATTTTGGAAGTTATAGCCTTCAGAAACAGATATTTTTTCAATACAATGTAGAGTCATTTCCCGAGAGATGTGTTTGAGAAGCCCATGAGTCAGGGCTGAACCCAACAGCTCTCCTACATTGTTTGTCTCCTGCCAGAGTAGTAGGGAAAGGTAGACTGCTTCTGACAAAAGAGGTTTCGTGTGATGTTCTTGGTTAATAGCTGTTGTTAGATCAAAGCAATGCAGGACTGTACAATTGTGACTATCCAGAAGTTGGTATACCATAACTTTCTTTAGCTGTAGACTTTTTAACCTATGATATAACAAATCTGGAGGGCAACAACATGCCCTTCCATGTTCTAGATCTGTCTTAGTCTCTAACCATTTTCTTCCTGTTCTGAGAAATTCTTTAAAAACTACACAATTTTAAAATGCTATTTGTAGTTTGGGACTTATTCTGAACAAAATTTGCACATGGTTGTTTTGCACTGAAAACAGCATTTTATGCTTAGGAAATTATTTTCGGTGCAAAAACATTTTTTCTTCAAATAAATTTTTGTATTCATGTGAATCAATCATATAAAATTGTGAGAAAAAATATATTTTACTTATTTATTTATTTATTTACATACATTCAAGGGGGATCTCTGTTACATATAGTAATGTTCCGGTATAACAAAAAATATATGTCAGTAACAAAGTATTTTCTAACAGTCAAAGGGATGCCAAAAAATCCTCTTCAGCCAGTCATTTGTTAATTTCCAAGAAACAAGTAAATAATTTGAAAGAACATGCACATTCCTGAATATCAAGGAACTTCCTAAAATCGAATTTATTTATGTGACTACTTTTTCCCAATATGTGGCTGCTATGGGACAACTCCAAAATCTATTCATTAAAGAAGTATTAGGAATATCACATCTATAACAATTTACTGATTTAGAAAAACACTTTCTTGAATAGACATTGTGGCCGCAAATATAACCAAAAGAGCTATTTCTGTTGTGGAAAACGTAATGAGAGATACGAGCCATACTAGTTATAGATGTTAAAACCAAGGCCATTGATTAGTCAGATTTGTATTTTTAAATTCTCTATTCAATTCTTGTTGTAAACCTTGCATGTCATATTTATGTATAGATATAAATATATTGTTGGTCTGGACATGGGTTAGCCTCAATTAATATCTCTAATATTAAAGGAACCCTGGATACAATCTGGATTGTAGCAAATGTTTCAGTTTTAGATTTTGCCTTTCACTGATAAAGTACTTTAAACTGTCCTTGCAAAACTGAACAATGCAAAAGCAACATCAAGTATTTGATTTAAGGTAACAATCCCATTATCAGCCCCTAATTTCCATAAAAATTGTGTCATACCAATGTATAGGTTTTCCCATAAAGTCAATTTGACATGAACATATGGGTCAATTTACAGTTGATGTGACAATATTTGCCACATAGTTCTAATTGCTAAAGTTATAAGCAAAACACTGCCTTTTAAAATAAAATGAGAACCAAGAACTATCCATCTAAATAAGAGGGGGCAGAAATGAAGACTGGAAATCTGATCACAGGGGATTGCTTTTAAGTGGATATGCCCAAAAAATAATAAAAGGTAAAATATATGTCCAGAGGATCTGGAATGTGGAGCCTTCCCTCTTCAGTGGGAATTTACATACTTTTCATTGACATTTGAGGGGGAAACGAGCCCTCCCCTCACCATCTCCTGAACGATGCATTTAGTTTTTTAATACTTGCAGGTTATAAGTAGAGAAATTCTATGAATAACATAAACAGTTCTAGACATAACATTCATTTTAATCATGTTTACCTTACCCCACAGATGCATCCTCATTCCCACCCATCTCTCTAAATCTTGTGAAATACAGTATCTTTTGTATCAACTTCCTTACTTTAAGGTTACTCATCTGAGATAAATCTTGAGGTACTTATTATACCTCAATAAGTAATAGAATTTGGGCAGTATTGGAAACTGCTATACTTTAAATGCACTAGAGTCTATCTTTTACTGCCCACTGGCAATATTTCTGACTTAAACCAATCAACTGAATGCCCAATGCTCTGATGACTGAGATGTAGTAGAAAATATATGTATTACTTTATCGTTTATTTCAAGTCTTCATATGTAAGTCTGATTACCTATTAATGAAACATCTCAAACTGTAGTCATGGAAATTAAATCAGCGTCTCTGCTCAAATAGTTGGAATCTTCTTATTTATGAGAGAAGGGTAAAAAGTAGACTTGTCCGGTAAAAACAGCTTATGTGGGGTTTTTTTTTTTTTACATTAGTCTCAATTTAATTTTGAAGTTGTCTGTTCTTGTGCAAAGCCCATAAACAAAAAATAGCACTTTCATGCTATTTATTCAGTTGCTATCAAAGTCATAAAATAGTTTCATAACATCAAAGATTTTGCAAATACTTTTTCTAAGGATCAAGTACAGCCTTTTCCGGCACACAGCTTCCAGATCATAGAAGCAGTCTATGTCTGCAGGGTTTCCTTCAAAATCTCATACCACGAACATATTCTAGCATGATTTGATTTAAACTACAGTTTCTTATAGGCCCTGTAGTCAAACTAATAGCAGCCAAAGGGTTACCAGTGCTTTATCCTCCCTTAAACTTAGCTTTGGGGAATATACTGATAACCCACATACAAGAACAGCACAAAGTCATTAGGAGTACATCAGACAAGAACATCAACATAGTCCTAGCTATGGATGATTGAGCTGACTGTGGCCTTAATCCAGTTGTTAATCTTGAGTAGAGTAGACCTGTTTAATGAATAAAGCCTTACATCAGTGTTGATTAAGTTACCACTGAGTAAGTGGGTCTAGACTGCCGGAACTAACAATTAGATTTTGGTCCTTTTTTAAACAAACTAAATGTCACCTACCTGAGCATGAACCCAATGGGTTGAGGTGGTTCAAAAATCACCAAACTTGTTAGATTCGCTTGTAAACCTTAAGTTAAAGAATGTACTATAGTTGAACAGCTTTGGTTCAGAACACAAATGAACCAGAACACAACAGGTGTGTAGAGAAATGAACTTTTAAAGTTTTATGATGGTTTAATCATTAAAAGTGGCTTGAAACAAAAATATTTGTTCTATTTAGATCTATGTTCAAAAATGTTCCCATTATTTGAAGGGATGAAAATTCAAAGACTCCTCCTTGTAAGGAAATGATTACCACAACTTTGGTTAAGTATGTGTAAGTTCACAAAATGTCCTGCTGAAGCAAACTTGGAGAATTCTGAGGCGAAAGAAAGAGATAATTGATCTGATTGGGGTGCCAATTAGGAGACACATTTACAGCTGGGACCCAGTCAGGATTTGATAAGAAATACACCTGAGTAGAGACATTCAGAACAATGATGAGGAGAGAAAGGTGTCTCTTTCTGATGTACTTATCTGTCCTCCTAACATGTGGGAGCGGACAGAAGAGACAGAGGCAGGATACAAGACATTAGTGAGGACTGATGGATTATTCAAGCCTGGTGAGTATCCTCCAAGTTGTAGGTATTGCCTATGATTGGCTAATTCTCATTCAAGCACCATAGAAAGGGAATCATATCCTATGCACTGCCATTTATTTTATTATTGTCATCTTAAATGAGCTGAAGAGCCCATGCAGCTCCCCTACAAGGCCATATGGGACTCTGGCGTGGGTGGGTGAGATCACCAGATATTAGTGGGAGCATCAAAACTGTTGGAAAGGATGGAATAGTTGACAGTTTATATAATGCAGCTAAAATAGCCTTTGGATACATTACATTCCTTTCCTCTACCTGAAGGGCAGATAGTTGGATCCTCCATATGTTTATGAATTGCATCTTCCATTAATCCTAGTCAACATAGTGGTGAGGAAGGGTGAGAGGTCATAAAACTACAGCTTCCAAGCATTCCTGCCCTAATGCCTCCCCCCTTCGTCCTTTTCATTTTCCACATTTTCCATAGTTAAAATTTGGAACAGAGTGTCACGTTTGCATCTCTCTCAAATGAGATTAGCATGCTTTACTGTAGCGAACCTACATGTTAGCAAAGAGCTTATTCTCTCTTGTCAGGGTTTTCCTGTAAACATATGTAGGAGATCGGGATTAATTTTGTAATCCTTCCTCCTTGCTCCCCTTCATGCCTGCCACCCCATGGAGTGCTTTTTCAAACTGTCGTGGATTCTCTTCTGTTCAACTGCCAAACAAAACATCACTTACAATAATGTTCTAGGCAAGATCAAGGGCATTCAAGTTAGAAGACTGGCAGCACTGTCCTAAGCAGTTTTACTCAGGAGTAAGCCCCACCAAGTCTGCAGGTAAGGGCATGAATGCTGAACATTGTGTATTAGAAAGGTTTCTGAACCATTCTGTTGGGATTTTATGAGACAATCCATTTATGAAGCAACAGATCTTGCCCTGTTGTTAGTTCGGTACATTTTCAACAGTGTTCCATTTTTCCCAGTATGAATCCTGGATTAAATTTTCAGTCAACAGAAAAATCTTATTCATTTCTGAGGTAATATGTTGATATCACATTTAGGATTGCAGGGGAAGGGGGAGGTTTCAAGCAAGAATAAAGGCTGCTGTGCATGTATGCAATATTAAATGTTTAATAGTGTAACTGAAGAGGATTCATTATAGTTGTTTTTTCTTTTACCTTCACTCTTAATTATGGACAACACTGTGAAACACATAGGCTCAATTTATTTTTATAGCAATTCACCCATTGGGTTCCACTTAGTGAAAGGACTGAAATCATAGGTGTCCCAAGGAAATTCCCATGTTGTCCCTGGCTAATTGATTTTACTGGACAGACTACTGAAATTTTTACTGTTGTGTATCCTATAATAATAATTAATCTACTTGAGTGTTCAGAGTCTTTCTTGCAATACTTCTATAAGGGGAAGAGTTTTGTGTTCTTCCACATTGCAAAGGTGTGAGATTGGAGGTCTTTTCCTAATATGTAATTACATAATTATGGTTGCACTTTTACCATTCATGTCTCCCTCATAAAGAATCCAGGGATTTCCAGTTTAGGGAAGGAGCTTTAGAAGTCTCAGCCAGGGAGTGTGTCTGGTGCCTTTAACCCCTGGTGCCTTTAACCCTAAACCCCAGGATAAAGCCATGGCAGTTAAAGTGCAATCATAGCTCTGTATCTATGTCGTGTGATGGGTTTGCGGCTTGCTGAAGACCTCCTAGTAGGAACATGGCACTTCAACCTATAGCAGCGCTTTGAATGAGAGATCTCAAAGAGACCATATTATGAACAGCCTTGGTAAGTTCTTGCAAGCTTTATCTACCTATATCAATAGCCTTCTTTTCCTTACTAAGCAGTAATGTTTTCTCATGATATGCCCGAAATATGATTTTTTTTTAGCTTATTCGTTTTGGCTTTGAGGCCTGATTTGCTCTTCCCATTTGTTTACCTTTTTGGCTGGCTTTGATATCCATAGAATTCTCCTCTATCACTACATTTCAGATGAATTAATTATCTTCCTGGCAGTTTTTTTTTTCATTGTCCAGCTTTCAAACAATTTTAACAGATTAGAAATATGGACAATCTTGACTTTAGTATTCAATTATATATCTTTGCACTTGAGCTGCCCTTCCAAGTCCTAGTCATCTTCTTATTTCATGAGTCCAGTTTCCATTCTGATTTATGACTGAACCAAGGTGTGAAAAAGCTCATTTCAGTATCTTGATCGTCTACTTTGAAGTTGTATAAATCATCTGTTGCTTGGGGTGGGAAAGCAACATTGCTGGATTTTGCAGTAGTTTTGAACCATTTATTTTTAATTACCATCAAGTCAGCTTCAACCTATAGTCGCCCTATGGATGAGAGACATCCAGAAGACAATGTCAATGTCAATTTTGCTAAAGTCTTACAAAAATCAGAATCATGGCTTCTTTAATTTGAATCTATTCATCTGCAGTTCTGTATTTCTCTTTTCTTTCTACTTTCGACCATCCAAGCATTTTAATATTTTTGGAGTCATCTTATGTCCACTTGTTTACTTTACTTTACTTTGTCTGGATCACTGAACCCTCACATTGTGAGAGCTTCAAAATGAGTTGTTCTATGTATATTTGTGATGTTTTTATCTCACCTGCCTTTTCCTGTGGGAGCTTTATCTACCCTTGCACGGATTTCACCTTGAAAAGGGATCAGAGAAGTCTGTTGTAAATGTAGGTAACATGCATCATAAGAATGCTAAATTCTCTTCCCTGCCCCCACCCCAAATGAACTGCAAATTATTAAAGTATATTGTTTTTTAAATGGTACAAATGACTTTAAAACCAAGTTGAGGAATTTCTTCAGTAGGCAGGTCTCCCTTTTAGGTGGTTACAAACCTTAGGGGTCAGACATGTTGAAACCTTCGTCAGATTAAACTATTCTCCTTGGTATAGTGATATAATTAAGTTGAGACCTGAGGGAGTTTTCTGAACATTGTTGCATCTTGTAGCATGTCAGTAGTATACAGTAGCAAAAAGCTTGAAGAAACACTTCTACATTTCTTAATTTTGGAACTGGGCATGTGAGCTACAGAAATGATCCAGGGTTTCCTATAGGTATTTGCTCAACAAAAGTAAACACGAAGACTCGCTTTGGCTTCAGAAGGCAGAGGTCAAATACATTCAGTTTTTATGTTTCTTTTAAAATAAACATTTATGATACAATGTTAGATTGTGGCTTTGTAGAAGCTGGTCTGGATTTTCTTTCTGTTTTGTCTGTTCAGCAGAAGCAAATTTTACATCTTTATTTTATCAAAATCTGCCATCATTCCCCACTGCAACCAATTTAACATGTTAAATTCCAGAATCTCTATCAGGGGTAATACCTTTGTTATAGCAACAAAAGGACAGTCAAATGTGTATAAGCTTTTGGTTGTTCTACCAAAAATATTACAAAAATATCTCCTTTTTGTCTTCACATGTTATAAAAGTAATGGGACACTTTGCTACTCTTTATGAGAAGCAGCTATTTTTCTATAAGAAAAACATGTCAGAGAATAACAGTCTATAAAACTCATCACATAGAGTGTCTGCAAAGAAAGAAAATTGGCGTGAGGCTCTTCATACCCTGGAGTAGAGGAGGATGGTTGATATTCATTTTCCACACTTATTCCACTTCTACTTTCTCATGCAAAATATTTCATACCATATTGCAAGAAAAGCTGTTATGTTCATTTTACCTGAGTCACAACACACTTCAATCCCATTTATTTCAATTAGTAAACCTTTGATAGCTGTAATATTGAATGTAGCCTATAGGTCCTTTTGTTTCTTCCAATTGATTTATCTTAACTTGAAGGCATTATTCACCTTTATAAATCACACCACAGTCTGCTGTCCACCCTTCTTATAGCCACAAAACTGGAATTATTCTTTATTACAAGGCAGTTTCATTTATCCAAATGCCCTGTGAAATATTTAAAACATATAGTGGGAAGATTGGATATAATTTTCTTTACAAAGGTTACAGTGACATGGATCTATGAATAATACAAAATTAATGTGAATTACAGTAAGCACTGAATAATAAGTCTGAGTAATGGCACTCTTATTGCACTTTTTGTATCTCAAATTAAAGAGTGTCCTCTAGCACCGGGCTGTGGCGCAGGCTGGAGAGCAAGCCAGCTGCAACCAGCTGCAATGAATCACTCTGACCAGGAGGTCATGAGTTCGAGGCCTGCTCGGAGCCTATGTTTGTCTTGTCTTTGTTCTATGTTAAAAGGCATTGAATGTTTGCCTATATGTGTAATGTGATCTGCCCTGAGTCCCCTTCGGGGTGAGAAGGGCGGAATATAAATGCTGTAAATAAATAAAAAGCAAGTTACTTTCTATCTTCCTCAGTTTCCCCTTTGTAAAATAAGAATGAGAATGATAAAAGCAACTCATAGAATGCTGCACAGATGAATGTAAACCATTTTCCATATAGAATAGTACTAAAAGTGTGATTAATTGTATTTCTGTTACTGTTGGTCAATTAAGCCAATTATGCAAAGCAGGGCCTGGTTTGATGACTTTATTCAAGTTCCTTTAAGATGCAGTGTTTTGTTTCTTGTCTTTCTTTCATTTTTTCGGCCTAAAAATTTTGTTTGTTAACTACAGTACATATCTGCCTGACTTTCCCTCCCAAGAGGAACATCAATGGGATTTTCCCACTTTCCCCCCATAAAAATTGTGTGAGGGAGGTTATGCTGGGAAATGATAACTTGCCCAAGGCTTAATTGCATTACATTAGGGATGATTAAAATGTGGCCCTGAAACTGCATCCAAATAGGTAAAATAGCTTCCACACACTGTTCAACATTATAAAATTCCCATTTTTTAAAAAAAAAATGTAGGCTTCTTGGTTGGTTTTCTTTCCTTTTTTTTTTTTTGGCATTTCTAGCACTCCTCTATCTACTCCTTGAAGGAGCCCGAACCTGCCACAGCCGCCCACTCCTGCTTTAAATCCACTCTAGTCATGATATTACATCGTATCCCTAAATGTTATTTCTGTTCAGGAACATTTGACATGATGAAAGACTGATTTTCATTCTTGATATTGTAACCAAGAGATTCCCATGAGCCCTCTTTCTTCCCATCCAGTCATATTTGCACATCGCATTAAACATGGTTTATTGAAATATGCAGAAGATCAAATGAGCCTGTGGCTCATGAATCCTCCCTGTCCTCTCCTTACATGCTTTCCTCTCCTCTACTTTCATTTTTGCTTCTTATTACCTATATTTTGTGTAGTCACATAATTCCTATACTGGGGAAAAGGTGGGGTGGTGGTTAACCCCAGCAATTGATAATTTCAACAAGCCAGCATTAGAAGTTCATGGAAGGGAGCCAAATCACTGTCAAGCATTTAAGTGAATGTTTGTATCGTCTATCGCCATAACATGGAAAATATTTCACATGCTTGGAACACATTTTATCTAGCTTGCTCTGCAAGCTTTTATTTTTTAATGATGTGCACTTTGATCTGGATCCATTTTAAATTTTGTAAGCCAATTTGAGTCCTAGAACTAGGAAAACAGTGGGGAGATAGGATGTGGCAGCTAGAACGTAAAGAAAAGATAGCTTAATTATACAGAGCCCCATCAGCTTTGTTGTTTTTTCCCCCCCATGGGTATCTGAACTGTATGTAAGGGGTGAGGCACTTGTCTCCCCTGGAATCGTAAATCTATTTAGAGATTTAGGCCCTTTCCACACTGCCTCATATACTAGGATCTGATTCCAGATTATCTGTTTATCCCAGGTTATCTGGCAGTGGGGACTCATATAATCCAGTTTAAAGCAAATAATCTGGGATGAGATCCTGGGATATAGGTAGTGTGGAAGTGGCTATAGAGAAACCTCTGAAACCACTTCTATTGAGAGGCCAGCTGATATAACCAAACTCCCTGTATTATATTCTCTGCAAATCTTCCAAGATTTGGACAACATAGAAATAGAAGCATAAAGCTACCCTCATAGCATATAGCTTTGCCAAGATCTTAGTTTCAGTGAGGATTTTATAGCAGTAAGTTTGCTTGCAATAATTTGTAAACTAGATATATGAATTATGCAGCCCTTTGGATATAGTTAAATTGCAAGTTTATTTATTTATTTATTTACAGTATTTATATTCTGTCCTTCTCACCCCGAAGGGGACTCAGGGCGGATCACATTATACACACACAGGGCAAACATTCAATGCCCATAAACACATCGAACCGAGACAGAGACAGACAGACAGACGCAGAGGCAATTTAACTTTCTCCTGAGGGGATATTCGATTCTGGCCACAGGGCGGAGCAGCTGCTTCATCATCCACTCTGATGGCATTTCCTCACTTCCTCATTCCAATGTTGTAAATTAGTTAAACTTGCCTCCGCACTTTTATAAGTGGTACCTTATTTCCTACTTGATAGATGCAACTATCTTTCGGGTTGCTAGGTCAGCAATGAGCAGGGGCTATATTTTATTTTTAATTGATGCGTGCTCACCCCGCCACGGGCTGGCCTCGAACTCATGACCTCATGGTCAGAGTGATTTATTACAGCAGCTGCTCACCAGCCTGCACCACAGCCTGGCCCCAAATGTTCTAGGCAACATAGTCAGTGTTGGGTAATGCTGAGAATTGCAATCCAGCTACATTTGCAGGACTGCTCTAGGTTTTCCATATTACAGTATATTCCTCCTTCTTTGCAATCTAGAAACTGCAGTACATTTGCTTACAATATTTTGACCAATGTATTTATTGTATGGAGCCCTTGTTAGCTCAGCGGGTTAAACTTCTGAGTTGCTGAACTTGCTGACCGAAAAGTCAGTGGTTCGAATCCGGGGAGTGGGGTGAGCTCCCATTGTTAGCCCCATCTTCTGCCAACCTAGCAGTTCAAAAACATGCAAATGTGGGTAGATCAATAGGTACTGCTCTGGCGGGAAGGTAAAAGCGCTCCATGTAGTCATGCGGCCACATGATCTTGGAGGTGTCTACGGACAAAACCGGGTCTTTGGCTTATAAATGGAGATGAGCACCAACCCCCGACTTAATGTTAGGGGAAAATCTTTACCTTTAACTATATATTGAATATGTTATCACAGCAACTATGCATATCTGTAGTGAAGGGGACATATAAGCAGTCTCCCCATTCTTAATTTCGTTTTTCTAAAATTCCAGATTTCTGGCTTTCATTTGAAAAAAAAATATTTCTAGCTCTTGTAGAACTTGGGATATGTGGTAAAAATTTGTAGCTAGCTACTGTACTTTGCATTTGTTTTGTAGACATCTAGTCCAGTTCTACAATGTTTCATTATTTCTAGTAAGTGAGTTAGCTGGAGCAATGAATGATACTCCTTTTCTCTGGAGAAAAACATGCTTTTGTTCAGTTTAGAACCATTGTTTCAATCTTTCAGGGAGAGAAGTTATTGCTACACCATTAAAAATTCAAATCTAAGATTTTAGTATGTATAACTATGAGTGGGCAATGTTCATTTATCCCATTCCTCAAAAAGGTAGTAGCAAAGGCAACAAACAAAAACATTTATCCTGATGCTGCCAAAATACCGATTGCAGATCCCACTACTATTATCCACAAAATGTTCACCAAACTTTTTATTATTCTAGTATGCAGACCCTTTTCCTGTCAATGTCTTGTGAAGCTGTAAATAAGGGCATCACTGCCAGAAAGTACCAGATAAATTATTAAAAGCATTTTATATCTTTATTACCTCCATATGCACCTCCTTAAGTTGTTTAAAGCCCCTCACTCCATATAAACACTGGAGTTCATGATTCATCTTGTATTCTGCATTAGTGCTGCCAAATTCCAAGCTTTGAGGATTTTCTTCCCATTGTTCATAGCCTTCTAAATGTCATTGAATATGACACTCAGAATCAAAAGAAGTGTGAACATATTCAGGGAAAACACACAACAGTGTTGGAGCAGCACATGCAAATGAAGGTCATATACCAATATGGGATTTGCCTTCCTTCCCATCCAAATCCCTGCAGGCAGCCTAGTGTGCCTTCATGTTTGTGTTGCTGCTTCAAATGAAGTAGTAAATTCAATCCAGCCGTTGTTCCTGGCCAAAGCAAAGGCATAGTCAGAACATCTTTAGCAATTCTCTTTTGAAGAGCCACCAGCCCTACAGAACAGGCTTTCAAGAGATAAAGGAAAATGCAATGCACATGAATAATTTTAAATCCCCAACCCATATCTTCTTCCTTGAGCAAGAGCAGAACTCCATCAGTGTGAATATGTATCAATGCAGTGTGAATTCTGAGTTAAATTTATCTATTCGAAGTTGAGATATATAGGACAATTTGTAGCCACTATACTTTCAATTTGTTTTGTAAAGACAGCTAGCTATTTCTCCATCTTATGGGAATATAGCACAGTGTGTATTCTCAGCCATGGCCCTCCAAATGTTTATGACTTCAACTGCCAGAATCAGGGACCAATGTCCTTGCTGGCTGGCATTTCTAGAAGTTGAAGCCCAAAAAGATCTGAACCATTGATTTTGTCCCTTCCATCTAGATAGAGGAGCAAACTCCTAAAAACTAATAAAATCCGTGCCCCTCTATTTGCTGGTCATGGACCATAATAAAGTCTTGATTGATTGAAAAACTACTAGTATAAATTATTTAATTACATTATATCCCACATTTCTACTGTTGTCCAAATATATGGCAAGGTTAGGACCACAGGATGAAAATGGGAAAACAAAAAATTAAAAAACGTTATTTTTTAAATCTTTCCAAGAATCTCTAGGGCCCCTTCCACACAGCTGAAAAAATACCACATTTTCTGCTTTGAACTGGAATTTATGGCAGTGTGGACACAGATAATCCAGTTCAAAGTAGATATTGTGGGATTTTCTACCTTGATATTCTGGGATATAGGGCTGTGTGGAAAGGCCTTAAGTCTTCCTGTGCAACTCTATAAGGCAGTCCCCAGGTTTTAAAAAAGCATTTCTACTGTGATTGCACCCAAGGCAGCTTTCAACAAATTAAAACAAAGTACTGCTATAGCATATTTGATACAAAAGTATGAGATGGTTAAATAGTTTTGTTAAAAACACTAAACTGAAACCATTTAAGATGCATTAAAACGTAGTGAAAAGGATAAAGGCATAACATATACCATTCAAAGATCCTACCAACAGAGTAAGTTAAGGGCTAAAGCCATGCCTAAATGAAAAAAAGTATTTTCATGCCAGGGGAAAGAGGTTGGAAAATGGGGGTCAACTGAGCCTCCCATTGAAGGAAACTCTACAACTGGGGAGCAGCTACTGAGAAGATTCTCTCTCCCCCTTGTGTTCCCCAAACATACTTGTGATGGAGGTGGGATGGAGAAAAAGCCTTCCCTTGAATATTTTAAAAGTTGGATAGTCTCATAGAATTCTTCTAAATAACCTCTCTCTCCAGTATGAAGCATGAAAATAAATGGGGAACCATTCATTATGTTTGTCCTGCCTATGCTGTGTGAGTTGATCCGTTTCTGTATAATGTTTGATCACTGCTCCAGTAAGGTGCTGGAATACTTCTAAGGTTGTTTACTTGAAATGATATAAAATCAGATGTTTGCATTCTTATTTACTGTTGTTGTTTTTTACTTTCAATAAAGGAAACAAAACCAAAACCCACAAAGTGTATCCACATTACAGATTAACAAGCTAGAAACTTTCACTTTGAAGAACAAAGTGATTTCTAAACTAAATGAGTTCACAGTGTATCTGGGAAATGGCAACATTTTTGTTCAGCTTAATAGCCCAACTTGAAAAGAACTGAACAGATATTTCATAGTGGGGGAGGGAGTTATTTCAAATAAGATTGCCTCAAGCTGAAGGTCTTGCGTTTTGAATGTGCATGTTTCCAGACAGACTTTTACAGGCAGTGTTTTGTCATTGTGCCCAAATGACGGCAGAACTTGATCTTATAAGAGAACCAAGCCAAAATCTGGTTCTCCATCCCAGTCCACCTTCTCGCCACATCTGATGGAACTCAGGATGTGATGTCATAACATTGTGCCTTTCCACCATCATCAAGTGATGTTAACTTAGAAGGATGCATAAAATCCAGTGACTTCCCAGCCATATGGCCTACTGGTCATCAGCAAGAATTTGACAAGAAAATGGGTGGAGCAAGATTATAAGCAGGACAGATCCTCCCTTTATCCAGAGGGTCGTATCTCACTATACTGTTATGGTGCTATATTCCTCTTTAACTGCAATGGCAATATCCTATGGAATCTGGAATTTGAAGTCTAGGGGGACATTTAGAATTTTCAGTCAGCGAGCTCTTGGACAAAACTTCAGATCCTAGATGTTTCCATGGCAGTTAAAGTAGAATATAGCACTGTAACAGTGTAGTATGATAGGGCTATGGTGAAGTGCCAACCTAGCATGGAGTCACCTAGAAAGGGCTTTCCTGATCTATATATATAAAAGAGTGATGGCATCAGGGCAGCGGACAAAACAACAAAACTACAGGTCCCCCAACCTCGAAATTTGACAACACAACCCATCATTCATGGCTCTAGGTTGATACAACAAAAAGAAAAGAAAAATAAAGTCCTAATTACAGGGAGAGGAATAATAGTTTTTATCCAATTGCTGCCAGTTTGAAGGCTAAGCTCTACCCACTTGGTCTCCTAGCAACCTCCTCAGACCAGGGGACAGGCACAGTTAGGCCTCACTTAGGCCTCTTCCACAGATTATCAGATTTTAACTGGATTATATGGAAGTGTAGACTCAAGGCCCTTCCACACAGCTATATAACCCATCTTATACTATCTGCTTTGAACTGGATTATCTTGACTCCACACTGCCATATAATCCACTTCAGTGTGCATACTAAACATAAAGACAACCATACAACAAACATTCAATGCCACCACTACCTCAACAATTTCTCACCAACACCACCAGACAACGCCACAGCAACGCGTGGCCGGGCACAGCTAGTATTCTATAAATCTGTTACTCTTTGAGAGGAAGGCAGACTCCTGAATGTCTAGCCCTCATGGAATACTCATTGTTAAGGTTTGCCCTGACTATGCTTGTTCCCCTCTTCTGAGGAGAATTACATCTTAGCTTTGTTCAACCACTAGTGTACTCCACAGAAGCTGGGCGGGGAAAAGAGCACAGTGGGAAGCACCCCTCTCTTCTGTTCTGAGACAATGGGATCACTTTGGCCACTGCTACCTTTCCAATGAAATAGCCCCATATTTGTATTTCTGAAATAAATTTTCCAGGTTGCAAAGCTAGATGCACCTATGACTTTCTATCAATTCCTTGCATAGCAGGAATATGTATCCCAGGTATCTGCACTTCTTGTGTAAGGTGAGGATTCTGTATACAGTGTTCCCTCACTAATTGCAGGGGTTACATTCCAGGACCACCCACTATAAGTGAAAATCTATGAAGTAGGGATACTAGACTTCTCCATAGGAAGGAAATAGAAAGAGGGAGGGAAGAAAGAGGCAGGAAAACATGGCACCATCTCCTTCTCTTCCCGCTGCAGTTTGGGCTCCTTCTCCGCCCCACCGCCTGCACCCGATTGAGACCACCGCCACTGTAATCATAATTTTTATGATTTATAACATTTTAGTGTTCATTAAAAACTGCGAAACAGCGAGTCCGTGAAAAACGAACTGCGAAGTAGTGAGGGAACACTGTACTCTTCCTGCAAAAGGTCCTTGAGTGCATACTGGCTGATCAGTTCCCATTGCCTTTGAATGAGACTGTTTTCATTAATTTCAGTGGGGGTTCAGGCCTGGTTATAATACTGTGACTGCCTTGGTCACTGGGTTAATGAGCATGACTGGGTTAAAAAAAATTAAGGAACATTTTTCTGAACTGGTTGTGAACAGTAATAGGTTCATTCATATGGTAATTTTCAGATGAGTGGCATTCACTTTTTGCTCCCACAAGTAGACATCTGTCAACCATGCTCTTGTAAACTGTTGAGTGATGCTATTCAGGGATATGGACCAAGTGGAGTGTTTTGGGGTGGGGAAAATGCCTTATTGAAAAAGAATGAAGGGTTCACGTGCTCGTGCATTTTCCAGGTCTCCTGGGCTATAGGATTGTATGAACTAATGTTCCCCTTTTTGTTATTTCAATATTTCCTCTTCTAAAATAAATCCTGTTTCCTTTTCTATAATAAATTCCATAAAGAAATAGATATATACCATCCAGTATGTCTGTTCTTAACTTTTTTATAATTCTGAATTCAGGATGTATAGTTTTGTGGGAACAGTAAATGGTGTTCTTGATGACAGTATGCCCTATGTACACAGCTGTTTAAATAAACTCTTTGCAGTTACACTTTAATTATAATTCTGAGTTCATTCTTAGTCACTTCCTTTCTGTGAAATTCTCCAGAGCACCCTACCATAACATGCTACCCTATAAATGTGTGGTACTACAAATATCATCATCCCCAGTAAGCACCTTTACTTTGGCTAAGGATGATGAAAGTTGGTACCATGTTGGGATGGGCTACCTTAAGGATCTCTCAGTGACAGATATTTCCACATCTGAACAGTTGGTTGAGTTAAAACTGGGTATCAGTGAAAGTCAGAGCAGATTGTTCATAAGGTAGAAATGTTCAAAAGGGTTTTTGGCATTCTTTTAAGAATTATGCAATATAAATGTTGGTACAATTTTCCCCCTGCAATTTACGTATTGTCCAGTCCTTTCAACTTCCCCTTTTCTATCAGTTTTTATTTTTATTCTCTTTCTTGTTGTTTGTATTGTTTGGCATCAAAGATGCTAAGTAACAGGTCCACATGTTGCTGCCATCTTCCTCTGAGTGCCAGTTCATAACCATTTCATATATGTCAATAAAGCTTAGTAGTGACTTGCAAAGGATCATATGGATGAGTTATTTATGGTTTCCAGGAAGATGAAATGGCCATATCAAGCATCAAATGACATTATGCCATACTGAAAGGGTACATGAAAACCACTATAAGGGTCTGTCTATTAAGTTTTCTCGTGTCCTTTGAAAACCCTGTGTAATACACCCCTCCACTTGTTGTAAGTGCTATTCTAATACTAGCAACACTGCATTCTATTCCTACCACAACCCCACCAAACGATTAATAACTCTTCTGACATCTACAGCATACATTTTGAAATGTCTAAATATTTAACCCCCATGTGAGTCCTGAATGGGAAATACTTGTACAATATGTGTGTGTGTGTGTATCTGGGAGGTAGGAGGAGGATGACCTTTTTGCACTACACAATTATAGCCTTATGAGTCCACTTTAACTGCTGTGGCCACATCTTATGGAAGCCTGGGATTTGCAGTTTACATATTTAGAATTCCCAACCAAAGAATTTGGTGTCTCACCAAACTACTGAGTTAAATGTAGACTACAGCAGGGCTAGACCAGTTTAAGTGAGCAGTAGGTCGGCTTATCAGGGGAAATCTATTTGAGTAGCCAAACAAAGAAAATACCAATGGTTGAGACCTTCCAGCAACCTTGATTTTAAAAAAAAAAACAGACAAGAGGGGACTTGAGCCACTTGTATTTTTATATATTTCAATAGCTTTCTATTTGCTCTTCAGTATATTCCATCAAGTTGAGAGCCAGCATGATGTCATGGTTTGGCCATTGGGCTATGACTTTTGAGACCAGGGTTCAAATTCCTGCTGAGCATAGAAACGTGCTGGGTGATCTGGAACAAGTCACATCCTCAGAGGTAGGAAAAGGAAATCCCTCTCTGAACTAATATTGTCAAGCAAATCCCATGAAAGTTTCCCCTAAGAGTCAATGTAAGTCAGAAACAACTTGAAGACACATAAGAATAACAATTTTCCATCAAATAATAAGACTTTTAAGAAATAGTGTTAAGAAAGATTCACCAGGTAAGAAATAGAAATTAACCAATTACTTTGAAAGCTTTGAAAAGTTAATTTTGAGCATATCTTACATTCTAAAACATGCAGACCAAACAGATAACTTCTCAGGTTAAGGAGATAAGAAGCCCTGGCTAGGTTTTGTATGAACATGACAAATGGAGGTCAGGTAGGTAAATTTCTGACAAACTTATAGGTTTACATACATTATTTCTCCTACCAGAAGTTCTTTTCCCAATAAGATATTCTCTTATCAGGAAGAGAGGTTCCTAGAATTGTTAAGAATTGTTGGAAAATACTTAGAAGAAATTATTTACCTACAGAAGGAAGGAAAAGTCAGTAGGAGTTTATTATATTTAAAACACCTCCCTAATGTGCAGCAGATTTAAGGACAAATTTAACAGGTGCTGATGAGTACTGAAATGCTAGAGGATCTCTAGCTAGCTACTCATTGTAATTATCGTCTTAAAAGTTAAATCCATCCTGACTCTTATTATCTAGTAATTTTATTGTTAAGAGTAACACTGACGTGAAAAGCAACTCAGCAATGACTGCAGGCATATTTCTTGTTATATTGTTTACATGTCTTGTTTCCTTGCTGTGAAAATGTTTTAAGAATGTTTTTAATGGGAGATGGGTAAATAAACATCGTTGGCAATTCTGCATCAAAATTGCTGTTCTGATCAATTCATTTTCAGGTGGTTAAAAATCGTTGGCATTTCTACAATGTCCATTCTAATGTATTCTGAATCTGCAACAAGAATTGACTGCAGAATATTTTAGGTGATTTATGGAGTTATTACTTATTTTTTTCTGTGATACGTTGATCTTTTGCATATTTACATGAGGTTACATTGCTTTTTTAAGGAGCCCCAGTGGCGAAGTGCATTAAAGCACTGAGCTGGAAACTGAAAGGTCCCAGGTTCAAACCCCGGGAGCGGAATGAGCGCCCGCTGTTAGCTCCAGCTCCTGCCAACCTAGCAGTTCGAAAACATGCCAATGTGAGTAGATCAATAGGTACCGCTCCGGCGGGAAGGTAACGGTGCTCCATGCAGTCATGCCGGCCACATGACCTTGGAGGTGTCTACGGACAATGCCGGCTGTTCAGCTTAGAAGTGGAGATGAGCACCAACCCCCAGAGTCAGACATGACTGGACTTAATGTCAGGGGGAAACCTTTACCTTTTTACAGTGCTTTTAGTGGGATGTATTCCAATGTGACCATACATATGACTGCAGTTATTTTTGATATCAAAACCATGACTTTTCCAGCAAAAGTTAAAGAAAGATTATAGATCTGAGAAATTATTTATTTATTTATTTATTTACAGTATTTATATTCCACCTTTCTCATTCCGAAGGGGACTCAGGGCGGATCACAATGTACATATATATGGCAAACATTCAATGCTATTAGACAAACAACACACAGACACAGGGGCTATTTAACTTCCCAGTTTTCTGGCTTTGTGAGGGTATGCTCGATTTCGGCCACAGGAGGACACACACACATAATGCATTTATAATCAACTGGATTTTAATAAGTTGAAATGTCAGCCATACGTCTTTAGAATTTCTTAAAAGTTCATTGTTTCGCTAACATCCCAAAGAAATCTTCCTATGAAAATTGTTTACTCTTCAATATATGTATTTGTACTCTGCAATCTTTTACAAATCTATTCTGAAGAAGGTTCCATTCAGTATGTATAGAATTGCAACCATAACATTTCAAAGCATGTTTATTTTTATATGCTTACTTAATACAATAAAACTCAAAGGTAATTGTGTCCATCTTGCCAATACAAAAGTGAAATAGTGATGACAAAATATCTTACTCGACTATTTCATTTTATCTTGGGGAAAAGTAAATAAATACCATTTGTTTTAATTTTAGATCTAAATGGAGTGTTTTTGCCCATACAGGAAAATTGTATCTATTACGAATGCTTTTATCATTTCAAATCCATAGAATCAAGGCCAGATAATTTTATAATTAAAATTACTTCTCAATGGCAAAATAAGGTTTTTCTTTAGCACACACCACTGCCCTTTCTGTTCCCTGCTAAAGTAAAGCTCTTTAGGTTTAAATTGTTCACCCTCTACATATTTACTCGGGACCACATTCTGTCGTGGTTGCATCTGATGGAATCCTGGGTGTTGTCGTCTGGGGAGGCACTAGAGAGGCTGTCTAGCTGAGAATTCTAAACTCCCAGGATTTCATAGGATGCTTTCATGTTAGATAAAGTACAATGTGGAAGGAGCTTTATTGTCAGGTGAAGAGACCTATGAAAATAACCTCATCAAACACTTTGCTGTTCTTCAACATAACGAATCCCATCTTTCCCTACTCCTGTTACTTATTGCAGCCTGTTCCAGAAAATTAGCAGGTTCATACATTGCTTTGCTGACTCCTAACAATTAATTGCTTGAGTGAGTCATCTAACACTATGAACAATATTCTGTTCATTACACTGGAGGAACGCACTAATGGGACATTGCAGATCCACTTCTGTGAGCAGGAATTTCCAGTTTCAGCATTTGCAATCCATTTTCTCTCTCAGTGCTTGTCTCTCCCTCCCTTTTTCTGTCATTGAAGTTGCACTGGGAGCTTCTTTAACTTTCCTCAGCCCAGATTCTGATGCTTACATATGGTACATTGATTTGTATAGTGTTAACTAAGTAATTTGGCTTACTAAGACAAATTGAGTGATTGTTGAGCTTGATTACTTGTAAAAACTGGTAGTAACTTTCTTAACTTTAGCACTTCAGGCACTGGGAGTTATAGATTACCACTTCAAAAATATAACAAGACACACAGTAATTATAGCACCAATAGAGTAAGTCATTTTTTTCCTAATAAAGTTGAGCCAACTCTGTTATGCTTATAATATTCTGTTCCAGTTCTCTTTCTAGAAAGACACTCATTAGGTTAAGAAGAAAAAATAACAACGTTCTTAATGTAAATTTTGCAGAGGGAAGTAGACAAAAAGAGGCTGGCATCCCAAACAAGAAAAAAAGAGAATTGTTTTACAAATATCAGACATGAAACCACTGGGCGTGCTTAATCAGAAGTATAATTTTTACTCTTTTTGGTGGGAAAATCAAGCATGTGCCCATGGCTGCAATCCTACACATTTCTATCTGACACTAAGTCCCAAACAACTCAGTAAAATTTACTTCCCAATAAAACATGCACAGGATTTCCTTGTGAAATCTCTTGCATCCCAACTGTTTCTGAGGGGAAAGCACTAATATTCAGTTGGATTGTCATAGAAATACTTTTCACACAAGGAAGATGAAATTGTAGGCAAGATCTCTGAAGACGAGATTGATGGACTGAGATTTCAGAGAGCAGAATCCTTCTACTTGCCAGGATGGACCCAGAGGTATTTTCAGGGCCTATATCTTATTATTATTGTTTTGATGGAAAGGAACCTGAAGAGAACCCAAATTAAGAAATGATTAGCTCTAAGTAGCAGCACAAAGGGAGAATGGAAAGCACAAAGAAGCAATTTTTGCCTAGCTTTCTCTCAAGCAGCAATTTCACCAGGATTCTGAACCATATGAAACCCATTATAAATGCTCTTGTAAAATCTACTTCATTCTACCACATGAAAGACAAAATCCTAAAAATAGCCATTCAGAGAGTATTCAAGTCAGTCGTAATTTCAGTGATCATGAAATAGTTGCATAGACATCCATTTACCAACCAATAATTCCATATGTTTGCTATATGCAGCAACAGTAATTTCTTGCATTTTTAAATATTCTGTAAAGATCCTGATAACTCTGCACATTATCACCAATCTTATTCAAAAGCATTTCTTCTTTATAATGACATTTTCCTCAGGAGTTGTTTTTTTCTCTCCTCCTCGAACAATTTTATAAAGATTTCCACATTGTACAATGGTGCCCAATTGCTTTTGTCTTCTTGATACACAGATATCACAAAACTAATTGTCAGCACATGTACCAAAGAGGCAGACGCAGAGTGGAGATAAAAGAATATTTGTCACAAGGATGTACAGCACTCATCTTGTGAACTACCATATGTGTGGATCCCTGAGACAGTTTCTGTGTTCCAACCCCCCCCCCCCCATCCAGTGGAGTATATTTTTGTGAAGCAGGCTGCTGATAAACCTGGAGTGAAGGAAGTGAATATAACATTTCCTACACAAATGGAATGACAAGAGCATGATTCTGTTAAGAACCACACCCCATGCTTCCTATATACCATGTTTCCCAGCAGAATTGCTGAAAATTCTGTGACTGCCGAAATCCTGAGAGGTGGGAACAGATTTTCAGTGGCAATGAAAAGGCAGCTCAGATTCATCCTATGTACACCAATGTGCCCACCACCCACACCACATCCTGGGACATTTGCTACATCCCACCATTCTCCATATCCAATGTCAAACATCAAAGGGAAAAATTCCCTAAGCCTGGTATCCAGAGATGTCCAAACCTTACCCTCAATTGGGTGGAATTATTACTATTACCACTGCTGTCATCTCAGCCCTTTGTTCATGAGCAGATCTCATGTGGCTGAGAGTGAACGATCAACTGCGTAGATGGAGGCAATTTTGTATGGGCCTCTCTCAAGAGGGTTGTTGATTCTCATGCATACACCAGTCCCAAAGCAAACATCCCCTGCCCAGCGATGAAGCCATTATTGAGATGAGATTACCATGATCATGATGAAGGAAGGAAGTTGGACTCCTCTTCCTGCACATCACAGGATTGTTCAGCAAAACTAGGAGGTAGTGGTGCAGTGGTTATTAAATGAGAAGGCAAATGCAGCTTCACACAGTTTTTTATTTTGAAAAGATCTGCACAGCTGAATGCCTGATTACATATATTTTGAAAGATTCATGACTAGAGAAGCATTGGGAAGGTGGATAGCGAGCAGTGACAGTTGTCAACCTCCATGTCAGCAGGACAATGACTCCGCTCCACATTTTGGTCTAAACTTTAAAGAATCTGTCCAAGGTGCTAAACCTATTGGGGCAGGATAAAAATCAGCACCTCAGAGAGGTCCTTTGAACTTCTGAACTAAACCCTGTGTAGGTTCACTCCCCCACAGACATGGAAACCACAGCTGATGTTGACCCCTAACTGCAGGTGAAAGCAAAGACTTTTGGATGTGTTGTGATTTCTAAAGTGTTACATCCTTGTGTGATACAGTGGTAAATGCATAGGTTCAATAGTTCCAGATAAGGTTGTCTCTTTGCTATTGTCACCTATGGCCATCTTGCTTGTCTTCCCTACTTGCACCACTGTCAAGATTAAGACCAGGAAATATCTTTGCCCTGCAGCTCTCCATTGAGTTTAGCCAATGGATATGATTTAGACACTGTAGATGATAAAGTTGATAAAAGTAATCTTGATTCGTGCTTGCCTTGCAGTGTTGGGTGTGTTTGAATACGTTTCAGTTTGTGCAGCTTGAGAATGTAAATAGAATCCTTGGAAAAGTGAGAACCCCTAACATACTGGGTTATTGAAGCAGCCCAAGGGGGACTAGCCTAGTGGGTAAGGGGACTGATGCATGCCTGCCTATTGTAAGGCAGGTTGCAATGATGCCTCAAAGAGACTGCGATGAGGTCATTACTGGGGAAAATTCTCCTTAAACACTACCATATTAGAAAATTATCACCTAATGTCTAATATCCCATTGTTGATCAGTTCTGTGTGTGGTGTCCTCCCAGCTCTAGGGATGTCAGTCTGGCTGCAGGCCTGGCTATAGGACTGAGACGGATTCGGTCAATTTGAGGGATGGCTTACATTGAGGACTGGACAGGAAAAAGTGAACCTCTGCTGGTTCTGATTATCTTAGATTAAGACTAACTGAAATATTGTATCTCATTATGCAATCCTTATTTGAGCCTTAAGATCTAAAGAGAGGGCTTTCTCACAATCCCACTTTTGTTACAGGCCCATTTGATGAGAATACATGACAGGGCTTTTTAGTAAATTTGTTATAAGCTGTCATTGTTCCATTGTTAGGAGAAAGGTTGGATATAAATTAAATAAATAAAATGGTATGGAATTATGGAAAGTGCAGTACAAAAATATTTGGAGGAACATAGCTGCCCATCAAGCCTAAACTAGTGTCTCTCAAAGTGGTGCTTTGAAGGCCTGTGCCTGCCTGCTATCTACAAGAAGTTTTCAGGAAAAAAGGTAACAGTTGTAGCCAATGGCCACAAATATAACAACAGTCCCTGGTACAAGGGGAGTGGGATTGGAACCTACCAGTTCTGCACTTCAAACAACTTAAGAAGCACTGACGCAGAAGAAATATGTATAGTAAGAGGAAACTATTCATTCGTGTGCATAAGAGACAGATGAAATGGTAGCAACGTGGAAAAAGAGGATTGGAAGCAGAGGTTATATTTTATTGGGGTTTGGTGCTCCAGAGTGGCCTGACCCAGACTGCAGTCTCCAGTACTATGTGATCAAGAGAGGATAAGCTGTAAATTATACCTGAATATATTTATAGACACTTATTTCCCTGCCTGTGTATTTGTGCTGGCCAGATTTTGTGGGATTTGCTGAGGTCGGTTGAAAGCAATGTTAGAACAGTCTCAAGCACCATTGTGAATGCTAGTACTCATGGCTCATCCCAAGCCCAGTGACCTTCTGTAGAATGGAAAGAACATGCTTGTACACTTCAACTTGTGAGATGGACATCACTGGTTTCCTTTAATCTGCAAGGCCTGTCATATCAAAAACTGCAAATTCCAGAACGTTTGTATATAAGCAAGAAGGAGGAACTCCTGGTGAGTAGGACAAAGCAATGAATTAGAAGGCAGTGGTAGCCAATGCTGCTCATTTTGCTTCTGGGAGGATTTACCCCCCCCCCCCCCGAGTAAGTATCTAATTCACTCCCAGTCTCAATACAACTTCAGACAAAGTCACCCATATATTAGAGTACAGATACAAAGCAACCAATTACATTTGTTTTACATTCTCTTCAATCCTAAAATATATGACACTAGAGCCTGGGGACTGAATGAAGCTTCTAATTAGTCACTTTGCAATTATGTTACAGATGCTAATTTTTCCTTGTGAATATTGCACCTGGGAAAAAATATTCAAATCTAGTTAGGCCGGTGGGGGGGAGGGGGTTAACTACTTCTCCCTCCATATTCATTATGAAATGAGATTTACAAGAAACAATGAGAACCAATTTTCAGTGAGATATGCATAGCCTTATGGCCTTTTTTGCACACTTCCAGTGACCTTGGGATATAGAGTTCTGCCTTAGCCAATGATTTCCATCGATTGCATTTCAAACAGATAATCTGGGAAAACTCCAACAACCTCTTGGCCTGGCCGCACATAGAACCACATTGTTTCGTATACAACCTCTTATTTTTTTCATCCTTGATATATGTGGCTGGGGCATGCGTTTTTCCACCTTTGATACATGAGGGTATGCTCTAGCTTATTTTTTAAAAAGTCTAATTATTGGTGTTTGCTTTGGCAGCACAGTTTTAATTTATACATGGGGGACCCGTTTAAGTAGAGATTGAATTTAAAATATCCAAATATCCAGACAACCTCTACTCTCTGTAAGTATGGAATGCATTAGCACTTCAATATTAAGAGCATGAGCCATTTACTTTAAATGAAAATGTTTTATTTCCATACCAATTCATGTCATATGGGAATAGAAAGAAAAGTTGGCAGTTGTCTAATGAAATAACAGGATTCGCAAAGAAAACTGCACAGTGTTTTAATAGCAGACATAAAACTCACAACATCCAGAACTTCATTCAGTTCAGATGTAGTGGTGGTGTGCAAAGTCTGTGGGAAATAATGTGGCATTAAGCGATTTGCTGTGGCTGTTTTTATCTTTTTCCAAGTTTATGTTTTAATTTAAATCTTTGCTGAAATCTAGGGTTTTTTTTCAAAAGGCATTGTTCTCTCCTCAAGCATTTTAATCAAGCTGTTGAACTTTTATTGATTTTAGTACCACTGATATATTGATTGAGTCATAAATGACATCACAACAGTGTGTTTACAAGCCTGTTAAAAGAACAGGGGACAAATGGAATCATTTGAGAGAATTGTATGATCTAGTTAGAGTTCTCTCTGTCTGCATGTGTGTCAATAGCACTGTAAAGATTTCAAAGTAAAGTCTTAATTTATACATTTGTTTGTAATAATTTGATGTGACTGAATCTATTGATCCATTCAAGTGGATTTGTTAAGACCACCCAGAAACAAATCCCTGCAGGTTTCCTTTTTAACGAACATTTATTGCCTTCACTGTTCACAAATGAAATCTCAGGGAGAACTTTCAGAATGGTTGCCATATTGTTATAGACTGCTGTGATGTCTGATATTGCCTCACCTTGTTCTCCACAAGTGTTTTGCTGGCTTGACTATTGATGAAGGAGGTGATTTTGCTACCTAGAGCTATTCCAGTAGCTAGGAGGAACATATTGCATTACCATAATACTCTAAAGCAGGGCTTGGCCATCAATGTTTAACATTTACACAAATGACCTGCCACTGCCAGAAGGCACAGAGAGTTTCATCTATGCTGATGATCATGCCATCACCACTCAAGCAGGGAGCTTTGAAATGGTTGAAAAGAAGCTCTCCGAATATTTAGGTGCTCTTACTGCCTATTACAGGGAAAACCAGCTGATCCCTAATCCATCTAAAACACAGACGTGTGCTTTCACCTTAAGAACCGACAAGCATCTCTAGCTCTGAGGATTACCTGGGAAGGAATCCCACTGGAGCATTGCAGCACACCAAAATACTTGGGAGTTACCCTGGACCATGCTCTGACTTACAAGAAGCACAAGCAAAATGTAGGTGCTAGAAATAACATTGTACGAAGGCTGACTGGCACAACTTGGGATCCCAACCAGACACAGTGAAGACCTCTGCCCTTGCACTTTGCTACCCTGCTGCTGAATACGCATGCCCACTGTGGAATACATCCCACCATGCTAAAATAGTGGATGTGGCTCTTAATGAGACATGCCGCATTATCACAGAATGCCTACACCCCACACCACTGGAGAAATTATACTGTTTAGCTGGCATTGTACAACCTGACATCCACCAGGAAGTAGCAGCCAGCAACAAAAGGACCAGGGCATTGACATCTCCGGCCCATCCTCTCCTCAGATATCAGCCAGCACACCAATGCATTAAATCAAGAAATAGTTTTTTAAGATCTACAGAGATACTTGCAGGAACACCACAGCAAGCAAGAATCCAAAAGTGGCAGGCTAAAACCCAGAATCTCAATCAGTGGCTGATGCCAGATATGAGACTCCCCCTGGGCACACAGAAGACTGGGCAACTTGGAAGGTCCTGAACAGACTGCGCTCTGGCACCACAAGATGCAGAGTCAACCTTAAGAAATGGAGCTACAAAGTGGAGTCCACGACATGCGAGTGTGGAGAAGAGCAAACCACAGACCACCTATTACAATGCAGTCTGAGCCCTGCCACATGTACAATGGAGGATTTTCTTATAGCAACACCAGAGGCACTCCAAGTGGCCAGCTACTGGTCAAAGGATATTTAGCATAATGCCAAGATTTCGTTTAATTTTGTGTTTTCAAATACATTACAACTTGTACCCTCAGTTAGCTTCTGACATGATAAATAAATAGGGCTTGGCCAAGAGATTTGGCCACCTTAGGCAAAGAACAAAACAGCGCCCACATCCTTTCACCCTCACATTCCAAATATGAAATCCAATAGCAGCCAAAGCTGAGCTGAAAGCTGTTTCTTCCACATTACCTGAAATCAGCAGGGTAGCTTATGTGGTATGGGGCCTTGTGTCTCACACATACAGCTCTTCCCACTCTTCAGCTTCTACCACTTGAAAAAGTAGGAATGCTTTGTTTCATTTGGAACCGTGCTGTTTAAATCCATACCCTGTTCTTTTTCAAAGTTTATTGAGTTTATTTATTTATTTACCATATTTATATCCTGCCTTTCTCAACCCCTTGGGGGGGGGGGACTCAAGGCAGCTTACAAACAGCATTACATAGTGCCTACAGCATAAAACATGAGAAAAGTACATTAACATTAAAATAAGCATACATAAAAACATATTTAAATGCAACCCAATGTTAAGACATAGCATCCAAAAAGCAAGGTCTAAGGCCAACCCAGAGTCAATTGCAATTTCAAGTAAACTTATTGCACAACTACTTCTCAAAGGCCTGCTCCCAAAGCCAGGTTTTAGCTCTCTTTCTGTAAGCCAGGAGGGAGGGGGCTGACCTGACATCACTTGGAAGGGAGTTCCATAACTGAGGGGCCACCACTGAGAAGGCCCTATCTCCCATCCCCACCAACCTCACCTACAAAGGAGGTCGGACCGAGAGCAGGGCCTCCCCAGACAGTCTTAGACTCCGAGGTGGTTCGTAGGCGGAGATATATTTGAACAGTAGACTGGGCCGGAACCATTTAGGGCTTTGTAGGCTAAGGCCAGCACTTTGACTTGAGCTTGGAAGCAAATTATCAGCCAGTGGAGCTGACATAGCAGGGGGGTGGTATGTTCCCTGTGCTCTGCTCTGGTGAGCAACCTGGCTGCCGCCCATTGGACCAGCTGAAGCTTCCGGACTGTTTTCAAAGGCAGCCCCATGTAGAGGGCATTGCAGTAATCTATGCGGGATGTAACCAGAGTGTGTGCCACTGTGGCCAAGTCAGACTTTCCAAGGTACAGGCGCAACTGGCGCACAGTTTTTAGTTGTGCGAAAGCTCTCTTGGCCACCACCGAGACTTGGGGTTCCAGACTCAACGGTGAATCCAGGATCCAGATAATCAGTGTCTTCCTAGAATACCTGGAGTTGTGAGGCAACCACATGTTCCAGAACCTTGCCCAAAAAGGGGAGATTGGAAATGGGCCTGAAGCTGTCGAATTGAGTGGGATCCAGTTAGGGTTTTTTCAACAGCGGTTTTATTACAGCCTGTTTTAGGCTGGCTGGAATCTTTCCTTCCCGAAGGAACCCCTTCTGGATTGCTTTACAAGCCAGGATGGGCAGGGGTCTAGGATGCATGTGGGCAGGGAGTTAGGATGCCACTAAACAGAAATTCAGTTCAGATAAGACCCAGAGTGCTGCTGCATGGAGATGTAAATCACCCTGGACTGACTTGATTTCTGCTTTCACTTGTGGACTAATAGGGCTGGTGCCCACTCATTAGGTCCATGCTATGAAAGAGGCAGCCCTGATAAACTTCTCTACATATGTATTCTATGTGTGTTCTTTGCATGTCCTCAGCTGAGGTGAAGAATGCTGCCCCATCACCAATGTTGAAGTAAAATTGCATTGCTAGGTCAGATAACTTCTGTAGGTGGAAGAAAAAACCAATTTGTCCTTTTATTTAGCTGGCAAAATGTAATGTACTAGCCTTGTAAATCACATCTCAAGTGTTATTCAAGCCACCATTCTGTGTTATCATACA
Source organism: Anolis carolinensis (assembly GCF_035594765.1). Lineage (NCBI taxonomy): Eukaryota > Metazoa > Chordata > Lepidosauria > Squamata > Anolidae > Anolis > Anolis carolinensis. The sequence goes on along the minus strand of NC_085842.1, from coordinate 106,014,749 downwards.
TAACTTGAAGTATCTCTTAGGTAACTTAGATAAATATACCAGCTGCGTCATTTAAATAAATCATTTTTACAATTATTAGATCATTATAATGATCTTTAGTGTAGAGCCACCTTTGTTAATCCTCTGGAAATATCCTCCATCTTAGAAGTTAGCAGCAAGGCTGCTACTTGATAATCCAAAAATTAACGTATTTACCTGCGTTCAGTTATATTGGCTGTCATTTTGTTGCTGGTTTATTTTCAGACTATTATATAATTGTGACAATTATGGTGCAACCATGCAATCTATGTATCTGCAAGCTTAGACTGAGCCATTATGCAGATTGAAGTTTCTATTCCAGGTTTCCCCTTGAGGAGAAGGAACAAATCATTGGCTATCTAGTAGATTATCAAGATGAAGATGATGATTATAATAGCATCTTTAGGCACAATATGAGGACAAGTGCAATTGTCTGGCACTCTCTTTTATGATGTCTTGCTTTTAAATGATATGGTGGGTACTTTGGATATGACAGGTGGAGTTCAGATCTTCAAGCAGGGAAAAGAAAACTGCAAAGATGGCACCCTTTTGCTGAATCTACCCAACCCTGCCCTCTTCATCTTGAAATCATAGACTTCAGGGGCAATCAGGATGCACACATGTGCTTGTGAATATCTCCTCTTGTTTTAGCAATAAGGGGTCTTCACTTTTTAAAAAGGCCTCAGGACTTTTCTTGCAGTGTTCAACAGTGAAAAGAGTTCATTTTTTTAAACTAGAAGTGAACTCCCTTCCCACTTTCTGGTTTTGCTAGCAATGTGTGTGCCCCTTGGAGGGGTATCAAGGAGATTTTTTAAAATGGCTCCCAGGCCCCCTGAAATGGCCCACTGGTGGCTAAGAGTAAAGGTAAAGGCTTCCCCTGACGTTAAGTCGAGTCATGTCTGACTCTGGGGGTTGCTGCTCATCTCAATTTCTAAGCCGAAGAGCTGGCGTCCGTAGACACCTCCAAGGTCATGTGGCCAGCATGACTGCATGGAGCGCCGTTACCTTCCCACCGGAGCGGTACCTATTGATCTACTCACATTGGCATGTTTTCGAACTGCTAGGTTGGCAGGAGCTGGAGCTAACGGCGGCCGCTCATGCCGCTCCCGGGGCTTGAACCTGGAACCTTTCGGTCTCCAGCTCAGTGCTTTAACGCACTTCGCCACCGGTGGCTAAGAGACATATGTTATTTAACAGAAGTTTGAAATCAATTCTTGGGTAATGTCTTTATTAAGACCAAACAAGCCTGACACAGCAAGAACGTTCCTTTAAAAGTTTGAATATAATTATGAAGATTGAGGTTGGCAATTCCATATTCTTCATTAGTACTCCCTGTATGTTTAAATTGTGTCAGGAAATGACTAAATTTTAAGTACAGAAATATGGTGCAAGGAAAAGTTACACTGAACACAGTTCTGCCATCCTCCAAATTTTATAAGCACACATTTCACTCATAGGAGAAAACAATAGGCTCTTAGTTCATTACAAAATTTTTCAAAGAAAATCTGTTTTCATGGGGACAAGCATAACTGGTTTCCATGAAAACAGACATCAGGCTGAAACTGACGTCTGTTCTCCCCAGTCTGCTCTCACACCACCACACTGGATCATGCTTTTTGGTTTCCCAAGAATTGCTATTTGGGTTACATTTATGTTCTTCCTGCCTTCTTTCTAAAACTGGGAAACATGGTGGTTTATAAATTAAAACAAGTACAGAAGTGATAAATATACAGAAAGCAGCTATTTAAATGTGATTAAAGCTTAGGTAAAATTTAAATTTAAATTGCAATTGAAAATATACAAAAACAATTTTTAAAATAATAAAATAGAGCAACCTGTTAAAACATCTTTTCCTCAACATTTCAGTTCTTGAAAATCTGTCCAAATGGAATGAAAGGACAGGAAGAAAGGGGACCTTGTCTGAAAAACACATTGTTATTAATAGCTGTTAATAATAGGTGTTGGAGGAAAATTCTGAGAGTGCCTTGGACCGTGAGAAGATCAAACCAGCCCATCCTCCAGGAAATAAATCCTGACTGGTCACTGGAGGGAAGGATATTCAAGGCAAAGATGAAGTACTTTGGCCACATCGTGAGAAGACAGGAAAGCTTGGAGAAGATAATGATGAGGAAAATGGAAGGGAAAAGGAAGAGAGGCCGACCAAGGTCAAGATGGATGGATGGTATCCTTGAAGTGACTGGCTTGACCTTGAAGGAGCTGGGGGTGGCAACAGCGGACAGGGAGCGCTGGCGTAGGCTGGTCCATGAGATCACGAAGAGTTGGAAGCGACTGAACGAATAAACAACAAAAAATTAATAGCTAGCAGGTAGTCTGTCAACTGTCTGCTTGAATACCCTAAAGACCAGATCCTGTCTGATCTTTAAAGCTAAGTAGAGGTCAGCTCTGGTTAGTATTTGAATGGGAGACTCCCCAAAAATACTAGCTGCCGTTAGCTAGAATTCTGAGGAAGTAACTGGTAAAACTGCCGCCAAATATTCCTTATCTAAGACAACTCTATGAAATTAACAGGTCAGCATAAGACAGCAGACGCCCAGTCTGTCAACTAATAGCCTGAGGAGAGAAATAAGAAACAAGGAAGTTTTTTCAAGGGACTGGCCCCAAAAAACTCAATGGGCTTCTTAACCACTGGAGTCTTGGTTGTGAAGACAAGAAGAAGCTGGGAACTATTTGGCTGCAGCAGGACTGCTTGTTAGCACATCCATTTATAAAAAATATCAAAGCTGCCAGTCATGCGTGTGCTTCTTGGCTTTGAAGTCTTCCCACAGTAAACAGAGGGCACTGGGTGTGGGCATGCAAACAGCAAAGCTACACAAGATAGTTCTCACCATCTGCGCATGTGACCTGCCTGCTCTCTCATGTTCTCTCTTTCTAGGTCCAGGTCTACAAAGGCACAGCAGTAAGCCATAACTGTCATTGTGTTTTTTCTTATCTTGACTCTAATACTGGCCAGTAGCATACATTTGCTTTTCTTTCTAAATAAAATGGTATTTTTCCATTTGAAACTAACCCCTGCTGTCCCCTTTGTTGGTTGCTCTCTTTTTCTCTCTCAGTAACATTTCAGAACATCCTGGATGCAATTATACCCTCAAATTACTGTTTACATTAAGCCAGTTGCTGTGAGGGGAGGCTACAGAAAAGCCCCACATTTACGGGAAGGAGGAGTGCTGCAAACTGTGGATTTGCTGTAAAGTCCTTTTTGCCATTTAGAGGGAGGGAAAAGGTTTTCTGAAAAGTTTTGAGGAAAAGACTTATTTTAACTCATTTCCAGCATGACTCTTATCTTTAACAAGTTTATCACAAACAGAAGATCAGGAGAAGTTTTGTATAAGTATGCAAAAAGTAAAGGCATAAGAGCCCCACTGGTATTGGGGGGGGGGGGGAGGGGGGTAGACAACTCTAAGCTGCTCCTTTTGCAGGATTGATTTCCATTGCCATACCATCCAATATTGTAGATATGAAATCTGGGACAAACATGGCCAAGTCAGAAGCTTGCCAAGATAGCAAGAGTTATTAATAAGGAAGAACACACAAGCCAGAAAAGTTTGTAGCAGTTTGCTTATTGAATCTATTAAGAACTTAAAAGTCTAAGTTATCTTCTCCCATCTTTTCCCCACCACCCCAAGTATATTGAGTGCAAACAACACTGTTAGCTGCAGTTGAAGTTGACTGAGAACAAAGGGAGGAAGAAAGAAAAACTTGTAATATTTTAAAAGTAGCTGAAAGAAATGTGACAGCAGATATAATTAAATGGGATTTTCCCTGCCAAACTGAGACTTTTGGTGGGTACGCATTTCATATCAGCACTGCTGTGTGTAAGAAGAGATTGGTAGTGAGAATAGGGAGCCATTTACCCCAAAGAGAGTTCAGTACTCCATCTCCTTCATATGCCCTCAAGACTTGTGTATCTGAGACCAGATGTTCTCACCAAATCTTTGCTTCAAAGGAACTCCTTCTGCAGTTATAGTCCCACTCTTTTTCTGCTTTCCCCGAGAGAGAGAACATGGTATAAACTGGGAGCTGTGTTCCCTTGGTGGTTTATGTGCCCCACAGTGGGAGGGGAAGATCTGGTTGCCAGGAGCAGAGTTGGAAGACAGAGATAATTGGCTGGAAGCAAATGGAGCCAGCTTATATTAAACTAGGGTTGTTGTTTTTTTATTAACTTGGGGATGCAATTTTTATGAATGAAAGTGTTTGTCTCTTCATCTTGATAAAGGACAGACTGTTTTGCACCATCAAATTTTTCAGCATGTGGTGTATGATATTTAAAGTCTATCAAAGATAACTTATGCAGCCTGAAATTTTTACTTGAAATATGTCTCATACCTGATATACATTTTACAGGCGAATGCAGAGACATTCAAGCAAACTATTGAAACACCTTGTTCTGCTGAATACTTATGAAATATATTGACCTAAGAGAATTGTAAATCATGTTTTCGTTTAGTTGCCTTGATCGTCTTGGCATCATTTTAACATTTATTTAATTTTAATGAATCTTGTCGCCCTTTAAATAGTTGTTATGTGCCTTCACATCATTTCTGACCATCACAACCCTGAAGCAAATCTATCACAGGGTTTTGTGGCAAGATTTGTTCAGAAGAGATTTGCCATTGTCTTCCTCTGAGGCTGAGAGGTTATGATTTTTTGTCCAAGGTCACCCAGAGGTTTCATGAAGGAACAGGGATTTAAACCCTGATAAATCTCATTAAAAGAATATGCCAATTTCAATAATATTATATAGATATTAGCTTGTGTTTAATAAGGAAAAAAATACTGCATCAAAGTTGGAGAACTGTCGCTTCCCCAGAGTTATTACACTACCAATTCTGTGTCTAGAACTTAAGAACATGGCTTTTAAGAATTTTAAAAAAATCCTTTTTAAACACTTAAAGCTGTATTAGGTTGTTCAATTCTTCAGTGGTTTAGTCTGTTTAAATTATTTATACTATTTTAAATTGTGAACTGCTTTAAATTAAACATATATTTTATTATATCACCATATGGAATGCTATATAAGTATTTAAACAGTCAGTTTGTGGAGTTACTCTGTAACCTGACACCTAAAGGAATCTGATCCTTCATATCAACTGAAGCATGGAAATGTCTTCCTCACACTGTGCAAATGCTCTTGAGTATCTCAAGCATAGAGGACAGTCCCACCTCATCAGTACCAGCTAAGAGAGAAGGTGAAAGGCATATGGAGAAAATGCCACAGAATCTAGTGCATCTCTAACTTAGGTCAGCCAATTCCACATCCAGCAAGATCCTTGGTGAGGTGGAAATGTGGAGGCAGCCTATCTTTATCACCATCCACATAATGTGCAGCAAACCACCACTTTCCAAAGTAGTCTGTTCCACTGTTGAATAGCTGTTAGCATAGGTAGCACAGGAAGAGTTATCTCAATGTAAACTCGAAATCTATCATAGAGTTATAGTCTGAAAACATCTGGAGAGCCATAGTTGCCCATCCCTGCTATACACACCCATGCTATTTAAAACCTGTTTAAAACCTGCTTACTGTTCTATTCATGAATAGGCAGCTATGAGTACTACTGTATAGATATTCTGCTATAATGTTCATACTCACAGAAATTACAATATGGTGTGTTCTTCAACAAGTCACACCTGAATGCACATCATCTAACATTTTATCCCTTGATGACCCAAACTGAATGTTCATACTTACTCCAGTGAAAATCATTGCACTCGTCGTAAGGTAAAGTTCTTGCAGAGATAATTCTCTCATCCACACAAGATGAAGTAAAGAAGTAAAATGCATACGTGAACCAGACATTTGTAAACCATATATGGAGACAGCCATGAAGAATTGTACAGAAGAAAACATTTTGTGTACTGATGTGAACTAATGTATATATTTGTAAAGTAGTTATTCCACATGATACTGATTTGGCATAAAGGCATATGTAAGTCATAACCATTGGGAACCATGCATTACGACTTTGAGTACATTCAAATTACATACCTCTATATCTCTATATTATGTTCAAGGTTTTGTTTTACCTGGTGGAGTAATTTAGTTGTATTTTCCCCCTCAGAGGCCCATTCCTACCTTTGTATTTAGGACTGCCAAAAATTTAACCATTCTCCATGCCGAAACTTGCAGCAGTGTTGGCAGTCTCACAACACATTCATTCTACCAAAACCCTCATCTGTTATGAGATGGCTACTCAAGTGAATACAATGCATAAAGTCAACACTAAGAATATGGAGCCAGTATGGTCTACTGCAGTGGTGTCAAATTTGTGGCCCTCCAGATGTTTTGGTCTCCAGTTCCCAGAATTCCTTGCCATTTGATAAGCTGGCTAAAGTTTCTGGGAGTTGGAGGCCTAAACATTTGGACGGCCACAGGTTTGACACCACTTGTCTATTTCTTTACTGTATTTATACCTGCCCTTCTCACCCCAAAGGGGACTCAGAGTGGCCTTACGAAAGGCAGCAATTCAATGCCACATAAAACAGAAATATAATAAAATAAACATATTCGTTAAAACAAATATAAACATTAAAACTAATTATAAAAAGCACACTATCTGAAATCATAGTCAAAGGCTGTTCTAGTTGTGATTGCACACATTCTATCTTCATTTATTGCACTACATTACTGTCCCACAACCATGATTTTAATTGTCTAATGGTTGAATGCTGGTTTAATATTCTGAGAGGCTCAGGTTTGAACCGCCAACTCAGCCTTGGAAATTCACTGGTTGAACTTGGTCAAGTCATACTCTTTCAACATCTGAGAAAGTCAATGGCAAACTCCTTCTGAATCCATCTTGCCAAGAAGACTCTGTGATAGATTTGTCTTAGGGTCACCATGAGTCAGAAACAACTTGAAAGTACACAACAAGAATATAAGCAAAACATGAGCAAAGCTGTTGATAACAGAGTAACCTGAAGGTCTTGCTTCATAGGGTCACATGAGTCAGAATCAACTTGATGGTAGTTAACACCAATAAAGGGAACATTAAAGGACTGAATTAGTTCAAGACTTAACCAATCCTTTCCACACTTATGTGGAAATAAGAGTCCACTGAAAGCAACTGAAAGCAATATGTGTATAGAACTTTGCTACGAGGCTGCCATCCTATGCACTCTTAATTCAGATCAAGTCTTATTGACTTCAGTAAGTCTTACTTCCAATTGTGCACATCAAGATTTAGGCTATTGACTGGTTCTTAGTCAGCACTAAATGTTGTATTTCATTTAACCAACATTCCCTGACGTACATTAGATTTCAAAATTGTGCTCCTCTGTTCTGTATTTGTCAGTAATAGCATTCCTGAGTAAACAAAGCATTTCTTCTGAAGAAAATCTCAGGCTTCACTTTATTAGTAATACTTTATTAAAAGGATAGTGGTAATTAGCAAATGCTTAAACTTTTCTTAATCTCGTGATCATGGGTGGCAAACTAGCTTTTTTGCCAGGTTTGCATGTGCTCAGCCATTTTAAGGTTCTAATTACAAATACTCTAATGCCAGTTCATTTGCCTATGGTAACAATGAGAAAATTAAAAGCCTTGGACATGGCTCAGTGAGTGGGTTTCAGTTCAGACATTAATTTCTGCTGTTAGGCTATATGAAAACTAATATTGGGGTTGGTATAGAAGCATATATTCTTCTGTGTTTTCTTTTCCCCTTTGGCATCTTCCCAAAATCTATCTTTGATACAACTTATTCTTATACTAAAAATCATGGATACATCCTATTCTTAGACTAATATAGTGACACCATTGCTTTCTGATGGTTCAGTGTACACAAATGTGCACAACATCACATTGCATGTAATTATCTTCAGGTTATATGGTTAAGGTGTATATGAAACAAGTTAATTTTGTGTTTAGAGTTGGGACCCGTCTTCAAGATATCTCATTATGTAGGTATGTGGAAATACAGATATCCCAAAAATTTAAAAAAATCTAAAATCCAAAACAGTTCTGTTCCCAAGCATTTTATATAAGTAATAATGAAGCTATATACAATTCTTTCTTAAGATAAAAATATGGAGCCTTTGGTTTACTTTATTTCATTTTACACTTATTCTATGGCATCCTATCCTTTTTTATCTATACAGGCAGTCTCTGAGTTACAAACATCCAACTTAGAAAGGACTCACAGTTAAGAACAGGGGTGAGGCAACAGGAAGTAAGAGAAATCTACTCCTAAGAAGGGAAATTCATTCCTGAATGAGTTATTATGGGGGAAAGGTGTCTCCACTGAAGCTTTCTCACAAGTTCTTGTTTCCACAAAAAGCCATATTTTTCAAAATCCAATTATCACAGGGACAGAAAGTGAGGTAAAATCTTCTGAACAGGGGCACAGACAGCAAAACAAACACCACAAGTGTGTTAACCCTTCCCTATGCTATCCAAACTAATACAGGTAGTCACCAAGTTATGAACAAGATAGGTTCTATAGGTTTGTCCTTAAGTTGAACTTGTATGTATGGTTACATTTTTAAATATAAATCCAGTCATACATACATTTGAGAGAGAGAGAGAGAGAGAGAGAGAGAGAGAGAGAACAAGCGAGCGCTTTGGATAGCACGGGGAAGGGTTAACACCCCTGTGGTGTTTGTTTTGCTGTCTGTGCCCCTGTTCGAAAGATTTCATCACAATTCCTGTCTCTGTGATAATTGGATTTTGAAAAATTTGGCTTGTTGTGGAATTGAAGATGAAGCTTCCATGGGGACACCTTTTCCTCCATGATAACTCTTTCAGGAGTAGATTTCCCTTCCTATGAGTAGATTTCTCTCACTTCCTGTTGTGTCACCCCTCATTCTTGACTATGGGTCATTTGTAAGACGGATGTTTGTAAATTGAGGACTGCTTGTGTGTGTCTGTGTGTTTGTGTCTGTCTGTCTGTCTGTCTGGCTATCTGTCTGTCAGTGTGTGCGTATGGCGTTACCCTTTAAAATGTACTTGTTCCAGCTTACAAACAAATTCAACTTAAGAACAAACCTACAGAACCCATCTTGTTTGTAAATTGGAGACTGCCTATATATGAATCTGTACAGATCTCAGGTAAAATGAGGAAAAGGTTAAAAGCAATTTTGGCTGTTAATATTCTTTCAGTCTGCCTTAATAGCTAATACTTTTTTGTTTTGATTCCACTTTCAGAATAGTTTTGTTTACACAACACATCAAGCCAGGGATGAAAACTCTGGCTTGTCATCAACATGCAGGCTAAATAAACCATAAACAAACTTTGCAGTTGGTTTATTGTGTTTTCTGGCAGCAGCCAGCTTTCTTTCTATGGTTTGTCCCCCACGCACCCTCAATAAGCAGGAGAAAGAATCCGAGAACAAACCCAATATTCTTCCTTTGGTTTGTTGGGAGCAGGGGAAAAGTAGAGAAAAGTCAACACGCTAAACCATCCACAAAATGACATGTGTTTTGCTGCTCCCATTGACGGGCAGTCTCTCTGATTGCCAGGGAAAACTCATTCATGACTAGCCAAGATTCCTGTGGACCTTTGGTTTATGACATCCTCTGAAAGTATCCATTACATCAGTGGACATTTATTACTATGAGAGCTTGCAGTGATAAAGAACTAAATCAGAACCTCTGTCAGGGAAACCATCCTGGATTGCACATTCTTAGGTCAAGCATTTAGAAAAACTGGTTATATTTATTTTATTATTTTATTTATTACATCACTTCTACCCCGCCCTTCTCACCCATCGGGGGACTCAGGGCGGCTTACAGTATAACCATACACATTAAAAACAGTTTTCATCAAATTTAAAAATCCATCAAGATTAAAAATTACAATAAAATTAAGAATAGCCATTAAAATATACATAATTATACATTTAAATATACATTTAAGGCGCTTATAATTAATAAACCAGTTACTTCTAATTAATTCCTTTACCAATAGCAAAGGTATATGGAAAGATCACTCACTAACTTTGTAGTATAACAATAGATTTTCAGTGACCTCTACTTACAGTGATGTACCGCTATTAATGTTGGAGGAGGAATAGCACATGGTTCAAGTTCTATCTCCTTCTGAAATATCTCATCCTGAAATGTAATTATTTGTTATTTTCTGTTGTATTTAAGTCCTGAATGAAGTGAACATGCCAGACTTTCATTTGTAGCGCAGGTTGTAGCATCAAGATTAAAAGTATCTACTACTGTTATTTTACAGAAACAGAGAAAAATGTTGCTACAATGCGTTAGTGCATAGGGTGACACTCCCCACCCCGATCTGTAACTGTGTAAAAGATGCAGAAAAAGCAGTCTGAAGACTCAAACCAAGAATAGGCACTAGAGCAGCATTTTCCAGTTGCTCCCCTGCAGTCGTTTACTTCTGCTGTCCATTTTTCTCTATTGCACAGTCCTTTTCCCCATTTTTATTTACAGAAGCTATATTTCTGAGCTGCATCAACAAGATAGTATCCAGATCGAAGGAAGTACTCTCTAGTCTTCTTTGGTCAAATCTCACCTGGAGTACTTTGTCCAGTTCTGACCACAATTCAAGATGGATGTTGACATATCCGGAAAAGGGCAACCAAGATTATTAAAGCTCTGAAAACTAAGTTTTATGAGTTACCACTGAAGGAGCTGCATATGTTTAGATTGGAGAAGAGAAGACATGACAGCTATCTTATTACTAATAATATTGCAATATAGCCATATAATATAATATACTGTATGTAAACTGCCCTGAGTCCCCTTCGGGGTGAGAAGGGCGGGATATAAATGTCGCTAATAAATAATAAATAAATCTTTAAATATATAAAGAGATGTCATGTAGAACCAGGGACTAGAACACGAACAAGCTGTTTGAAAGAAGAATTGAGTTCATCAATGTGTGTTGGACTTTTCATCTTTAGAAGTCTTTAAATTGGTTGGATGAGCATCTCACAAATACTGTTTCTAGTCCACAAGGAATACAGAAGAAAGGAAGGGAAGGAATGTGGTCCTGCTCTTGCTTGTGGGGAGAAATGGACCTTCATTCCTTGGTGCATCTGAACATCTTTGCTCATGACAGAGTTTGATCCAGTTCATGGTGAAACCAGTCATCTGATGAAAAACTGTTTCTCTAGTTCTGAAGAGTTAGTGCGGATTAGCTCTGAAAACTGGTCAAAAAATGGAAAGGTAAGAGGATCATGATGTGCAAGTTGCTGCCATGAGATCTTTCCAGAATTGGGGTAGTCAAGCAGGCAGAATGTATTTTTCTCTGCTTTTAAAAACAATGGAGGACTTATGGTTCCCCTGCAGACACAAACAAAACAAAACATGAAGCATACTTGAATTCATATTTGTTCTAATTATCAAAGAGCAATGTTGTTGAATACATTGTGCCGCCCTTCCGTTATATAGCAAAACACCTCATTGCTTCCGGTAGATTTTTGGGAAACTATGCAGAGTGTATTTTTACAGCATACCACCCCCTGTATGAGAGTCTTCGCACTGTGATGTTTTGGCTAAGAAATGTGACTTCAATTGTTCTGTAGATATATCTTTACATGCATCAGACTCGTGTTTAGCCACCAGAAAGTCACAGGAAGTAAGCCTACAGCTACAGTGAGATCAAAGCTCCAGGATGCTGCGCATGTGCTAAAAACTTACGAAAGCAAAATCAAATGAGTATTCTCTTTTTGTAAGGACTGAGAAATTTGCCAGCAAAAGAAAGCTGTGGGTTCATAACATCCATGTGTGTGTGTGTGTGTGTGTGTGTGTGTGTGTGTGTGTGTGTAGTTCACTAAGAATATTCTACTTGAGCCACATCCTTTAATACTTGTGTAGTTCTAAAATGCAAACCTCATGCTTGCTCTGATCAAGGTACCCTTTATCTTGTTTTTTTTAAGCAAAACTTTATTTAAGAGAGAGAGTCTGTGACAACAGTACACAGAAGGCAGATTGGGGTAAACTGTCATTTAACAGTAGTAACCACAGTAACACCTGGTATGCTAGAGATTTTTTTTAAAGTCTACAAATAGCATCAGATATGAGGTTACAACAAGACTGAGTATAACTGGTGACATTTAACGGTTTTAAACTGTCCAGACAAGTTCCACAGTAGAAAAAGGGGGGGGGGGGGAATCTATAGAATGAGCAACTGTTGTTGTTGTTGTTGTTGTGGTGTGGAAAAAAACATTTAGTGGCCCATCTCCATAATATAAGCTTGAAATGGCTTTACATCCGCTCCCCCATCCCAAGGAATTTTAGGAAAAGTTTTAGGGGCTCAGCAGAGGGTCTTGACACCCTGATATTGTACGTTGTATCCACACTATACAGTTGTATCAGTTAACAGCCATGTCTTACAAAATTCTAAACTTCGTAATTGGGAGATCAGTCCTATATACTACATCTTCCAGCATACCATTATTTAATCCTTTGATCCCACCATTAATTTCTGAATCCAGGGAAGTTATGCTACCCCTCTATTCTGCCTTGGTCAGACCACACCTGGAATCATACTGTGTCTAATTCTGGCCACCACAATTGAAGGGAGATGTTGACAAGCTGGAATGTGTCTAGAGAAGGGTGACTAAAATGATCAAGGATCTGGAGAACAAGCCCTATGAGAAGTGGCTTAAAGAGCTGGGTATGTTTAGCCTAGAGAAGAGAAGGCTGAGATGAGACATGATAGCCATGTATAAATATGTGGGGGAAGTCATAGGAAGGAGGGAGCAAGCTTGTTCTCTGCTGCCCTGGAGACTAGGACGCGGAACAAGGCTTCGAACTACAGGAAAGGAGATTCCACCTGAACATCAGGAAGAACTTCCTCACTGTGAGAGCTGTTCGGCAGTGGAACTCTCTCCCATGTAGTGCAGTGGCACCTTTTTTGGAGGCTTTTAAACAGAGGCTGGATGGCTATCTGTCGGGGATGCTTTGAATGCTATTTTCCTGCTTCTTGGCAGGGGGTTGGACTGGATGGCCCATGAGGTCTCTTCCAGCTCTATGATTCTATTATTCTAATATCATCTTGAAAGAAAAAAAGGAAACACTTGCATGATTTTTGGACTAGCCTCCCCCCAAATAAAATATTCAGGCTATTTTGCAGCCAATGTTAACGTTAACACATTAAAAGTACTTCCCCCTATATAAACATCTCTGTAAATGGAATGTATCTTAGAATCACATGTTACTTTTTGAAAAAAAGTAATAAGGAGCAATGTCAGAGCATACTTTGATAGAAAAAAACTGCAAATAGTTTTGAGATCCTTGAGTAATGTGCGATGTTTACCCATTGATGCAGTGGTGTCACAAGAAGGCAGCGGGGAGTTGAGGTCAGTTTGTACTATTACAAATAAAAGTAATCTCTTAGGTATTTACACCACTGTAAACTGAATTAAAGTCACATAAAGGTGAATTGTAATGTTGCACAATGCTCAGATATTCAGGAGAGGAGCACAGATGCAGCCAAATCTCTGTGGCCATTGAAGAAACGGAGCCAGTAGTGGAGCTATTGCAAAATAGATCCCATTGTTCAATGGGCATCAGAGGTCTATGGAACTTTGTGTGCAGCAGCATCTCCCAATATGCAAAAGGACACCAGCCAGGATGCAATTCTCTAAGACTGGTACACATCCTGTCAGAATTGTTGCCTTTGAAGAAAAACTTCAGTGATCATTGTTAGCTACAGTTTCATAATAAACAATGTAATGTAAAACACATTACTCACAACGTGGCATGAGCATCTGTAGACTCCAACCTGCTGAGGTATATCTGAGTATATTCCAAATAAAATATTTTAGTCTTTCAGGTGCTGAAATTATCTTTCTTCACATATAGCTAGATATTTTTTTAAAAAAATAACAAATAAGAGAAAAGCTGTTCACTTCTGTCCTAAATATTGCATGAGAGTAGTATCTTACAAATCCATCCAATGCGCTGGGTCTGACCTTTACATGGAGCATGTATTAAAGTTAGGTTAAAGTCCACCCATTTCTGCATGATCTTGCTCTCATATCCTTGTCTGAAATGTGGCTGATAATGTGACTAGATTAAGATAAAGTGAGTCTTTAATATACAGTGCAACCACCTTATCCACAAATTCTATATCCATGGTTTGACTTGCCCATGCTCCAAAACAATACTCCTGGTAAGTGTTTATGGGTGTCTCAAAGTCCTCTAGTGCAATTTTATGATAATGTGTCTACTGTTATTATCTACAGTTTCAAATATCTCCCACAAATACAGGGGTCCTGCTGTAGATCAAGTTTAAAAGAGCTTGTAGGATTATTCACAAATGTTTTATAGTAATTGTATAAGATATTCCCTTTGTTTGTTGGTTTGTTTGTATATTTAAAGCCCTCCTCCTTGAATTCTAGAGGTCCTAAACCATACCCTATTTAGCTGCTGTGTAAATCTGGCACTGGGTAGCGTTTACACATAGCAAAAAGACCCTGATTATACTATTCTCTCTTGAGAAATCCTACTAGCCTTTCCACCTTCTTACTTTTTACCTCTAATGAAGAGCACACTATTTAATTGTTCATTTAGTTTAATATACAGTACAATCCTTTATATCCATGTTTATACATTCCAAACTTCACAAAAGCATGGATAATAGTAAACCCTTTGAACTGAGAACTCTCAGCTCAAGACCAGAGTCACACTGGAGGACCCAGAAAATGCCTAGAAAGGACATTGTATTTATCAGAAGTGGACAAATAAACCCACAGGTACCCATCTTGCAGGTACAAAAGTTGTACTGTAATTTGTTGAATGTAGAGCATTTTATCATTCTGTCTGCTGCTATGTGGCTGCCATGTTTTCTTTGTTGTTGTTGTTGTTGTTTCTAACATTAGGGCCTTTAGTGCAAAGTCTCCTTTACATGTAAAAATAATTAAGCACAAGTGAAGGTTTTTGTCTCCTGCTATTAATGTAGATCTGTTGTGGAAATATCAACCAAGAGTTAAAATGCATTTGTGGAGTCATGAGCAAGGAGTGCTTTACAGTCAAAACAGATTTTGGTTGAAGCACTCAAACCTAAGGGTTAACAGTCACAATTTCCCATCTTGTCTAGGAATCGTAGGAGTTGCTTGTGTGATGGTTTCATAACTTGCTGTGCTCTGTATTCATTGTTTTTTCTATTTCTTTTAATTATTTTTTTCCATTGGGACTAATCTGCAATCTACCAATTATAAGGGACAGTCATGTTCTCATCATAAAATGCTCACAGATCATCATTCTAATTAAAACATGCATTAACAATATTATTTAACTGGCTGATTCTCTGAATTATTAATCCCTAGTGTCCATTTTATCACTTTTCAGATGCAGAGTTTCCATTAAGATAAGAAGACACTAATACACTCTGCTTACTTATTATAGCTGGGAGCTCCTGTATACCTTTTATTCTGCACATTGTGACTGCTCTCTATCTTCCACTGACAACCTCAAATTTAACTGGAATCTCTGGAGACAAATGGCATATTGATTTATGTTTTTTCTAAATTTTCTTTAAAAAAAAATTGCATAAGCATAATGGTAGTGAAAGTGAAAACACTGTTCACCAAACTTTTTTTGCTATGTAAAACCACATTGCTGCTTTTGAAAAAAATGTTTTAATGCTATTGTATGCCTTCAAGTCATTTCCAGTTTATGGCAACCCCAAAACAGATCTGTCATGCAATTTCTTGGCAACATTGTTCCTTTGAGGCAGAACAAAGGCCCAAAATCACCTGGGGAGTTTCCACTCTGAAGTGGGATTCAAATAGTGATCTTTCAGAGCCGTAATCCAGCTCACAAATTAAAATACTTGATTAAAATGAAAATACCAGTAGTTCTCCCAATAAGACCTGCTTGCCATGCTGGTGGCAGGTTGGAGATTGAGGCAAATTCTTTTGAGATATAAGGAGAAGGAGAAACTGTTCTATATAGAAAACTGTTGTCCATGTCAGGTGGCAGCATGGCTCCAGTTTTTGGCATTGTTGTGAAGTTGTCAAGTCCATCAGGATGCCCACCACCATCATTTCCTTGCTATTGCTGACTCTACATTCTTTCCAATCATGAACATTAACAAGAGCAAGGAAAACTAATGACAGCCCCAATTTACCTTACTGGCTGTGAGGCAGATTGTGCTCAGAAGGAGAGGGGAATCACATGTCAAGTGGTGCCCTATTGTGGATATATTTCTCTGTTTAACTGGGTCTGTCCTTCTTCACTGAAGATTTTTGAAGTTAGTTTTCAACATTCATTCAGGCAACACCATCTTCCACATGTTCTTGCAGTCAGGTAGCACCTGGTTGTGTTAGGTGGTTGTAGGCCCCCAAAATTAATTTTTCCAAGTTCATCCCAGTTATGGAACGCCTTCCCCAGGCAGATGGAGCTGGCACAAATGTTTCCACAGAGGCAAGAAGTCAGTATTCTTGATCTCCAAGGTTTGAGATGGATGATTGATGGTTTTATTGTTCCATTCTCTGGATTTGGATGATGTTGTGACTTTAGACTACTTTTAACTGCTGACAGTTGCTTTTTTTGTCTTGAATTGTTTCATATTGCTGTTAGGATTGAATTTATAAAAACAACAGTCAGGATATTATTTTCTAATGGAAAATTAGTATTTAAAGTAAAGGTTTTTCTGACATTAAGTCTAGTCATGTCCAACTCTAGGGGTTGGTGTTCATCTCCATTTCTAAGTCGAAAAGCCGATGTTGTCCGTAGACACCTCCAAAATCATGACTGCATGGAGTGCCGTTACCTTCTCAACGGAGCGGTACCTACTGATCTACTCATATTTGCATGTTTTCAAACTGCTAGGTTGGCAAAAGCTGGAGATAACACTGGGAGCTCACCCCACTCCCCGGATTCGAACTACCGACCTTTCGGTCAGCAAGTTCAGCATCTTAGCAGTTTAATCTGCTGCACCACCAGGGACAGTATTTCAGGACTCCTTAAAGACAACGATCTTAAGCCCACTAATTTGGGAGGATGTCTCATTGAGCTAGGAAATTTACTTCTACAATCTTAGGAGTTTATGGTGAATTGTTGTATTTATTCTCCTTATTGCACATCACATTTGAGTTTTGGGTAGATGAATATTTGATAAATGAGCAAACATCAGACTAGTGTGACATGAGTTTTCAGTAAAATAGGAAGAATTTGTCTACATGCTTTGTAGTAAGGTGAAAAAAAGAATATTTGCTATTACTGTTCAGGAAATCTATAAAGAAATGCAAGTGAAGACAAACAAAATAATTAAAGTAGGCCTGATTACCTGAGCCCCTAAAGCTAGCTTGTCTGCCAAGGGGTAGGTTGTCAGCCATAATTGAGGAAGGGATACGTGAAACAAAAGAAACAATGAAACGGAAAAAAGTGACTTTGGTAAGTAAAAAGGAAGCAAAAGACCTTAGTGCAGAGTTCTAAGAAAACAAGGAAGGGAAAACAGAGACTATTTATCTGCTCCTTGCCTCTTCCACTGTTTACTGGCCAAATGCATTAATGCATTTTACCTCCTACACTGAGATAGATAGTTCCAAGTGTGTCATGGTTATCCACTCAAGTGGCTTATTAGTGGCAACCTGACTGGCATTGTCTAACACTTTGCTGCTCTGGGAATAGTAAAACTACTGGAAGATAATTATCCAAGTTTGGGGGGGAGTGGGTGTTATCCCACCATTTTCACACAAGCTATCATTTCTCTTTTCATAGAATTATAGAATTAAAAAAGACCGCAGTAGTGACCCAGTTCTGCTATGCAGGAACACACAATCAAAGCGTTCTTGAAAACACATTCAGCCTCTGTTTAAAAACCTCCAAGAAGGAGACGGCACCATGATCTGAGGCACCCTATTCCACTCCCAAGCAGCTCTTACCACGAGGAAGTTCTTCCTAATGTTTAGGCAAAATCTTGTTTCCTGTAGTTTTTAGGCTATAGGCCTAAAAGCCCTTTTTAGGAAAGCATTTCCTATGATATGGTGTATATACCTTATATAAACATTTAAAAATGAACTGCTCTCTGTTGATGTGACTTTTATCCAGAGTAGTCTTGACATGTTTTTGTTATTTTAAGTTTTTCAAGGGCCTTCCTGTCACACATACCATACATAATAAGTGGTATAGGTGAAAAAATGTTTACATCGCTGTCAACATTTCAAATGTATAATATCTAGATTCTTTAAAGTGAGAGAGAGAGAGAGAGAGAGAGCACCCGTCATAGACCCTCTCCCCTTTTCACAGAATAATACCCCCAAGACTTCTTTGGGATAAAGGAATACCACTGAAGAAATCTAGTGCTGTGCATATTTACTATCAAAACCCAGTAAATACATTAGGATGTTAATTAGATATGTTTAAGGTCAGGATGCATCTTTGTGGTGTAAGTACACCCTTCAATTCACACAATTGCCTTGGAAATGAAATCTGTGATAGACTCGACTACAGAGGGTTGGATTATACTTAAATCCTGGTGCAGTGGAACTGCTGAGGACTAATTTAAAACTCTGTTCTAATAAGACTACTATTAACAATGACTAAGACTGGATCCAACCCACTGAATTCCACCTTATTCATTATTTTTCCTAAGACAGCTGTGTTGACTACAGGGCATATTCACATCATATTTTCATGTATATATATACATGTCATACCTTGCTGAAGGGGGAAATTGTAGAGACATTTTAATAGTATAGTGCAGCATTAATGGAATAATAGGGATCAGTGGATAGGCGAGATCAGAGAGATAACTACAGAACTTCCTCTTACATCTTTTAAGTGGTATTTTTGAAGGAGGTAGCAAATTCAATTGTACAATGCACCAGTTGACCAGATTCTGGCTTCTTGGCTTGTGTAGGTTGTTTCTTTCTAGCTGTTTAAGTCTCCCATGTTAAGAAAGTAATACACACTTTTAAACGGGGACTTTTAATGTGCTTGGGAAGCAGCCATAATGAGCTGGATTGTAGTGTATCTTTATAAGTTATACATTTGACAACTGTGTTGATGGAAAGGGTTTTCTTCAGGTAAACTTGACTACACAGCCCAGTTCTTTTGCCCAAAGAAATTATTCAGGATATGTTACATCTATAGGATTAAGATATGTGATATGCATCTCTGTGAGCATGTTTTGTCTGCATCCTTATTCAAAGGTGCAGATGCCAAAGTGTTCATACCCAAATCTCATTTAAGAGTATGTGAATTGCTTGATGCAACGTGGCATCAAACAAGAGCTTCCAGTGGTGTTTCCAATAACCTATTGGCTTGTTGACAGAGCACAGATTTTATGTGAATATTCAAGGGCTTGAAGTCTGGTTCTTTCCCTCCCTCTTAAAATAAATACTTTTTGTAAAAATGGATGTGATCTGAATTCAGGGACAAAGCAGACAGAGATGCAATCATTTGTGTCTTTCTGCTTCTTCCTTATCTTGTAGCCAGTCTGTGTTCACAATAGTATGCTTTGCCTTTGCTCTATCATGACAATTAATCATCATAATCAACAATCACTTGTGGCCAAGTACGATTGTCTTTCAAAGGTAGAGTCTTGGCAAGAAGTCTGTGACTATGAAGACCTATTCTGAATCCACGTCGTCTTTCACAGTGTGGATATAGATTTCCAGGTGGAAGGAAATTATGACAAGAGTTTTCTTAATGTACCTTCCTCTCAGCAAGTTGCTTCCTTTTGTCCTATATTTCAGCCCATCTTTAAATCTCCTTTCCTGCCTACTGATATTCCTTTTCTGTTCTTAAGTTAAGAATAAAGTAACTGGGAGATGGTGATCAAACATTTAGACAACATGGCTGGTCCAGAAAAGTTGATGGTGGGGGACAAAAGCCTTGGACCTTGAGTTAGAATGACTGAATGGGCTGGTCCTTAGCTAGGCGCTTCCAGCAGTTCTGCCCCCATCACCGCTCACCTATTGCCATGGGCCTTTTGTTGGTTTGCTTAGATGATGGCTGCATGAATTTGTTTTATGTGGAGATCAGTGCACAACAACTATTACACAGTCTTCACAGAAAAAGGTTATAATCCAATGGCATGGATTGGTGGCATCTTTATTTGCCTTCACAACTGTTATAACATGCACCATGTTATCATCTGCCTGTTTTGCTGGTGTGGACCTCTCTGGCTCATTCTTTGTCTGGTTCCTCCCCTGTGACCTAGCCGCCATGGGCTACCCTGCTGGGAGTACATGACTCACTACAGTCTCACTCATAGGATCATCAAACCCCATAAGCCCATTTAACATGACAAGGTGATGATCCGGCAGTGCATCACTTACTCATAAGGTCTGCAAAGTTTGACATTTTATTGTCTTGATGAAAAAAATATTTACTATGACATTTAAATGCTGTCTCTACCACCTTTTACCTTCCTGCTGCTAATAACAGCTCTTAGACCAATCCAACTGTTTTCACAGTAATGTATTTCTTCCTTCTGTATAGCTGGCAGTGCTTTAGATACTACAGGTATTGCAAAAGATGTTTCCTTTAGGGGTGAAAATAAATTTTGTTGCACTCAACATAGTCTTTATCCATGAAGCATTTTCTCACCTCCTGAAAATTGTTCCATCCCTCGCTTTGAGCAAATATGCACAAAAGAGGGTGTATATTATAAAACGTGTATGACATGTTAATAAGATATGACAGTATGCTACTAGAAGGAGAGCAAATATTATTATTTATGAGGAGGAAAACAATTCTATAAGGTACACCTTAGGGTGCTGAATATATTCAGCTTAGAGAAGAGAAGAACAAGAGGATAGATAAATAAATATAAAAGTCATCCTTAAATGTTTGAAAGAGTGTCATGTGACAGATGGATGAAGTTTTATTTTTAATATAATCCCTAGTTATACCAATAGCAGCAAAATTAGACACTTATTGATTAGAACCAAAATCTGAATTCCACTGTTTCCAACACTTTAATATTCTTAATTTTCCTGGACATTCCTGAGTTTTGGCTGATTTTACTATCTCAGACATCTCATTTGTACTGGTGAGGTCAGGATATGTAGATCAACATGGGGCATGGATGCCCTCTCAATTGCTACATCAGATGCTTCCACTTCTCCCCCTTCCACCATTGTCCGCTGACCCTTTCTCATTCTCTCCTTCCAGCACACATCATCCAAAGATAGAGGAAACTTGTTTTCTGCTACTCCAGAAACTAGGACATGAAAAAATGGATTCTAACTACAAGAAAAGAGATTCCACTAAATATTAGGAAGAACTTGCTGATAGTACAAACTGTTTGAATCTCCCTGTGAAGAGAAAAACTGGGATATAAATAAGTATAATCATAAAAATAATAATTACTCTTGGTTAAAATATTCTGGGATAAGATCATTGCATGGTAAGCACTGTTGGTTTAATCTCATTATCTTCCAACATCTCTATGGTTGCAACCATGAATCACCACCTTTCTTTCCTTCTAACTATAGGCCAGGCACCTTACAAAACATGTTGAATATCCCATAGTGAGTCAGAAGACAAAGAATACTCAAGTCTTTGAGGCTGAATCCTAGTTCCTTCTAAGAAGATGATAACATTGTGTCCCAGCTCTTCTGTGTCAAACCACAGGTGGGGACTGTCCATGAAGAAATACTTCCATAGGGCAATACATTCCTATATGTTAAAAAATCTAGCAATCTCGGGAAAAAAACCAGGCTTGGGTCTTTCTACCTGAGAAGAGTTTTCCACATGTGAGGATTTCTACTAGATTTTCTGCTAATGAGATCAAGGTGTGAGGTAATAGTAGCAGAATATATCCATGGATTCTTTCAACATGCCTAAGTGCCATCTCATTCATGCAATTTGTTTCCTTGGAATTGACTCCTGACTTCTGTTAAACCAAATACATAGTTATTGTGGGTTGGTATTACTGTATAGAGGGATGTTGCCACAGTTGTTTGGCTTATTTATGAACCACTTTAGATTGACTACAACGCAGTGACCAACTGTCAGGTTTTACAGATCTTTTCTTGAACTCTTGGCACCGTAAAAGCCTTGGGTTTTGGATGTCATTGTGAGTGTTCCAGCTCACCCATATTCCGTGTGCCTCTTCCAGGTAGATTCATGTCTGAGTAGAAATGTGCTATTTCCAGGTAGCAAAGGCACTATGTTTATCTGGTGTGTTGGCATTCTGATTTTTGAAAATTCTGCACATCACTCAGATATGCAGCAGAATTCTGCTCATTCTCAAGGTTTTATTGTTTTCAATCTGGGGGTTTTCTCCACATATGTGTATGAACAGCTCACAAGAATTCTGTCTGCGTGGCAAGGTGCAAGCAAATTTACACAGAGACTCTTCCTTTTTGCATGTCCGCTCTTGTGAAGATTACTTATTGATGCCCCAGCCTTTGCTCATCTTTCTTGTTACCTTCTGACTTGATGTTATATATTTCCCGTTGTGTCCACACAATCTGCTTTCACTTCTAATTGCAGAAGGTGCTTTCTGGGATTCAACCACTCCTTGTCCCTGATAAGTATTATCTTCAAACTGAATCCAAGCAAGGCCATTTTGTCACAGAGTTATACAATTCGTATTTTTAAACTGCTGATCCTGCTCTAACCAAGGTCTTCAATATCATGGCTTCCTGATACTTAATGAACAGAACAGATACTAAAGTGCAGCTGTGTTTTGTAGCTGCCACTGTTGTTAATAGTATACATTTTTCATCTAAGATTAAAGTGAGACATGAATAATACAGGTAATTGTTGATTTTCAAGAAGATCTGCCATGAACAAGTGGACTCATTAATAGAATGGATACACATTTTATTCCTCTAGCTCTGTGGCTGCTCTCCAATTTACAGTAGATCAAGGAAGCTTCAGAACAAACTGTGAGGGAGGAAGAAGTCTCATTGTTCAAGTGGCCATTAAGTTGAATGGAGCCTACTGACTTCTCATGGACATATAAGTAATTCTGTAATCTGGATCTAGAAATATGTAACAACTTTCTAATAATGCCTCCATTATAATCTCCTGCTATTCCTATTCAGGTTGATATTAGAACCCTGTATAAGAATGAAATATAGATAAAATGTCTAAAATAAGATAATAAAACCAATTCATGCCACCAAATTACAAAGTCTGGAATAATAGTATAAGCTTCTTGGTCATCCAGGGGAATGCTGCCATACAACACCAGATATTGTGTCTGTTAGAAATTGCACTGGTTGTGGTGTGAGAAATTTGAGATAATGAGTAAACTGGCTACATGGAGGTGCAATCATTGCAGTGCCAAAATCTGCATGAGAGTTTGACTTTGCAATATGAAATTTTGCTTCTGAAGTTATTTGTTTTATTTTAAAAATGGTGTTTTTAAATATGTTCCAGCAAAACTTAAAGGCACTTCTAAATGTCAGAGTGTGTACATATCTGCTCAAGACCCCATTAACCTAAATAGAATATGCCTCTAGGTGACAAGTGTATAGAACTGCAACCTTAATTAATGAAACTTCACTATTCTGTACTCCTCTTCCGTTTGCTATTTTAGTTGTTTGAATTGTCTCTTGGCCCACAATGATTCATTTTGATCTATTCAGTATTTTTTCTTTCTTCAATATTAATTGTATAGCTCATATGTAATTTTATAGATGGCAGCTGTGAAGAATTTGACGTGTATGCTCTATAATGACTTAAGAGAATTTCCATAATAAAAATTCCTTTGCTCCTATTGTTTGACGTACTTATCCCTGAGATACCTACACAGATTACAGGTTACTGACAGATTACGAATCCTAACATACTTTTAATGTCGTGACAGTTTCTTGGTGTCTGTGTGTTTGTCTTTTGGTGGGTGGATGTTAATACATAAAAATAAAGAACTAAAGTCTTAATATTCTTTTCACAAACTGCTGGTGGCAGATTTACTCATTGGGCACAGTACAATAATGTACTGCAGTAAAAATAGGCCTTCTGAAAGCAGGGGAGAAATTAGCTATGCAACCCAATTCTATTCATATTTTATCCAGAGTTCAGAAAAGCTTACTCTCAAATAAGATCACATAGGATTGCAGCCCTAATCACTTTAAATCTAATTTATTCACATAAAGTTAAGACACAAACCTTAATACAGCTAGGGCTTATATCAATTTTGGTGTCAATGGATTGTGGCCATTTGGTGCAGTATAAGACAAACATAAATCTATACAATGCCCTGCTCACTTCTGATATAGTCTCAAATTGTCCCTATTTCAATCCAATTGGGCATGCCACCTAAAACCAATACTATGGGAAATGGGTTGTAAACTATTATGTCTTAAGTAGCTTCTTGAAAATCTCATCTCTTCCATGAAATGGCAATCCTTTAAAAATAACTTCAGATTGAGCTGGTAGTTCTAATATTTCTGGCTTGCCTAGCTCTCATTGCTTGTCGTAGTGTATAATCATTTGTACCAACGAAATGATAATGATGTGGAGTCAGCCAGAAACACCTTTTTATATGAGAATTACATTACTAACCAAGAATGTAGGAGAGCCTGATTACGTGATGCCACTTTGTTGTAGGCTGCCTGTGTAAACTGCCTTATTTTTACATTCTTTCCTCCACTATTGCTAGTTTATGGCTGATGTGTAAAGCATCTTTTAAAAATTATATCCTATTTTTTATGAAATCAAAAGGTCCTGTGGAAGCACCCCTCCTTTTCAAGTCATGATTGCCTGAAAATTATCCATCACCTCATGGAAGGTCTGTTATTTAAAATATTGGCTGAATTTTATTGCTCAACCCAACTGGAGTTAGAAACAGTCAGTTGTACCTTTGTGTTGACTCACCTTTCAACAGTTGATTCCACAGGTCTGATCTGGTTGGGATTAACCAATAGGATTGAGGGTAAATTCAGATAATGTATTGTGACTAATAATGGAAAAAAGGGGGTTAGTGCTCATATCCATTTATAAGCCAAAGAGCCGGCGTTGTCCGTAGACACCTCCAAGGTCATGTGGCTGGCATGACTGCATGGAGCGCCATTACTAATAATGTAGTTATAAGTAATAATCTATATATATATATATATAAATGTACTGTTTGTTTGTAGGACCGAGTTAACAACAAAGCCACTGGGCCAAATCACACCAAATTTGGCCACAAAACTAAACACTTTCCAAGGAGTGACCATCAAAGAAAAAAACATAGACAAGGCCAGAAAAATCCAATTAAAAAAAAGCTATGTGCGTACGCAAGAACTCTCCCACTTATGGCGGCAACTCCATCTGCCATCTTGAAAGCAGTTACTATCGACCAAACTCCCAGGCCAGCCAAGGTGAAGAGGTAATGGGGACAACACAGAGAAAAGGGTGTTCTGTTTGCTATGGGGCAGACACAGGTGGAGGATCTGTTCCAGCAAGAGGAAGACTCCAGGTCCTCGCCAGGCTTCTCCCCCATGGAGTCAGGGTCCTCCTTACCGGGCTCCATCCTCACTGCCTCGGCCTGCCTCCTCCAGGTCGCGTCCACCTCCTTTTCTTTCCCCATTTCCCCCCTTTTCCTCCTCCTCCTCTTCGCCTCCTTCACTGCGTGGCTCCTAGGAACACATCCTCCACCCACGCCGTCCGCAGCAAAGAGAACATGCCTCCCTCCTCGACTCTGCTGCCCTGAGAGAAGAGGGACAATTACCATTATGTTGGGTCAGTCCCCCCCCCTCTCAAAACCCACCACTATTCAAAGTTGGTCGTATTAGGTATTTGTGCAGGGAGAACTACAATTACCATCGTATTGGTCAATCCCTCCCAAACCCCACCAGTTTTCAAAGTTGGTCATATTGGGTATTTGTGCAGGGAGAACTAAGATTACCATCATGTTGGGTCAGTCCCTCCTCAAAACCCACCAGTATTCAATTTGATCATATTGGGTATTTGTGGAGAGAGAACTACAATTACCATCATGTTGGGTCAGTCCCCCTCAACCGTCACCAATATTCAAAGTTGGTCACATTGGGTATTTGGGCAGAGAGAACTACAATTACGATCATCTTGGGTCAGTTCCCCCTCAAATCCCACCAGTATTCAAAATTGGTAACATAAACCACAGGAAAAAAAATAAGGAGAAGGCAGAAAGCAGCCAGGCTTCCAAGCAGCCAGGCTATTGAATGCAAATCAAGCTGACCAAACAAGGATTCCCCTGGAAAGAAAGTAGCTGCGCTTCAAAGCAGCAAGGCTATTCAGTTGTATTCCAGATCACCAAACAAGGAATCCCCCTAGGTAGGAAACAGCAAGGCTTTGAAGCTTCAAGGCTATTCAGAGCTACTCCAGTGGCCAGACTTTGAAGCACTATTAATTACTATTCAATCTGGCCAACCAAGCATTCCACAAGGTAGAAAGTGGCCAGGCTTGCAAGCAACAAGGCTATTCAGTGCTATTCAACCTGGACAACCAAGATTTCCCCTAGATAGAAAGCACCCAGGCTTTGAAATCACAAGGCTACTCTGTCCCATTCAACCAGGCCAACCAAGGATGCCCGTATGTAGAAAGTGGCCAGGCTTTTAAGCTGCAAGACTATTCAGTGCAATTCAAGCTGGTCAAACAGGGATTCTCCTACAAAGGAAGTAGCCAGGCTTCAAAGTGGCTCTGATTGAACGTCCTACTCCAGCTCACCAAACAAGGACTCCCCTAGGTATAACACAGCCAGGCACTGAAGCTGCAAGGCTATTCAGTGCAATTCAACCAAACCAACAAAGGGTTAACCTTGGTAAAAGGCAGCCTGGCTTTGAAGCAGCGGTACTACTCTGTACTATTGAAGTTAACCAAACAAAGATTCCCCTAGGTAGCAAGCAGCCAGACTTTGAAGCAGCGAGGCTATTCATTACAATTCTAGCAGCCCAAAAAACAATTCCCCTAGAACCCAGCAAGTACCCAGGCTTCCAAGCAGCAAACCTATTCTCTTGCATCCTGGCTCACCAAACAAGGATTCCCATAAGAAGAAAACAGCCAGGCTTTGAGGCTATTCATTGTTATTCCACCTGACCAACAAAGTATTCCCATATGCCACAGCAACGCGTGACCGGGCACAGCTAATGTAGTTATAAAATTTGTGATAAAAATATGCATTACTGTGAAATCTTTTTGTTCAGAATTTAATATGCTCTTTATGCCATCGTCAGTTTAAAAGACAAATCACTGAAACTGCTTCTAATATAATTGAAACACCCACCCCTTTAAAGTTTAAAGAATTTATCTGATAAAGGAAAGGAAAGTTGTTTGCATTTTTGGACCTAGATGATCATCAGAAAGGGAATGGAACCTGGGGAAAGAAAATTAGATCTGAATTAAAAAAAAAACCATGGAAGGAAGTTGACTTACAAAGCTCTTCTGTAACAGCCTCAATTCATGTACTGAATATTTTTGTTGCACTCAATGTAAAGAGAGCCATTGTGGCTTAGTGTTTTGAGTTCTAAACTAAGAATCTGAGAGGCCCTGTTCAGTTAAGGAAACCCATTGGGTGACCTTAGGCAATTCTCACTTTCTCAGCCTCAGAAGAAGACAATGGCAAATCACATTTGAAGAAAAAACCTTGCCAGGTAAAAGCTACCACATGATGACCATGATAGGATTTGACTTAAAGGCACACAACAACTCTGTAAATGGAAATAATATCTCAAAAATTATTGACAGATTCAACGTAAACATAGAGCAGGAAAGAGCATTCCACATACCCTGATTAGAGCAGTATGGCCTCCATGTGCTGAGCAGTATGGCCTCAAGTTGTGGTATGGTTGTTGCTCAGTTCAGATCCCCAATAGAGTGGGAAATGGGGAAGGATGGCAGCAGATCTTCCATCATCCAGTAGGAAATCAGCGCTCTTAAAACTGCAGTGCTTTCTCAATTGTTTGGCAGAGTCAGATACATATACCAGTGTGCCTCACATTATCTCTTTGAACAGCTCAAACTACAGCATATTTTTAAAAAGATGGACCCAAATTGAAACTGCTATATCTCTGCAACCATGAACTGCCCATGAATAAAACCCATATGCCTTGAAAGGGTGTAGCATAGAGTTCCAAATGATTGCCGCTGGATGCCTCTCCCAAAGCACAAACTGCCCCTGGCCTCAGCCATTCACAAGATGGCGACCCCACAACATACAATGTAATGAGATACTCTCAATTCATGGGAGTTCTTTTTTAGATTTGTTTTTGGCTCAAAATGCTTAGTAAAAACATAATATCTTGATGACGTATTAAACTGTAACTTTTTGTTTAACCTTTTGTGTAATTGTAACATGTTGCTGTCAGAAATATCGTGCTTTGAAGTTAGCTCCATCATTTTGAAACACCCTGTACATCAACATGCCAGGCTAGGCAAAAGAGGATTTCTGTATCCAGATCACCCTTAGTAGATCAACATTTCTTAACTATAAAAATCTCAGTCTAAATTTATACAGAGCAATTCTCTATGCAATTAGTTTGCCCAGCAAAAAAAATAGCTCTAATTTGATCCCAGAGATTCTCTAAATGCCAAAAATTGCAGACTCTCAGTGTCATGTGGAGGAGAGAAGGAAAGAGAGAAGGGGGGTCAGTTTCCAATGGTCAAACCATATGCTTGCTTGTATCTTGATATAATTTTGAAATCTACAGATTACTCCACAATATCTTCCTCAGCCTTTTCCTTCAATTAAAAAGAAAATACAGTAAAGACAATCAAGACAGTTGAAGGTCCTCAGACTGCGATGCACAGATTTTGCCCTCACCTCCTTGGTTGCCACCCAGCAGGAACAGGCTCAGAGATGTTCCTTGATGGTAGTACCCCATTGGGTGGTTTTAAACCAAAGTAGACTTTTCAAGGGTGCAGAGATAGATTCTTCCTTATTCCACATGCACACACATAAAAGTCCATATGCCCCCACACGCACACCAGGGAATGCAAAGAGTGAAGGGCATGAGATTGTTCTCTGTGCATAACAATGCAATCAAGAACTCCACTGCAGCAACAGCCCTGTTAGTCAGTGCATTAGAAATCTATATTCCATACCTTTGTTGTGGATCTCCAATTTGAAATTAAGAAGGGTTGGGAAGTTGTTTTTTGTTTTGTTTTGTTTTTTTGCCCTGTTGCTGTGGACCATCTCACATCTGGAAGTAGAAGTAACAGATACAGGTGGCCACATCTTTAAAACTTCCAAACTTGGCTGTGGCATGTATTTGTGATGAGAAGAGAGTTATCAGAAACTACAGTTAGTTCAAAGAGTAGTGGCCAGGTTATTAACAGGCGCTGATTACAGGGAGCATACCACCCCCTGTTAAAACATCTCCAGCTGTGTGTTTCTGGGCCCAATTCAAAATACAGGTTATTACCTATAAAGCCCTATACAGTTCAGGTCCAGTCTATTTGTGTGATTGTGTCTCCCCCTATGAACCTTTCCAGGCCTTGAGGTTCCCAAGGGAAGCCCTTCTCACATCCCTAACTCCATCACATTGGTGGGGACAAGGGAAAGGGCCTTCACGGTAGAGGCCCCTTGGCTCTGGAATGCCCTCCCCAAGGAGATTAGGCTGGCTTCCACATTAATGACCTTTAGGAAAGAATGAAAAACATGGCTCTGGAAGCAGGCTTTTGAAAATGGCTAACTGTAATCCAGTGACGTAGGTTTTAAATGGGACTAATATTAATTAGATTTTATTGCTTTTATTGCTTTTACCAACAAGAGTAGGTTTTGTGATTTTTTTTACTGCATTACATATTTTAAGTATTATATAGTCCTATATTTATTATTGTTGTTTTTGAGTTGTAACTAACATGTTTATTGTTTTTGATTTGCTTTATGTATAATGATTTGTTCTCTTGACTCATTTTTTTCCTGAATTGTTTTGTGTGACTATTATTATTTATTGTGTTCTTCCTTGTTGTAAGCCACCCGAGACCCCTTGGGGAGAGGGGCCAGGATATAAATAAAGAATTATTATTATTATTATTATTATTATTATTATTATTATTATTATTATTATTATCCTCATGGGAGCTCCTTGAATTTCCTTGCTAGGAAACGCAGGGAGATTGCCACACTGATTGTTTTCTTTCCTCATTCTGTCTGTCAGCTTTCTGGAATTTAGGAGTAAGAAGAGTCATAAAAGAAAAGCAGCCATTTCAAGGAGAACAAGGAACAATAGAGGAAGTTTGTCCTTGTTTTCTGTAACTGGGGAAAATTAGGGACTCTTGTGAGAAGGAGACAGTGACACTGTGTTCCTAGGTAAGAAAAGGCAAGTGCAGGTGGAAGGAAATTCTACCTGCATCTTGCCTACAATAGTTATCAGAACTGAAGGCCATTACAAGAGCAGAGGAGGGCCAAAGTCTGACAATTCCTACTGTAATTTGGATATACTGAACATTGTCAGAGGCAGACATTTTAACCATCTACTTTATTCAAACCCAGGATTCGTCTTCACACAAAGTCCCTGGGCTCCACAGATAAATTTAAAGTTCACAAACTTTATCAAGTGAGTTCACAAGTCTGTTCTAATGAGCTTCGTTTCTGAGAAATGAAGCTCATTAGACTCAGTGAAGGCTCAAACTATGTTGTGCTTTCACTGTTTAGCTAAAGCAAAATCATGATGTACTTAGCCAAATATGCTCATTTGCATTTTAGATGTTCAAGCAGACAGGTTATTGAAAGGAGTGAATACAGAAAAATGAAGTCATAATCATATTTTCAGTCCTTTGATAGCAGGTGCCTACTTAAACTAAATTCAGAGGCAAAAATCACCATTACACCCAAAATGGATTCCACTGAGAACTTAAAAGGATAATAATAAGAGAAGGGAGATTTCAAACCAAGAACCATAGTTGGTGCTGCAGAAGATCTCTATCTGAGATCTTGAACAGCTGCTGTAGGCATTACAGTAGGCATTACAGTAGACTACTAATAAGCAATGGGTTGATCCAATATGAGTGTTCTTATTTTACGTATAAAAATACAATAATTGTTGTTGTTATTGTTACTGTATTATATCAGTTCTAAGATGCACCCCCTCTGCCCCATATAAACATTTCTAAAAATGGGGTGTGCCTTAGAATCACAGATGTTTCTTTATATAAATCAATAGAGCTTTTTTCTGCTGGTGGTACTGAAATTAATGTGCCTCTTATGATCAAGGGTGTCTTCGAATTTAAAAAAAAAATGGTATCATTAGTGCTGTCTCCCTATGGATCAAATTGCAGAACAACAGATTTCAATACAACACTTAACATTAGTTAAAAGAATATATTATACCAATACATATTAAATCAATGAGTCCAAATTTAACATTCATAATTTAACACTCGTAATTTATAATCTCATTTGGATATCCCTGCTGGAAGAGACTGCTCTTTAATGAAGTTTTAAATTCAGATACCATATTCAACTGGTGAATATCCTCCAACAGGTCATTCCACAATCTAGGGCTGGCTGGAAAAAAAGTGCTCTGGGCGACAACTGCCAACATAGTTCTGATTAGAGTAAATGTCCCCCAGAGAACCTGTGTGTACAGAGCAGATTGTACAAAAGTAGGCAATCCCGTAGGTAACCTGGACCCAAGCCATGCAGGGTTTTAAAGGTAATAGCCAACACTTTTGTTCTTTGCCCAGAAATAAATTGGTAGCCAGTGGAGTGATTTCAATATTGGTGTACTATGATAACTCCTAGATATACCAGTAACCAATCTGGCTGATATGTTTTGAATTAACTGAAGTTTCTGAACTTGATACAGATGTAGCCTAATGTATAGAGCTTTACAGAAATCCAGCCTTGAGGTTACCAGCATATATACTGCCATATTTGGATAAATACTACAGCTTGATATATGAAAATCATATTTATTGCCAAGGCAGGTAGTTGAACATGCTGTCAGCTGGCTGCAGATTAAACAAAAGCCAGAGGATTACTCAGGTATGTGTTGTTACTGATTTGTTGTTGTTGTTTCTGAAGAAAGTCCCATAGATGCCTCAATCCCATTATCAACTAGAGTTAACCCATTGAATCAGTTGTTGAAAAGGGAGTCAACACTTGATTCAATAGCTCTACTATAGTTGGGACTAACCATAGAATTCAGCCAGAGTGCATATACACCCCCCCCCCCCAAAAAAAACCCTGCAAGTTTTTCTTCATATTCTGTTGAAGGGAAGGGGAATTTTCTGACAGAGTATGTGTCTTCTTGCTTCCTTACCTTGCACACATACATGCGCATATATCCTATATCTTTCATAGTAGCTTCGATATAATCAGATACAATGTTTTTCATTTCAGCAGGTTTCGATTGTCAGTAACTGTGTTGGGCTGCTGTGTTAGAAGCACAATAGATCCTTGCCTGCCTTTTACTGAAGCCATTTGAAACATAAGGATCTTGACTAATTGAAAATCAAATCTGCTTTACTCTTCTGAAATAACAGGAAATACGTAGTTAAGGAAATGTTTGAATCTATCTTCACTATTTTCCCAGAAGGAAAGATGTTTCTCAGTACAGTGAGAGAACATGGCCGATGTGCCAAAACACAGCAGTTAACACATTATTCTTTATTTTTAACATGGTACACAACACCAAAGCAAGAGTTTATTATCCTTCTTGAGAATCATATATTTAATCATCTTGCTTGCATAAACTGAGAGACAGCATTCCAGTCTAAAGATTTATTTTCATGGAAGCTGAAGACATATTTATTTTTACATACAAATGAAGACTTGCTGGGAATTATTCACAAAATAGCCAGGTATTATTGATTATTATCATATATTGTCATTCTGTGGTACCTTAAATACAAGAGGTATTTTATATATGACAATATATGGAAGGGGCAAGAAAGATAATCCAAAGAACTTTGTAATTACAGAGTTTGAAGCCCCCCCCCCCTCCACCCCCGGAAATCTGAAGCTGTTCTGTTTCCAACAGATGGCTGTCCAGCCTCAGGACTTTTAGTGAGGGATATACTTATCAGCCCCATAGGTAAATGGTTCCATGGTCAAAATACTCTAATTTTTGCAAATAGAGAGAGAATGCTCACACATACTCAGCAAAAAATGAGAAGAAAGAATGGAAGTAGATAAAGAAACAAGAAACTAATACAGTAGAGTCTCACTTATCCAAGACTCGCTTATCCAACGTTCTGGATTATCCAATGCATTTTTGTAGTCAATGTTTTCAATACATCGTGATATTTTGGTGCTAAATTTGTAAATACAGTAATTACTACATAGCATTACTGCGTATTGAACTACGTTTTCTGTCAAATTTGTTGTCTAACATGATGTTTTGGTGCTTAATTTGTAAAATCATAACCTAATTTGATGTTTCCTTAATCTCTCCTTATTATCTAACATATTCGCTTATCCAACGTTCTGCTGGCCCGTTTACGTTGGATAAGTGAGACTCTACTGTATAAGCAAATTAAATCATACTTCACTAACTATAGATTGGCTGCTCCATTTGGGTGGAGATTATCTTTTAATACAATGAACTAAAATGTTACAAAGGGATTTTTTTTATTTGAGGAAGAAGGACAAAGTTTGGGAGTGAGTCCCATTGAATAAATGTTGCCCAGTGTCCTGTAACATGTATGCGACCAAGCTATAAGGTTTAAGCTAGGTGTGGGAACAGTGTGGCCCACGAGATGTTGTTGGTCTGCAATGCACAACAGTTCTTGCCAGCAAAGACAGTGTTGAAGAATACTGGGAGATGCAGTTCAAGAACATCTAGAGAGCCACACCTGGCTTAAACTTTATAACCTTATCATGTACAAATTGAAGGGGGAGATGCAGCTCCTGTTTTATTCAATGAGACCTATAATTTTCACCATCTGTTAAAGTAATTTCTTTCACAGAAGAGGTAACGTTAAGGAGCTAGTTGGAAAGAGGGCAGTATCCTCATTTAAACATCTCTGCACATGTTCTCAGAATGTATGGAGTGATGAGAGAAGTCGTATACATTAGTCCCACATCTTGCTTGCTATAGCATCAGACTTTTATATGTTGAATGAAAAGCCTGAATGAGGGTTCTTCATGCCTTTGGCTGAATGTACAGTAGAGTCTCACTTATCCAAGCTAAACGGGCTGGCAGAAGCTTGGATAAGCAAATATCTTGGATTATAAGGACTGATCAAGGAAAAGCCTATTAAACATCAAATTAGGTTATGATTTTACAAATTAGGCACCAAAACTTCATGTTATACAACAAATTTGACAGAAAAAGTAGTTCAACACGCAGTAATGTTATGTTGTAATTACTGTATTTACGAATTTAGCACCAAAATATCTCGATATATTGGAAACATTGACTACAAAATGGCTTGGATTATCCAGAGGCTTGGATAAGCGAGGCTTGGATAAGTGACACTCTACTGTATAGAGAATCAGCCCTGCAATAATGGAAAGTCCCTGATCATGTGGAGGATTCCAAATTAATTCAGCTGATATGAGAACAATTCCCCTTTCTGACCCTCCATTCATCACATAGAGGTCTATGGCTGCAGTTGGTGGTGATGAAGATTTTGGGGGCAGAGTCTGCATGCTCAGCTCCATTCTCCCTCTAAACATTCTTGGAACACCTGGATGTGGTGGGAGTGGGAAGGTATGTGCTGAAGCAATCCAACAAACAATTCTCCACATGCCCAGACAAGCAAAAGAAAGATATACAAAGAAGCACATTTGATTGGTTTATTTCCTCTCAAAATCATAGCATAAAGGTTCTGAATGCACCTAGTTTTAGCCAAAGAGCACACCAAGAAAAGGAATCTTTCTATAACATTTCAACGTAGTGAAATCTATTACATGATAGTCTGTTGCAAGTATCCAGACCGACTTCTTGTAGAAAGTAATAACTGTTCATGATGCTTGCAGCTTGACAGTGAAAAGCCAACATTATCATATTTGTCTTGAAGCCTATAAATACTGCAACAAAATACATGTGCTAAAGCAGATACCTTTAGAAACGGAGGCATGATTTTTCTAGTGATGTCCCTTGTTCCTGTTCTTTCTGTGAGCACTACTGAAAATGAAGAATTGCATACCTACAGATTATTTGGGAGAATCTTTAAATTTATATTTCAAGTACCATAGGTAAAACCACAGGCTCTTGGCAAGTGGCCTGTAAGGGCCTTCATCCTGCCGAGGGTTTTATACCACTGATGGGGAAGATAAACCTGTCTCTGTTGCTGGAGTCTGAGCATCATTTGTGTAACCGCTTGGAGGTATGAGCTGAGAAATGCTATTTTGATTAGTTGGGCTTGTGGCTGGTAACACTAGATGCAGAGTTACACATCATGTGAATGTGTCTCTTTTGGATGCCTTCTAATTCCTGGGGCTTTGAATGGAAAAGCATTCAGATCCAGAATGAAGATAAAATAATTAACTTTAATAAGCTCCTGCCCGGGGTGGAAACATCTTAGATGTGTAGTCTGTCTGCTCC
Organism: Anolis carolinensis; assembly: GCF_035594765.1. NCBI lineage: Eukaryota > Metazoa > Chordata > Lepidosauria > Squamata > Anolidae > Anolis > Anolis carolinensis. Next base: position 105,979,433 of record NC_085842.1, on the reverse strand, counting down.
TGTGGATATGTAAGCCTGTGTTAATGTTCCTTTACAAAAGCTTGAATCACACTATATTAAGAACCATGCAGACATTATTTTGAGGGTAGAAACACAACAAAAACATCAACAACTCCCTCCCCAGACCTATCTTAATCATTAGGCACCTGCTTGTTATTCTCTTTTGTTTTACAAATGGAGAAATGTTTGGCAGAATACATCATGCAACGTACAGAGCTTTATGAATCCAAGGTTGGAGTTAAAATTGCTGGAAGAAACATTAACAGCCTTAGATATGAAGATGATACCACTTTGATGGCTGAAAGTGAGGAGGAGCTGAGGAGCTTTATCACCAAGGTGAAAGAAGAAAGTGCAAAAGCTGGGCTGCAGTTAAACATCAAGAAAACGAAGGTTATGGCAACCAGACTGATTGGTAAATGGCAAATAGAGGGAGAAAATGTGGAAGCAGTGACAGACTTTGTATTTCTAGGCGCGAAGATCACTGCAGATGCCGACTACAGCCAGGAAATTAGAAGACGTTTACTTCTTGGGAGGAGAGCAATGACCAATCTCGATAAAAAAGTGAAGAGTAGAGACATCACACTGGCAATAATGGTCCGCATAGTTAAAGCAATGGTATTCCCCGTAGTAACCTATGGATGTGAGAGCTGGACCATAAGGAAGGCTCAGCAAAGGAAGATAGATGCTTTTGAACTCTGGTGTTGGAAGAAAATCCTGAGAGTGCCTTGGACTGCAAGAAGATCCAACCAGTCCATACTCCAGGAAATAAAGCCCGGCTGCTCACTGGAGAGAAGGATATTAAAGGCAAAGATGAAGTACTTTGACCACATAATGAGAAGACAGGAAAGCTTGGAGAAGATACTGATGCCTGGGAAAATGGAAGGAAAAAGGAAGAGGGGTCAACCAAGAGCAAGATGGATGGGTGGTATCCTTGAAGTGACTGGCTTGACCTTGAAGGAGCTGGGGGTGGCCACAGCCAACAGGGAACTCTGGCATGGGCTGGTCCATGAGGTCATGAAAAGTCGGAAGCGACTGAACGAATAAACAACAACAACATATATATCAATCACTTAATAGAACTGGATACTATAAGAGGCTATTGCAAGGGGGATGGCATTTCACGGTGAATTTGTAATGTACTCCACTAAATCTGACCACACCACCATGGAGTTTGTGCATGTGTGTATAAGTCACAGTGCTTGATAGGAGGCATCTATGGAGGAACAAGTTAACATATTCATGTTTATAACTGTTTTGAGGCATTGAATGTTTGCCTCTATGTTTTTTGTTTGTTGGAATCCACTTTGAGTCTCCAAGGGGAGATAGGGTGGAATACAACTACTACTACTACTACTACTACTACTTATTATTATTATTATTATTATTATTATTATTAGTATTATTATTATTATTATGTCCACCATAGGATCCATCTGCATACATTTAGGGCCTGCATATGCTCCCTGTTTCTCAGGCATAGAGCATGTACTTGCAGTAATGGAGCATCTCTTTCTATACAGGAATATATATGCTTGTTTTTCTTTATGAGTTAACCAAATAACTTATAAGGAGGACACATAAAAGTATGAGAGGTTAAATGCGCAACAGGTGTCACAGCAGGCGGCACTGAGCAGCCATTTGCCCACCATTTTTGCACTCAGTGCAGATGAGAGAGGCCACGTGTGTACGCGTGCACTCAAAGAGCTCCTGTGAGCCTAGGAGGTCTTTCATGTGGGTATGCCTATAGGGCCCTTGCTCTGGCATCAGACGTACAACTGAAGAACGGCACAACCAGTACATGTAGTGGAAGGATTAAAACTAGCTGTAGTACCCTTCTCTCTGTGCCAATGGCACATTGCTATTGTATCACTTGCAAGTAATATTACAAACATACTTTATGATCATAAAATTATATATTTTTATTGAGGGAGTTCTCACCATCAAATATTCTTACTTGCCTTCCGGGTTCTTTTTCCCCACAGCCCAACAATATGAAATACCAACTCATGGAGACTTTACAGGAAAATGGAAATTCAATTTAATTCCTGCTGTAGTGAAATAACTGGTTTAAGTTCCTAAGGGATGTTGCAGCACTTGACAGGATTACTGTACTTTTTGTTAAACATGATAGGCTTGATAAAATGCCCATGTGTGTATGGTTGGAATAATTCCAGTTCACTTTAATAATTCAGTCTCCTGGTTAGAGATAAGCCTTGTGCATTCTTAGGCTGAAGTTAAGTAGTAAAATGTCCTTCATATTACTGGAGGATGCAGTAAATTGAGGAGAAAGCAGAAGCTAATATTTATTTCTCTTGGCGAGAGTTCTTTGGCCTTTGAAAAAAATAATAATGCATATTTATTTTTATACCTCTAAGTTCTAGTCGTTTTTAGAACACTACTAAATCTGTCGGCACGGGTCATATTGTATCTTTGCTATTTAAAAAACCACCTAGCCGACCAAATTTTATTACAGTACAATATCAGGTCAGGCTGCCCAAGCAATGGCAGCAGTTCTAACCTCCAGTGAAATGTTTACCCATATGTGTGATACTCCCTGGGCTTTGATGGAGTTTTGATGTGTTTTTGTTTATTATTTTACTTTTTTTGCATTTGTCAATCTGCATTTTGCAAAATAAACGTATTGAGTGAGGCATTCTTCATCCAGGAAAAGAAACAGCTACATATCCACTGCATAAGTGAAAATACTTGCCCTGTACTATGCAAAATGTTGAATTTAGCAGTGCATCCTCCTTTCACTTCTCTCAGTATTCTGTCTGGCACTGGCAGGTCAGTGGTGTTGTCACAAATGAACCATTGATACAAGACATTATGGAGGGATATGTAATCTCTCAATCTCCAACCTGAAGTAGTTCAGTCCCAAGATTGCTGTTCTGTATGATTATTCTAAATGTGTAGATGAACTTTCAGAAATGTAATAATCATTGGATCTGTTAACTAGCAATTGTTAGGTATATGATAGATGGATTGTATGATACATACATGGATGTATGAAGGGAAGACTTTTAGTACTATCCTACCAAGTGCTCCAGTAGTGGAGCTGAAGGCAATTGATCTTTGTTTTTTCAAAATACATATGGATCATTAAGGATTATATCTTCTAGGATGGGCCTGTTGAATAGCTGTTCTGTTATTTAAGCCCTCACTTAAGCTTTTGCATAACTTCATCAGTGGATAACTGGATAGTTCACTCACACACTCCCATAGAATGGAGGAATTATAGTGTCCATCTCAGTGTGGAATGGCTAGGAACTTATAAAAAGAATGGATTTTTAAGAAAGAACTCCTAAAAGAGAGATGGTAAATGACGCACCAGCTGCTTCAAGACTGCAGCTCCCATAGCACTTACTATTGGGGAAGGCTTATGGGAATTGTAGGCTAAAACATCTGGAGGATCCGTGGTTTTCCCACCCAGTCTGGAGACATTTCTATAAAAAGCAGGGGGGGGGGTTCCTTTTTTTCCTTTTCTTTAAATAAAATCAGAAAATGGGAGAGTTCTTTTTAGAAACACAGCTTCTAGAATACCATAGCCACTGTGGCCAGTAGCCATACTGCTTGGTGGATCTTGGAGCTGTAATAAAAAGTATATTTTTTGTACAAAACAAATTGCTGAAAGTTCTTGAGTTCGGATGCAAATACAAACCACAATGAAGAATTGCAAAAGTTTTTTCCCCCTGCTGGATGAGATATTTTCCCCCTTTCGCTCACATCTTTCAACTATTTTTGCACTTCATTGTTTTGGAGACACATTTTTTGTATGCAGGAACAATAATTTTTCCATCCAAATATTGGTTTTTGTGCAAAGAAATTAAAATTAATACAAAGTTTTGCACAAATATGTTGGTTTTATTTTTGCATGAACTGATATTTAAAATTCAATTATTTACTCTTTGAAAAGAAAATCAGAATTTCTACTTCTGCTTAAATCACCCCTTGCTTTCAATTATTTGCCTTCCAAGTCAGCCACATTGTAGTATCAACATAAGTAGTTTTAAAAAAAAAACCAAAGCTGTTCCCATGGATAAGCTTCTCTGAACATAAGAATATAAGCCACAGGATTAGTGTAAAAAGAATCCAAATAAAGATGGTAAAGGTGTTTGTTCATAAACATTATGTGTAAATGAAAAATTGTACTTGTGTTGTTTGTGTGCCTTCAAGTAATTTCCGACCTATGGAGATCCTAAGGCGAACTTATCACTTTGGGAGGTGAGGGGATAACATTTGTTCAGAAGAGGTTTGCCATTGCCTTTCTCTGAGGCAGAAAGAGTGTGACTTGCCCAAGGCCACCCAGTAGGTGACAACAACTTAATTAGGAATGAAATTATGAAAATGATGGCATCTTAGAAATTATTCCTTATTCCCTCTTAGAGAGATACTTGGTGTAATCAGTAGTGAATCTTTGTAGACTGAACTTGATGAGAAACATGGAAGCATTTAAAATGTGTGTGATGGCAAGTATTCCAAATGAAGGAGTTAGGAAGTGAAATGAGGATGGGTGGAGTAGGTGCAGTCTGCTGCATGATTAATGTTTTGTGTGAGCTTGCCTTCTTTGCTCAGCAGTTCTCCCACCAATTACTTTAATAAAAAGAGCCAGGCACAAAATGTTTAAGCTCAGGTTGCCTGTGGCTCCATCCAACCAATTTTATTGGAATGCTCACTTAAATGGGGTTTCCAGTGAGCAACACAAAACATGCTTGTTTAATGGGATGAGCTTTTGGTGCTTAGAGGAGCTATCTCCTCTATGGACATGCATTCAAAATATAAGATCCTTGAGCTGAAATATTAAATGGGGAACTGAATCGAAGACCATAACTTACTTGCTTTTGCATATGAGGTGCCCAGCTGTCTTCCATTCATAGTGCAAATCAGACCTTACATTATCAAACCTGTGTTCCATCACATCCAGAGGGTCCCAGGTTGGATAAGGCACATACTTATTAAGGGACCCCAGAACTGGGTGGGGTTTTTTTTTGGGGGGGGGGGGGGCTGCTGACATTAATTTTACCTGCTTACATTTACATATAGGGGGAGGGCAAATCACTCTTCCCATCTGCTATCACGTGCTTAAATATGAAGAGTCTCAGAGGTTCAATGTGTATGTAGAAGCTGTTCACTGTTGCTTACTCCCAAGTAAGTGTGCACATAATAGATTGCAAACAGCCTTTAACATTAATAGAATTGTGATGTTGTATTTCTTGGTGTTGGGTCATTTGGTGCACTTCCTGTTGATAATTCCCAACTATGTGGGGGTGTTGATGGTGCAATTTTGCCAGATCGTTTTAGAGAGACTCAATCCAGTATCCTAGTCTTGGGGGGCTCAAGCATCTCCCTGTCCCTCTTGTTCTAGGGTTATGTACCCATTAGAAAGAGAAGCATGCAAAGGAGAGGCAGATCTTTGCTAGAAGCCAGGGTCTCCAGTCCCATGAGAAGTGCTTGCAGAGTAGATTAGCAGGCAAGAGAGTCTCCAAAGTAAGGTAACGTTTCAGAAAATGTAAAAGGTCTGGTAGCAAAACTGGATTAATTAAGAACCTTTTTTAATCCACATAATATTGGCATTTGCCTTTCACTGCAGGAATCCTTTATTAACATATGCATAAGTTTATGCTTCATTTTATCCTGCTGCTGTCTTGACAGTTAGGTTAAGTGATGTTGAATACATACTTTAAAAAAATTAAATCTTCCCTAATCTGGAAAAAAAAAAGCATCACAGACAAGAGAGGCAAAATTCATTCAATTTCCTATTAATTTCCCTGGTTGTCTAATTTTATGTAAATCCATAGAGCACAGGTTTTATTTCACCCACTCTCATCAGGAGATCAGGATGATGTGCGGAATAAGGGATGAAAATAGGATTTATCATTTTGGAGGGAAATGATAAAAGAATTTGGCAACAAGAGTCATTTTACATTTTAATTAAAATGTTTGTTTTGCTCTGCACAATAAATCTTGCTTTCACTGGAAAAGAAGGCAAGGAGAGAGCATTAGATGCTGAAGAACTAATTCTGCATCTCAGGATAATGACATTCTTCTTCCAGGCAGACCTATGGTATCATGTGGGATTAGTAATGGTGGCATTCTTTGTCAACATGTCATCCTTGAAAGTGAAGAACAAGGGGAGAGCCTATCCTTTTCCCCACTGCAGGATGTCAGTAAAAGATTCATTTCACTCTAAAAGGGATTATCCCTTCTTCTATACCCTGGAGAAGTAGAGAGGGGAAGAGAGAGAATTTATTACAAAAGCTTGGGAAAGGGGGGTTAGCACAGATAAGTATTATTGCCTGGGCTGGGATGAAACAAAACATTGCCCCTCCAAAAAAAAAACCACACTTCTTCCCACGTTCAAGTTGTTATTTCTCAGACAGTATTTCTTCTTCTGGTATTTTGGGTGTATTTTCAGTGTCAATTTTGGGGGCTTCAGGAGTATATGAACTAAAATAATCTACACATGTGACACTAGATGCAATAGCCAAAGGAAACACTGACCTTGCAGTAGGTCTGAACTGCAGGCTGTGTTGTTACAGAGTGCAGAGAAAACTTTAAATGAGCATGAGGCAGAACTTTAAACAAGATATGTGTGTTGTGCTTTTCCTTTGTCCTAGTTAAGTGGTAATATCAAAGTTGTTGCTGGCAAGGAATGTAACTATTGTAGTCTGTAGGAGATTTCTTTTTGTGACCAAAGGTAACCTTTCATTCTATTAGAGATGTTCCATGATAGGCACCGATTCTTAACATAGCCAAAAGAGCATTGCCCACACATGCAAGTGGAAGTATTAGCAGGCACTGAGCAACTTTGAAGTTTACAGAAATAGATTTTCAAAAAACTTAAAGGGTTGAGGAACAGAAAATGCATATATCGGTATATGTGTGTATGTAGCTGTTGGCATTCACAGCTAGGAAATGGGAGTAGAAAGGAGCAGGGATCAAATGAGTGCAGCCATAAGTTTCGGCCAGAGCATGGGACATCACTGCAAGTCCACCCACCTCATGTCAACACCTCCAACCTTCCTTTGCAGGATCCATAAAATGGCTACAAAACACACTAACATGATCCCCATTTTGCTATGGATCCTGCACAGCTCTACTTGTATCTGCACTACATACTTATCAGCTTGTGTCAAAGCTTTATCCTTTGGAATCCTGGGATGTATAATTTCGTGATGTACTTAGCATTCTCTGATACAGAGCTCCAGCCCCTTTCCACAAACTACCAATTTCCAAGATGCCTTGAAAAGACTGGGAATGTGGGCTAATTAAGGATATGTACATTCAGAGGAGGAGACCAGACCTTTCTAGCAGAAATAGTCACCAAACTATAAATCCCAGGATGGAAACAGCAATTATGTGGCATATTAACAGGGTAATGCATACATTATTTCTGCCTATGTGTATTGAAAAGGGGCAGAACAATATTCCCAGTGGTAAGGCACTGAGGAGCAAAAGTGGGGGAAGTAGGGGAGCTCCACTCCCCAAAATAGACATTGGCAGTGATAATGAGCATTTTAGTATGGGCCCTACTCATCACCTGCTAGTGTTATACCATTACCTCCAGTGTTTTGGTAACCGTGAAAATATCTAAAAGAAAAAACTGTACCACATAATGGACTACATTAAAGTTCCAACTAGAATAGATTCATAAGTCAACTTTTAAATAAAATTGACTCAGTGTGTCTCCTCTATTTGAGACTAGCAATTAGGTTTACACCATTGTCAGAGTTATCATAGTAAGTTGAATTCTGTTTGACTCCTCAGGAAATGTGCATATGCAATCACTGAATAGAAAAGTCAGCTTCCCACTATACTTCACGGTGCATTGTTATCATTGTAACATTTGGTTGTCAATGATATCAAAATATGACAGTAACGGAACTGCAACATGAGTGGGAGTAATAAAGTTACATTTGCGTTTTACATAAGCCAATGTAAGCAACATTCCTTGCAGCAGTTGCACTTATTTAAATAAGTAGTGAATCCAGTATGTAACAACCAAGTATCTTATTTGCTTGCCAAGGATGCATTTTAAGAACCTACCCAAGGCAGCAACCCCTCACCTCACTTGGACTTCTATATAATTGATCCAACAGAAACTAGGTGTTAGACATATCAGAGCAATTTGCCATGAGAACATTCAAATAAATAGCTATGTTAGTATGTATCAGTGTACAAAAAGGATCTTGTAGAACCTTTGAGACCACCTGAAAGCTATGTGTAGCATAAGTTTTCATGGGATCAGTCTACTTCTTCATCTTATGAAGTAGACCGAGTCGATGAAAGCTTATGCAACAAATATTGTTTTCATGTGCTATAATGGTGTGAGCATTAGGGAAACACGTGGTCAAAATCAGTTTTAAGTAGTTTTGCAACTACTGTGCAAAAATGTATTAAATGTATCAAACTTTGATTTATTTAGATCATTCCCTCATTTCAAAGAAACAACATGGTTCATTTTTTGAAAAACTTCCTACATCTCTGATTAATTTGATGGAAGCAAACAAAGTAATGTACATTAATAATTTTTTAAGCCATCACACAGTACAAGAATGAGATCTTGAAGAAAGGAGATGCTACAAGTTGCCTGGGAAATTTTTAATACATTCACACACACACACCAATAAAAGAAAAATGCATACATCTAATTTAGAAATCAGGCTCCATCGATAAACTCCATTGGACACTCAAGACAGATGAACTCATGGGGATTTGGTTAACCACTTAAGATTCATGAGTAAACTAGTTTTTTAACCTGAAAATTTGGGGGGGGGGGGGGGTTGAACCGGCTATAGCCCTGATCTGTGGCAAATACAACTCATCTGGATATAATGACAAAATCTGATAATATTTTAGGTCATCCAAATTGTAGAGGTGAGTGAGTCTTAAGTCAAACTCTCAAACTAGGAGAAGGGGGTTCTAGAAGTAGAAAGACTTCAATGATATATGTAATGCAATTCCACTTCCACTTCCAAATTTAACGAATACATTTGTGTTAATGTGTGCATCTGAATTGGGATAATTGAATTAGGGAAATAATTGCTGTATTTTCATAAACTTTAATCATTTGTACTGGAAATTTTTCTATAAACCTCACTGGTGCTACCCCTGCCCCAAATTTGTATTAATTACTACCTGAAGGGTAGCAGGCACTGCCCATGTTCATACCATTAGGCATTTGCCACTGGAGTGTATGTAGATCTATGTTGTATTCTGCATTACACTTTGTAATACAGTATAGTCTCACTTATCCAACACTCGCTTATCCAACGTTCTGGATTATCCAATGCATTTTTGTAGTCAGTGTTTTCAATATATCATGATATTTTGGTGCTAAATTTGTAAATACTGTACAGTAATTACTACATAGCATTACTGCATATTGAACTACTTTTTCTGTCAAATTTGTTGTATAACATGATGTTTTGGTGCTTAATTTGTAAAATCATAACCTAATTTGATGTTTAATAGGCTTTTCCTTAATCTCTCCTTATTATCCAACATATTCGCTTATCCAACGTTCTGCCGGCCCGTTTACGTTGGATAAGTGAGACTCTACTGTATATTGTAAGTTTGCAAACTTGCCCCATTTTTGTTGAACCTATCATTAGGCTTTTTTGGTCACTGTGGAGTTGTGGTTGTAAAAGTCATGTTCTAAAATTATCCAATTTATATCTAGACTGCAAATCAACCAATTTTTATCAGGTTATGTGAGATCTATTATGTGTGCTCCTGAAAACAGATTGTTGGGTGGTTTCAGGGAAATGTGGGCTAGATTTGGCTGAATAGCAGTGTGTTACATAAATGCATGGTTACATAATAAATCGTGTAGTGTTTTTAATTGTATTTGAAAGTGTTTCATTTTTGCGTAAAGCTTTAATTAAGATTTGATTGTATTCTTCATTCAGTGATGACTTAATCTGTGTTCCATTATTGCTTGGTGCCTCAAGCACATATTGATTGGAAAGGTAGATCCCGGAATGAACTAAACAAATAAGTAAATGCTACCACACATCACAACCTAGAAAAACTGCAGCCTGCAAATGCCTTTAAATCATTAACGTTTTGTAGAAGCAGGAGTTCATATTTCCTCCTTCATAGTCACTGTCCATCTTACTTTGCCATTTGATATAGCAAACAAGTGGAACAGAAGAAATGATGACTTCCTTGTCTCACACTGCATTGCTTGTTTGGAAAGTGTATTAGCTTAATCTCAATGTGCTTCTGGTGTAAATTATGGTTGGCAGACTGTGGGGCCGGGCTGTGGCGCAGCTGTTGAGCAGCTGCCTTAAATCACTCTGACCATGAGGTCATGAGTTCGAGGCCAGCCCGTGGCGGGGTGAGCACCCGTCAATAAAAAATAAAAAATAGCCCCTGCTCGTTGCTGACCTAGCAACCCGAAAGATAGTTGCATCTATCAAGTAGGAGATAAGGTACCACTAATAAAAGTGGGGAGGCAAGATTAACTAATTTACGACCTGGTATGAGGAAGTGCCGTCAGTGTGGATGATGAAGCAGCTGCTCCCCCCTGTGGCCAGAATCGAACATCCCCTCAGAAGAAAGTTAACTTGCCTCTGCGTGTGTGTCTCTCAGTCTCTGTTTGATGTGTTTATGGGCATTGAATGTTTGCCCTATGTGTGTTATAATGTGATCCGCCCTGAGTCCCCTTCGGGGTGAGAAGGGCGGAATATAAATACTGTAAATAAATAAATAAATAGAGCACTAGGAAATAAAAGTCTTGCTTCAATTAATTGTAAAACTTCTGGAAGAATATCATTGCAGCTTTAGCATGTCAGATATAGTGTTGAAAGCCAGGTGGCCTAAAATAAAACTGTATGCTTTCACACATAGTAAAATGAGTATGAGCGATCCAAATACCCTGAAGGCACCAGGTCCTGTCTGATCTTGGAAGCCAAGCAAGGTCAGCCCTGGTTAGTACTTGGATGTGAGACTGCCAATGAATGTCAATTATTCTATGCTATCAGAGGAAGGAATTGGTTGTGAGTATTCCTTGCCTAAGAAAACCCAATGAAATTTATAGGGGTTGCCATAAGTCACTCACCTGTATGTAAGCACACAGACAAAATGGCAATGAGACTTCTCTGCAAATTTCTAGAAGCTGATCTTACCCAGGTAGCATAGCCTTGGAACTTGGTAGGCTGGTGTTATCTTTGTTCCCTGGATTTATGTAACAGGCCAGAAAACTGGATTGTCCCCCACTTGGCTTGTTCCCTACCTTGGCATTTGCACAGGAAAGTGCATGTCAATATTGATGATGCATCAGTGTCAAATTGAGAGGAACTCAAGCAATCAAGTGTGAAATAGTTAAGTTTCGCCCCCTCTGATGTTGGAAGAATCGAAACTCCATGAATCACATCAGAAATTTCTTATTTCCCTCCCATACTTTCAGTCTCATATTTTTGTTTATAACAAGAAAGAGTTAATACATTTCAGAATCTATTAAATCCAGTTATGAGCAGAAAAATAAGTTTTTACCAAATGCTGGATTCTGTTTAATGGTGACAGTATGATTGCTGTTTCTTATTTGCCATCACATTGTGTACACGTGCACGGAGGTATCCAAAACAGGAGAGGGGAGAAGTGATCCCATTTTCTAGGATTACAACAACATGTGTTTTTTGGAGGGTTCAGTGATTTCAGTGGACTTTATGCAGCAGGTTGTATCCCATTGTTGGATGGCTGTTTTGATTTAGTCGGTGGGAAGGGAGCTAAGTTTTGATAACTACCTGCCCTTCTTGCAGTCCTAGTTTCATAATCACCGCAAGGTCTCCTTTCTTCTAAAAATAACTGCAAAATTGTATTAGGCAGTGATTTTAAAAAGTTCATTTTTGCTAGGATTCTTTGCCCATAAGAGATTTGATCTCTTCAATTAATTGTTGGGGCAACCACAATTGATTCAAACAAACTTCTTGACCTTTATTTTTCATCTCTACACTCTTATTTTTTCCTATTGAAACACCTACATCTTCCTTTCAGAAATGAAATGCTTGTAAAGCAAAAAAAGGAAACAAACATAAAGAGCTTCTCAGTTCTTCCCCACATAATTGAAAAAGTAAAAGACAATTTTTTTAAAAAACGCAACTTGCTGCAGATATGAACATTGCAACAAGGCTCCATTTCTACAGATTTTCATGACTGCAGATTGAGTGTTTCTGTATCAGAGATAATTCTAAAGTTCCATGTAGGACTGGAATGTGAACATTTTAAAAAGCTTTATCTCGTTACAATTATTGTTATTATATGGATTCATAGCAGAATTTAGGAAGAAAGACTCATACCTAGTTATTTTAAAAATAAGCACAACTGAGCTAATCATTGTTCTCTTGCTGTCTTTGTGCTTAACTTTTTTCCTTTTGCTGTGTTAACAGAAAATATTTAGACAATTATAATTTAATATTTCTTTTTCATCTGCATAGTGGTCAGTTTTTCTAGCCTGTATTCTAAAAGAAGTGTAGTAAACTTTTCCACCTGATACATGTATATCATTATTAACATGTTACCTGTCTTTTTGTTACTTGTGGCTTCATACGCAGACTAAATAGTGTGCTTGTTATATTGGTCATGAATATTTTTTAGTTCTTTTCTGTCATTTGAGCCTATTATACTCCTTTGAACTATAGTAAACGGATAGCAATGGTGTCCATTATCTGTAAGAACCTACCTTCTTCATTTAGAATTTTAGCCTTCAGTGGATCCAAAAGGGCCATTCAGTATTCAGAAGGCAACTTCCACTTAGAATCACAGAATCTTAAAAGTTGGAAGAAACCACAAAGGCCATACAGTCCAGCCCCTTGCTACACAGGAAAAGCGCAATCAAAGCACCTCTGAGAGATGGCCATCTCTCTGCTTAAAAACCTCCAGAGAAGGAGACTCCACTATGCTCCGAGGCAGCATAGTCCACTGCTGAACAACTCTTACCATCAGGAAGTTCTTCCTAATGTTTAGGTGGAATCTCTTTTCCTGCAATTTGAATCCATTGCTTCATGTCCTAGCCTCCAGAGCAGCAGAAAACAAGTTTGTTTATCATGTCATGTGAAGGTTCCAATCACACAATGTGATTACCATGAACAAGTGGAAGCTTTGACTTGCTCTGCATAAGTCACATCTAAACAAACCACAGTATGAAGCAACAAACCAACCAAAAACGGAAACCTAAAACCTAACATTCCTTCTTTGGACATACTATGAAGGCAAACATGAGAAAGCTAACCATAGAATGCAATGCCTACAGTGTCTACAGATTCTGTAACCACTGTTCTTTGTAGCAGTGCTCCACCTTTCAGTCATGTCTGTCTGTATGTCTCTGTCTCTGTCTCTCTCTCTCTCTCTCTCTCTCTCTCTCTCTCTCTCTCTCTCACACACACACACACACACACACACACACACACACAAAATGGTGGGAAGAAAAAATGGTGGGACTGGCTATTGCTTAATTGTAGAAAACATGTTTTGCATGGAGAAGTTCAAGGTTCAATCCCTTGCTTGCAATCCTTGGAATAGTCTTCCTTTCCAAGACCCCAAAGAGCTTATGCTGGTGAGTGTCAATATGGGCCTTTCCTAAATTCTCATCCAGCTTTTGTGGGCCACTCTTTTATAAGGAGGTAGTAAACACCTCAGTTAATTTTTCACTGAAGTATATGAAGCAAATAACAGTGGCCCACATCATATCCACAAAATTGGTTCAGCAACATGGACAGCTCCTTTAAAGTTTAGATTGCAGCCCAGAGTGGATTGGCTCCCTCGCTGACATGGGAATTACCACACCAATACTTTAATCAAGCATTTGTGATCCATTCCTCATCCTAATATTGCTTCCTCATTTTTGCTTGCTGTGATGGCTATTATCAGCCTTCTGCTCAAGAATTGCCATGTAGACTAAGTGCAGCTAATTGGGATGTTACATCTAAATGCAATAGCTATCTACTAAACATTTTTTGCTGATCCAGCAACACCTAGGCTCAATCAACGCATCAGATTAGGGCTCAATTGCGTATATATCTCTTATCGTGCTAATCAAGTACACATTGTCAGAGCTAATCTTACGTCTCTGACTGTAATGTGGTCAGACACAAATAACATCAAGGATACCTCTTCTAAATTGGCATCTCATATCAGGGGCAATGTGGGAAGGAGCCAGCTATAATAAAACCTCAAGCGTAGGTGGTATTAACTTTCCCTTATTTCCTCTTTGTTCTGGCAGTGGGCTGAAGCAAAGTGCCTGCAGCAAAAGTGCAAAAACAGAAAAAGTCCACCAAACTCTGAAATGACTAGATGTTGATCCTCATCCTGATAGCAAGTTGAAGCAACTGATTTGACGTCGCTGCTGCAATATGCTACAAAACGCCCATGTAGCCACCTCTGAGGAGCTGAGATGGAACTTTTAAACTCTTTTAAGAGTCACACTAAAGATGGCTGCACTGATGTAGGCTGTGTGTTTCTGCACAGATGGACACAAACATGAACTTTAAATTTATATCCAAGTTCTGTCCATGGTCCCTCTTAGGCAGATCACTGCCTTCCAACTTAAGTGTTGTAAAACCATTTCCCCATTTCTAGGGGTGAGCATAGATGTGGCCAGTAGTGTGCAGTTATTTTTATAAGGTCAACCTTACATTAGCGTCTGATGAAACCAACGAAAAAAAGAAGATTGCTTTTTTACAGTCCTTCCAGACCTTGCAGACATGTTAGGCACTGTATTTTCTTAGCAAATCCTCAGATGCATTTCAAGAAAACTATAGCTGAGTGGTCTGGTGGCATGTTGCATTGTATCTTTTTTCCCTTCTTATGTCCTGCATTTTTTTTCTTTTATGTTCTATAATTCAGAAAGGAGTGAAATTATCTCTAATGTTTTTCTCTGTGCCCAGAGAGTATGCCCAGTGTTTAGCATGCCTACCACTACATATTTGCACCCTTGACATTAAAATGCTATCAGGGAGAGAACATTATTATAGTGAATACTTTCACATCTTGTAGAACAATTTGAGCTGACAGTCCTGGGCACTTTTTTAAAGAGCTGTTTGGGGGCTAGCATACTGGGAAAGTTTTGAAGATAAAATGACTAATTGAGTTTACCACTGCTTGTGGAGCAAAGAACCACAAGGTGAAATCACTCAGCAGCAGCGACAGTATTTGGTTGGTTATAGTTGAAAATTCATCATATCAAAACCTACTGGGATGTTTTTACAGTTGCTACACTATGACCAAAGACTGCTTCTTGTTGAAGGCTAGACCACATTACATCACAAGTGAAATGGAGCTACAAAGACAATAGTACTGAAAATAACAGTGAATGTGGTCAGTGGGTTTTTTTTAAGGTTCTTCTGGGATGAACTAAGTTTTTGCTTTTCATCACTCTGCTTAGAGAAGGGTACAGATCCTTTTTATAGAAGTTAGGTACAGTTCTCTCATTGACCCTTGGACAACTTGACCCAGGTTTTTTGGGTTGATTTTTGACCACAATTTCTAGACATGAGTATTTAGGGTGTGGTGTTGAAAAAAAAAGTCGGTGACTATGTCCAGGAGGTGTGGAATAGGCCCGCTCATAACAAAATTCATGAAGATCTAATTCCTCATTCACTCCCCAAGACAAATATACTATTTAAATATGTGACCTGTCTATAACATTTAATTCACTAGTAATTCTGTGGTTCATAAGATTCTCTTCTGTCGGCACAAATTTTGCTGCAGATGTGGCAAACCAAAAACTCCTCATAATAAATATAAGCCACATTTTTTGAATATCACTGGAAATCTCCATTATGTGGGTTTTATGGTGGTATACAAAATGACAGTGTTAAACTTGTTATCAGATACCAGGGCACCTCACTCATCATATGCCATCCATGCTGGGTGAGGAAAAATCAATGGTGTCATTTAACCTTGGCTGTCAATGCAAGAACTGGACTTTCACGGACTGAAGTCCTGTGGCACAATGACTTTGAACATCCACACTACTTTTTCTTTTTAGAAAAACTTATCTTTTGAAGCTGGAATATCACAGAGTTAGGAGACCATTTCAACTGTCATAGAAATCAGTCCAGGACTGTTGTCTTTGTCTCTCATATTGGGAGAAAGGTGGGCTATCAATTCATTAGTTGTTTAATTATCCAAACCAATTGAATAATGTATATGGTACTCTTTGGATTGCATCTCTCTGATCCTCCTATTCTAGCTCAGGTCTTCTGGGAGCTGTGGACAAAAAAAGGTACATTTCCCAAATTCTTTGCTGCTTAGT
Organism: Anolis carolinensis; assembly: GCF_035594765.1. NCBI lineage: Eukaryota > Metazoa > Chordata > Lepidosauria > Squamata > Anolidae > Anolis > Anolis carolinensis. Next base: position 105,963,175 of record NC_085842.1, on the reverse strand, counting down.
ATGCTATGCTATAATTTTAATCTAACAGAACTCCAGAAAGTGTGGTAATCTCCAGAAGGTCCAAGACACACCTGCATAATCCATGTAGAAATAAAAATATATCACATTGGTTATAATATTGTAATGTGCAATATAGATCATGATGTGTTGGTAATCGGATTCAAAAGGCTGTGCAAACTGTATCTTTGGAAAAGATATTTTAAAGTGAAAAATTAAGGTAGGCCATCTGAGTGTATGTCAACAATTACATTTGAAATCATGCCTCAAGCACATATTAGACCACAAATTAACTCCCTTACATGTTTCAGGAGATTAACTGATCTTTTTTAAAAAGAAAAGAGAAAAACCAGTCTGGGCTACTGGTAAATTTTTTTTGTTAGCTGACTTGCTTAATTAGGCTGTGGATTTTGTATTTCTAAGCCTTGTTTTAAATTATTTTTGTACAGTTTTAGTGGCTACGAGAACCCATAGGAGCTTTACATATAATTATAAGAATAATAGTTATTAACTAAAAAAATTACAGTGTATATGGATTAGTAGCCCAAATCTGACTTATATATTGTAAGCATTTCAGCAGCATGCTGGGTAAGATTCTTAAGTAGTATTACAAGCAATGAAAGAAACAGGGTTTTGTTTCATTGTTTTGTTTGGGTTATCAGGCACTCCTAAAGCATAAAATTGTCAAGGAAATTTCATAAATACTATGGCTACAAATGAGTGAGTTGGTGGCCATTTGCCAGCCAAAATAATCAGCATAGAAGCTGAAGCATTTTTATTGGAGCAGTGATTTTTTAAAACATCCTAAAATATGGCTTTCATCTAGCTCTACTGAAGCATTAAGAAACTTTTGCTTTCCTGATTGGAAAGTTGTTCTGTAGGAAATCAGATCATTGCCTCAAGTTCAGTACGGATGATACTAGGTCAGTGGTTCTCAGCCTGTGGTTCCCCAGATGTTTTGACCTTCAACTCCCAGAAATCCTAACAGCCAGTAAACTGGCTGGGATTTCTGGGAATTGTAGGCCAAAATACCTGGTGACCCATAGATTGAGAACCACTGTACTAGGTTGTTATTGCTGACTGTCAGCATCTTGGTGGGTTTTCAGGTAGGGACTAAACCTGGGAACTTGAAGGATCCTACCTACTTTATGGGTCCCATGAGCCTCTATTGCCATGACTGACTAGCATCATTTTCTGAGAATACAATTGCATTATAGTTTATGTATAAAAGTCTTGTCCACTAAAGCACAGGTGCACCTATTGCTTCTCAAGTTTGAACCCTTTTAGTCTAATGCAGGCACGGGCAAACTACAGCCCTCCAGTGTTTTGGGCTTCAACTCCCGCATTCCTAACAACCGGTAAGCATCCTGAGATTTCTGGGAGTTGAAGTCCAAAACACCTGGAGGGCCAAATTTTGCCCATGCCTGGTCTAATGGATACATGTCTAAATAGCCACAGATGTGACCCATCACCTCTGGAGAAGCTACCTTCAGGGAAGAGCATATAATTATAGATGGTTGTTGGAATTTAAAAAGCACCACCACCCTGAGCTCAGGAAAGTTACTTTTTGGAATGGTTAACTTCCAGAATTCCTCAGGCAGCTAGCTGTGGATTCAGGTTTTTTAAAAAACATAACTTTTCCAAGCTCTTAAAAATAACCTTAGTCGAGCAAAGATTAAATTTTGAAAAATGAAGTTCTGTGAATGACTGTTTAGATGCCTGTTTTATTCTGCATTGTTGACATTAGATGTATGAGCAAAACAGTGTACTAAAGTACATGTGAATTTTCGGTGTATGTTCACCATTTTTAAAATGGGATAGAATAAACTCGTGTTTCAAAAAATTAGAAAGCTGTAAAAACTAAAGCACATCTCTACTCAGAATACAGTCATAATTACATGTGGTCAGTGGGCAGGAACTGTTTCTAATGTAAAGCTTTTCAAATAAAAGTATCATAGAACAATTTATGCATGCATTCTTAACTTGCCCCCGAGGTATGAATTGCTCATATTAAGGTCTCTTTAAAAAAAACACGAGTTTCTTGAGAAATTTAAAAACACTCTCACATTTCCCAGGCTTGCAGCTGTCTTTCCCAGCACGCACACACACACACACCTTTGCAGACCCTACTAAGATAGAGGTTCACCACAGAAATTGAATACCCACTGTCTGTTATGTCATTTGAACTTTGTGGTTAGGTTGGGTGCAGTTTTCATTGACTGTGGTGGTACCTGCTTATCTCTTTGAAAAGGAAATAAAAGAAATTATGTGTCTGGTAAATAACAGAAGTGAGATTGCAGGTGTGTGTCCACAAGACGCTTGAGAAGGTGCCAAGCAGTTGAACTAGCAGTTAACCTCCTGTAGTCTGCCTGAATCTTCTGAATGCCAACTCTTAAATCACACTGAACTCTTGCAGGAAAACCTTTCTTAGATTACATCCATAGCAAATTGCAGCACAGCTGAATCTTCCAAGAGAGGATTCAGAGTGTGAAACCATTACTTTATTAGAGGACAACTCCCAGAATCACTCAGTCAAATAGGCCACTGGGAGTTATAATCTGAGGAAGTAACTTTCCCATGCTTTTGTTCAGACTTTGGGGCAGGTTTGTTCAGAATGAGAGAGCATGGGTAGGAGGAAGAATTGTACAGGCCCTTTACTTTACATTTCAAGGTATAATCCATTCTGATAAGAATCTCATAAACAAATTATTTTTTAAAAAACAGGATGAATTTTGGAGACTTTGTAATAGTGTCTGCAGTCAGTGAAAAATCTCTGCTGCATAGGTTTATAGGTCTAAATTTAATTGCTAGTTCCAACTACAGTAGGCCCTCTTATTATGTGAGCTTGTTGAATGCAGTTTCATGTATATGCTAAGAGCTTTGGATACCATATAATTGTTCTGGAGAACCTAGTGATATCTAGAGAAATGTTTTCTCTATGCTTCCAGCACACTTCTATGTAAACTTCTGCTTGAAGTTCTGCCAGAAGTTGCCATACTGGAACACTTCTCTAAGAATTTTCTAGGTTCTCCAGAATGATTCTATGGTGTGTTTCAGTCAAAAGACACCATTGCTTTCAGGTAAGAGTAATAAGGATCCAGATTACATGAAAATCATATTATACAAAGGGTCCTGAATGGATCCCTCACATAATGTTTGGACTTACACTATTAAAGAGCCATTGAAATCTGTAGGATTTACATAACTGTTGTTTTGCCATTCAATGGGACAATTCTGGCTGAAACTTATTTTTATTATTTCAATTATTTATACCCCGCCCTTCTCACCCGAGGGGACTCAGTGGCAAAGGATTCAGGACAATGTCTGCTAAGGAATGTACCATATCCTTTAAACAATGGCCTGGTGCATCACTGTGGTTACTTTTCAAAAGTTGTGCTGCCCTTGGTTCCCTCTTTGAACATAGCAAATCCTGAAGTCTACCAGAGTGCTCAACTACAGAGTATTTTTAAGTTGTAGGCAGTTGGTTCAGAACACCACCTATATGAATTTTCTTAGCATTTCTAGGTATCTTAGTTGATTCATATTATGAATTTGTTGTTATTTATTTATAGTTCACCCTTCCTTCAAGGTGGAACTTAAGGCAACAAACATAGTAGACCCATACAGCTTCCAGTCTTGATGGTCACCAAACCAAGATCTGTTTAGCTTTAACAAAATAGCAAGATTATGGGCCAGTTGAGTTCATGACCTGAAGCTAGAAGCAGTAGAACTCACCATTTGCAGAAAGCCAGAGCCACATGACTTGATCAACTAAGCTGTGCACAGTCACCTAGTGGCTACATTGCTTATGGGGTGGCAAATCTGAACCAGCCTGAATTTTAAAGAGTTATCCAAATTGCTGAATCCTATGTATAAGATAGTATCCATACATTGGTGAGTTCCGACTAAAACCACAGCAGATTCGCCACACCATTTACATGGCACTTGGTAGAAACATCCCTTGTGGTCACATACAGTTGCCTAGCCAAATCTTTAAAATGCTCTATTTTAACTCCACACTGAGATTTTTAAAAGCAGAGTGTCATTAAATACAAAACAGACTGCAATAGATGGCTCATGGACTTCCTGTTTATTAATCTTTCTCTACTCAAATCTTGCCAAGAAAAACCTGTGATAGAGCTGCCTTAGAGTTCCAATAGGTAAGAGACAACTTGAAGATACAGCAAGGATTGTGAGATGATAATGAAAATGATAATAGCAAATGACAGCTATATATGCCTTGAAATGTGAGTTCATTTCTCAGAAGCAATGAATAACTCTAACTTCTCAGTAAATGTGGACTTACAACCTCATCAGACAGAATTTTTCCTCCTCCTAGTGCACTGCTGGCATGCCACAAGGACGGGGTCTACCAGAGCCCATCATATGATGCAGGGCTTCTCCCGCTGGATGGCAGTCAGAGGGAGCCCTGAGGATACAAGTGACTACCCATATCCTCATTGAAGAAGTTGGGGAAAGCACAAGAGGAAGCTGGGGACAGCCAGGAAATGCCATGGGGTGGTAGCCCATGACCGATTAGTAAGGGGACGAAGCTGGGTGCTGCCCCAGGGTTTCCCCCTCTATCACACTTCACAGAGTATTTTGAGATGGGAATGGCACACATGATAGTATCAAGCAGTGTTTCATGGGCTGATTTTTGGGTGTTCTTTCCTCAGTGAACTACTATTGTGTATCAAGGAGCTTGAAAGATGCACCTTTGATGCATAATGGGGGTTTTTGTACCTCACAGTTCTTATTGTTCTTTATTGTGTTCTTTTATGAGTTCCCCTAAATTTTGGAGTGACAGACTGATTCTTCTGTTTCTAGTGAAGTCAGTGTCAATTTAATAGCAGCTGTGGGCGAAACTGGGCAAGTATGAAATGGCAGGAATGCTTGAGGCAGTCAGGAGTGTTGATTTGCCCAATAACAGGATGGCTTCTTTTTCCATCCTTTACACGTTCCTCTGTGTTTGCTGTGATAGAAAAGGGTTGACAGTTCACATTCAAGTCTTCCATTCCAGTTCTTTCTTTTGAGCAGTAGCAATAACAAAAACAACTTCAGTAGAGTCATTATATTATCTGGTCCTCCATTAACAAGGGCTAAGTCAACAACTAGGTTGTGTTCTTGGTTTGTAAACTATCTCTGCCTTTCTGATTGAACTTAAGTTTTTTTTGGGAGGGATATAGAAGCCCTTGTATTTCATTAAGGCCCCATAGAAGAATGGGTTGCTAAGAGTGAACAGTTTCAACCAGTGGTTCCTTAACTGTGGGCCTCCTTATGTTTTGTACATCAGCTTCCAGGAGTCCAAGACAGCTTGGCCACCAAGAATTCTGGGAGCTAAAGTCCTAAACATTTGGAGGACCAGAGTTTGAGAACCACTGGCTTGAAAATAATTTATCTACAGTTGGACTTATCAACCCTAGAACTTCTGAACACAATGTGGTATACAAGCCAAAACCACAATAGATTACTGGTACATCAGATATGACCCGCAATGCGTGGGTTGAAGCAAATGTGCCTGTGTGCTTCCCATGCTGAGCTTTTCTTCAGAACCTGCATTTCCACAGGCTCATTCCGTGCTGCTGCTTTGACCACAAGGGTGGGGCTGACCTCATGGGTCTTTCCACAAAGTCAGCATTACACTGAGAGACAGAAAGAAAAAGTGTGTGTGAACTAATTCTACAGGAAAGACCCACACAATTACTATGTCCACATGATTGTGAGTCTTTGATTGTTGCTCTGGTATTATGGGTCAAAAGGTTTGCATGGTACCATGGGGATGTGTAAAGAGCACCTCAATGTCTCTAACGTAGCAGATGTGTGGTGGCTCCTTACCAGTGTGTACAAGTACGCGTGCTGTTTTCCATTAGCACTCTCAAAATAAATAGGCCACTATAATGTTAGTATGTTATTCTGAGAGCAATGATGAAGGTAATCAGGTTGACACTGGAGTATCATGCCATAGCAACTGTCTAGATGTTTACAAGCAGTCTTACACCAAAGGATCATGCATTTAGGCTATGTCAGTGGCAGGAATGGGGCTTACAGTCTGACAGTGTGTGGACACATACCCTGCAGTTTGGCATGGTAAGTGTACATAGGCCTATTCGAGTTCATTTATCATCTGCAGCATTGAATTAGCAAAGGACATTGGATTCAATACTTGCCACAATATTAGAAAGGCTGAAGTGTTTTTTTCCACATGATTCATTCCAAAGCCTTCTGTGACAATCTGTTGGACAGGTTTTAAGTTGACACTGCTGTAGGCTGCAATATTGGTACGTACTTAGATCTAAATCCAGATGCTTGTCCTAGCTGGAGTAGAGCAATTGTATTAATGGGCCAGATGTAAGTGTGGGCTTCCCAATCAGCATGGGTCTGCTCTAAGTGGGGCTATCAATTTATGTTTTAGCCATTTAGAGTTATTTTAGGATGCCTTTCTCATTTTTCACTCCTAGATTGTAAAGCTCAAGGGCCAGAATGGATCATGTCTCACTTTTCTGACTTATGTTTTTCAGTCCAACAAGGTACCCGTTGGCCAGCCATCCCATGGCGTCCATCCACTCACTCCACTCATCCCGTACAGCAATGAGCATTTCAGCCATGGCTCACATTCACCACACTTGCCAGCTGACATCAGCCAGAAACAAGGTAATCGCCATGCTTCTTGTGTGATGCTGGGAGGTCTGGAAGTAATTTTGGAAGAAGCGTGGGTTGAAAACGTAGAGTGATCATGGACTTGTGGCCTCTCCAGCATTTTACTATATCAGTGGTTGCAAACATTCACTCTCCAGCTGTTATTTATAGCCAAATGTTTTCATTTTGCCTACAATTCCAGTTGCCTTCCTGAATGTCAGAGTACGTGTTGGTGCACAAATGCACTTAATAGAGACTTCAGACTGCCTCTCTGTGTGTTTTAATTGCAACTGCATTAGAAGGAACCATTATAGGCAAAGAACAGTAATAGGAATACTTAACTCCTTGGTTTTCCACTCCAAATTGCCCCCAGTTTGTGGTTTTTCTGCCCAGAGAGTTAAAAAGGCAATTTGCAAGGACACATACATTTTTATCTCATGATGCAGAAGTTGACAGCAGAGTATTTGGGAGCAGTGGCCCTGCATGTGGGAAAACTGTTACATTCTTGTTGCTTTTTTATTCCATGTGTGTGTGTTTGCATCACCTACACACCTCTTTTTATTCTGTTTATTTCTTCAAAATGTTGCTGCACTAATATGTGCGGTTGAATATAATACTTCAATGCATGTTTGAATATAATACATATAATATAATGTGTAGCTGTACTGAAGCACTCCTTTTATCTTGTTCACACAGAAAAAACAGTGTTGGGAAAGCACATGGAAGCCAACCTGGGTTTAGTTATATTTTTTGGTAAAGCACAAACCTTGGAAATGTTCTCCTTTTAGATGACAGTTTCCAGAATCTCCTAAATCAGTCTGATCCATGTTCAGGGTACCTTGGGAGATCTGAGAACTATCACTTTCCAAAGGAACTTTGTCAGTCTGTGTGCAATTATGATGCTATGCATAACTCAGACCTCCATTTATTGCAGTACCACAACGTAAGTTGACAGTCAAAGATGAACTCCTCAACCTGGAAGTTCTTCTGGTCTCTATAACCAAACTGCAAATCCCAGGATTCAGTAGACTGCAGCCATGGCAATTAATCGGGAATCATCACATTATAACTGTTTCATATGAAAGAGCATTAGCTAGCTATAGATTTGGGGGTGGTGTTCCTTGCTCTATCTGAGAGCTAGCAATAGTAAAAAACCAGGTAGTTATGTTTTCCCATGTTTTCAGGAAAGGACAAAGGAAGGAATTCTCCCAGCATGATGTTTCTAAGCAAGTCATTAGCTTAAAAATAACCTAATAATAACATTGGGGGTCATAATCATATGTCTCATGAATGATCATGTGATTATTGTTGGTTCAGAGGAAAATTATATTTAACGCACTCACTTCAGTAGTGAAGAATATTATCACACAGTGTTAAGGTGTGCCCTTAAACTGTCTGTCTAGACAAGGCTGGGGCCAAAAGCATTTCCTTTTTGTTTCAGGGCAGTATTCAAAAACCATTGAAACAAGTGATAAATATGCCCCAGTACTGTTCAGTGTGTTGTGAATAATTTTCCTTTCATAGATCTGTAATTCAGATCTTTCTTTATTGTTTTGAATAATTAAAATAATTCAGAGTTCAGAAAAGCTGACTTTTTTTTAGCAGCCACCTCCCTTTATCTTCCAAGCCAGTATGGATACTTTTTGCTGGCAGATCACAATCTGGGAGTTATAATCCCAAAAAGTAACTTTTCTGATTTCTAATATAAACTAATGCATTTTTAAGTTTTCCAGTGTACATTTGTTTCCCAATTTTTGTTACCTTTTTCTCATATTGAGGTAGGTGTCACATCAGATGATGACAGCACATTAGATAAAAAAAGCCATGCAGTTTATTTATACTGATTTATGCAGTCAGTTTTCCACATACATGGATTTAATGTCAGTGGATTGGATTATATGTGGATTATTTATAGGTGAGCACAGCGAGTGTTGGTGGGAGGAGGCAAGTGCAGTCCAGGCCAGAAGCCAGTGAGGCAGCAGAGGTGGCACCGCACTGGCTTCCCTTCCTCTTGTGTGTCTGTTTCATCTGGGAAATGCCTATGATGCTAATGGCTGGGGCATGTGAGGCTGAGCTGTTTGGGGAGCATGGTCAGATCCCACTGCAGGATGAGCCCTGGACTCCTGCCACTGTCTTCATGGAGATGCCTCCACCTGGAGATGCTGCTTTCATGCAGGAGGAGGGAGAAGACAAGGTGGTACAGCAGATGTTGGAGAGATGCAGCTCCAGGCTAGGGTACAGCAAGGGCACCTTGACCCGGGGACCTCCCTGTGAAGAAAGGGCTTTGACGGTGCAATGACAGCTTCTGCAGCCCATTTAGCAAGCAAGGATGGGTGGGGAGACAGGCAAGGCCAGGTGGGAGAGACAATTGAGGGTGGCCCCATTTATTCCTTTTTGCTCAATTCAATTGCTCTATCAAGAGAAAAAACAGTGAGGGGGCTATTCGTTGAAGGAAGCCCCCCACCCCACCCCACCCCCCATGTGGAGTGGCCAACATAGCAGCAAGCTGTGGGCACAGTTCGAGGAGGCACTGACAGATGAGGAAAAGGAAAGTGAAGCTGTCCCATGAGGTAGCTGCCTTTTCTTTGTTGCCCCATCTCCTCAGGAAGAGAAAAGAAGGGCTGAGGCTTGACACCTGGGAGGAGTCATCGTCTTAAACAAGAACCTGCATTTTGCAAGCCTGTTCCCTTCTTTCTTGTGCCCATCCGCTGACCCAGCCTAAGCATGCAAGTGAGTAAAGCAGAGAGGAAGAGAGCCAGCAAGCATGTTACAATATAGTTTTGTTTTGTTTTGTTTTGGGGGGGGGGTGAGGGCTATGATACTGGCATTTTTTCCACTTTCATAGGGATCCTGCACTCCTAATACCCATAAATGTCAACAGCCAAATGTATTATTTCTTATATGTAACCCCCTATTTGGAAAAGAGGAAGTGGCAGTGGTGATGGTAATGACAAACCTTTGTTATTTATAGTCATAATTTATCCAGAACTTAGTCATAAATTACTGGTAATCCCCAAAGCACTGTTTTCACTTGGATCTGAAGTTATATTATGGTCTACATTTGTGTTGACCTCAACTCTGAAGTTCTCACACTTGTCTCCTCAGAACTAATTGAAATAGTGAGGGCTGATGGTAGAGCTCTCACAGCCTTGCTGCAACTAGAGATGTCTGCAGCACATCATTCAACAGATTTCTCATCCACAAACTTTAGAAACATTACCTCGCAACTACAATCCCCAGAATCCCCATCTCAAATGAGTTTTCTGGAAGTTGTAGTTGACAAAGTAACTTCTCCAAGTGCTTCTCTTCTCATTGTGTTATGATTTCATATAGAGCGTAATTATGGCTTAGGTCAAAGCCTTCTTCCAGTGACAGAAATCAGGTTCCAAAAGAACACCACATGAGAAAAGTATCCTCATATCAAGAATTTCCCCATTTGAATAATATTTTTGCAAGTTACATTCTAAATGTCTTTTTATTGCCCATTACAATTAAATGCAGCAGCCTATGTCTTTTATATTCACTGTGCTCCTTGTACTGTGATGCAGCACCTCAATATAATATGGTTGCTGCTGTTAGGGAAAACTTCTGCAGTGGTGATACATGTGCTGCCGCTGCTACTGCTGCTACTCAGAGTTCCTTGACTCCAAACCTTTGATATGAGTGCGCTTTCGAATAAACAATTCTCCATTTGCATACTGCTTGACCTTCCTTCTAAAACATTTGTATCTGTTCTCAGTGAGGCATACCTGAGAACAAACATACCTTGCAAAATATAAAAGATGTTTTACATGTAGTATTTCTCCTTCTGATTCTCTGGAGTACCTTCTTGTTGTGTGCCTTCAAATTATTTCCAACTTACATCAACGCTAAGGTGAATCTATCATGGGAGTTTCTTGGCAATATTTGTTCAACAAGACTTGCCTTTGCCTTCCTCTAAGGCTGAGAGAGTGTGACTTGCAAAAATCTATCCTGTGAGTTTCCATGGCTGAGTTGGGGATTCAGACCCTAGACTCCAGAGTCATAGTCTAATGCTCAAATACATCATGCTGGCTCTCACTTTTTTAATGTCATAGTGATTCAGAAACAACTTTTATTCTGCACCCATAATCCCAAGCTCCTAAACAGCAAGAAAGCAAAATAAATTAAATATTCTGCCAAACATTTAGATGATACAGAAATAGGTATCAAATTGAAAATGTGCTGATGTCTTAAACCCCAAGAGTATTTTATCGTGGTATAATTATTTAATACCAATGCAATGTTTTCTGAGGGTGTTTGTAAAGTCTCAGGAGATTTTTTTTCTGGGCTCCATCAATTGAAAGCACTTTCAGCACATCCCTTAAATTGCCTACCAGCTTCCAGAATAAATTGAGCCCGAAAGAGCAAAAAAAAATAATCAAGCAAGCTATTAAGAGTTAACAAATTGTAACCTACACAAAATTCTGCTCAAGGCAAACATCCAAGTCTATTAGGAAGTGGTATATGAGGAAAGTTCAAATCCTGTTTGGGTCTTTGGGGAATATAGCAACAAAGTACCTTATATTCAACTGCCTTGAACATGCCCACAGAAGAGTCCCATGACTCTCTGAAAGGCTTTGAAAGTGTGTGAACATACCTCAGAGATTGCTTCCTAGAATGTAATGCTATAAAACAAGGCCCCTACCCTGAAGGGGGGGGGGGTGGCTCCCCAGTTTCATGCAATCACTGGAGTTAAAATTGTGGCTGGTACTATTGATTGTACCCCAGTATGATCCTGTGTCTAAGGCTTCAAAATTCTGACAGAGTGGACTTGAACCAAAGTCACTTCACAGCATCCTTTATATGTCAAGGCTGCTTGCGTAAGAAAAGTAATTCATTTTCACAGACTGGAATTTTTGCTTTTCTTTCCAGCCAATGAATAAAATCGGGTGGTGGGAATTTTAGAGAGGCTTAGGCATTTGCTTCCAATATTATGACTTTATTCATGTGAGATGCCTGTGGGAATCTTCTATAACTGGATATCACAAACCCACATCTGAGCGGGAAACCCAAATCTGGAACATGTTTCTGGATGTGGCCAGTTTGTAGCATCTCTTCCAGATTCTGATGTCTCTTCTCTTTAGGTGAAGTATGGAAAGGAAGCTGATGCGTTCACCTCTCTTGAATGCTTCTTTGGGTGGATTGAGAAATCATGTCAATGTACCTTAAAGCTGATATTAGTTTAGATTTTCTTATGTTCTGATTCTCTTGAAGGTGTCCACCGCCCTTCTCAAACGTCAGATATTCCTGGTTTCTACTCCCTCCCTCCCACTGGGGTTGGACAGATAACATCTTCTATGGGATGGTAAGTATTTGAAGCCTATAACAGAAAAAGGGGGAGAATCCAATGAACTTGTCCAAATTGCATTAACAGAGCAACAATCCCACTCCCCAAAATGCTTGAAATTGTACATGCATACATTTCAGCACATATTTCAGGACACCATGCTAACTTTTATACATTATTGAGGGGTGATGTATTAAGTGAGATGCTCGTTCTCTCTCCTGCTCTCCTACATTGATCAGGGACTGTGTTGTTGAAACCTGACATAGATTCCTTTAATGACTGAACCCTATGCTGTCATTTTGAAATATTAAGACTGAGGAAGCACAGAATAGAACACTGAGGTTAGATTCTTCCCCTAAAGCAAGGATATATATTTGTGTACACACACGCAAATACAGACCAGCAAAAGCAGTGCTGAATCATTCCCTCTATATGAAAATCTGCCCCTGAAACATAAAGTTATATGTAAGGATTCTCATTCTTTATCAATGACAAATAGTTTATCCAACGTGAGTTTGAATTCACATGCAAGAAAGCAGGTCTAAAAAGACATACACACACACACACACACATACACACACACACACACACACAGCACATTGTCATTATGATTGAGGGGTGTGGGGTCGGATGTATTGTTACCTTACGTCATGTACTATTAGCAAGTTATTTTTCCCTCATAAGCCTGTCAAAGAACAATGTTCTTCTTTTTAATAGGAATCTCTACCACAGCTGGCAAAACTGTGTGAGTGTATGCAACACACAGTTAGATATCAAAATTAGTGTTGTGGCTTCATGTAATGAAAACGTGGAATTTGAAGTTTGTTGGGGTATTTGGTATTATCTGCCTAATTTCAGGGGAGCAGATAAGAACTTTTTAGCAGAGCATTATAATACATCTCAAAACTATAAATGTCAAGATTGCGTACGATAGACAAAATTCAAAGTGCCATGAAGTTAATATAATGGTGTGCTGTAGTTAAACTCATAGATATGTTAGGTACATGCCCTAAGGAAAATACAAAAAATCAAAACAAAAACAAAATGCAGATAAGTAAATATTTGATTATGAATGGATGACAATTATCTACTAATTCAACATATGCAAGTCATTTATTGAGGACAGGGGGACCTGAGGCTCCAAAAATAGCTGAAGAAAGAGAAGTAGTATACTAAAAGTACACCTTACTTCAGCGAAGGAAATCATAAGTGGGAACAGTGGGAAGCAGAAGAGCAGTTTGTTTCTTAATTTGATGATAATGACATTATCCTTTGGTATGTTTCTTGCTTATACAATAAAGAGAAAGATTAGCTCAACTACTATACCAGCTGGAAACTTTGGGCCATCCTTTCTCAGCCAGTTACCTTCTGTATTGGATTATGACTCATATCATCCCCAGAAGCATGGCCAGTTTCCAATACATTAAGGATCAAAAATTGGGAAGGGTTGCCTTGGAACATGGATCACAAAATAGACTCTTCCCTATAGATAGTACAAAGCATTTCTTCATTTTTGAAAATTTGGTTTTTATTATCTTAAACCCCACTTAGATATTCTAAGTTTTGGTTTCAGCAAGACTGACCTCAGTCTAGGTGCAAGCTTGTGTTGCTCTTGTTGTGACATTAAATCCTATCTTTCTTCTAGTGAGTTTAAGGCAGTAAATGTGGCTCTTCTTCCCTCCCACTTTATTGTCCCGGCTACCCAGTGAGAAAGGTAGGACAGCCTAACAGAAAGAAAGTACCATAACTAATCCAAGGTCAGCCAGTGAGTTTCACAGCTCAGTGAGTGCCAGAACCTGGATCATGTCTGCCACTTTAACTTCCACACCATCCTGGCTTCCATAAACACACTTCTACATCTGAGCTTGGAACAGTTGCTTTGAGGATGCTGGCTGGAAACTTATAAAAAAACCCCACACCTTTCCTAGTTCAGTGCCTTGCCTGTCAAACAGGCTGCATTCTGTGACATACTCAAGTGTTAGTTCACCTTACACCTGTGTATGTCTCTTTTTGATTGATGCAGAGGTTGGAATTCCCTTACTATCTCTGCACTGATCAAAGGCGCAAGCACAACCAGCTTACTGAAAGGTGATGAATCCCACATACAGTAATCCTGTAGAAAAGATTTAATAATCTGCCAAGACTTCTGAAAGACTTGGGTAGACTTGATGGTTCTCTATTGATGTAATTACTTTGTGTCTGGCTACAAGAACATAGCCAGATATTTCTCTGGTCCCTCATCACTCCCACCAGGCACAAAACAGCCAAAGAGGGATAACACTACTCTATAGGAGATCCAGGGGGCGATGAAAGTTCAGCTGAAATATACCCTATTCTTTTAAATGTAATGCTCATCCTTTTTTGGCTAAATTACCTCACTAGAATTAGGGTGTGCATTAGATTCACATAATATGGTAATTTTAGTGCCGAGCCAAAGCAAAAGGGGAAGCTGCTTCAAGTACAACTGGAGTTTCTATTTGAGAGATGCCATCTTTTATTTGATGGCCACGGCTGAAAGTTATGCAATCCTGGACTGTGTAGTTTGGTGAGGCACCAGCATTATTTAGTAGAGAAGACTTCTAAATCTACAGCCCCCATGACTCCATAGTATTTCGTCTGGGAAGTTAAAGTGGATTCATTCGACAGCATAGATGCACCCCAGGGTTTTCTTTTCCATTGCTGGAAGGTTTGGTGTTCTAACACAATTGTTTATAACAAAGGACTTACAAGCAGGCCGCCACTGTAATGTGCACCTTTTTTGGCCAAATTACAAAGAGTGCACTTTTTGCCATTTCGCATTACATTCAGCAGCAAATACTTCTCTTTTTTTTTTTTTTGGTTTCAAGGTTTTGAAAACTGAGATACGCATTAGATTTAGTGGCACCTTAGACTTAAGTAAATACAGTAGTTCTAAATGCACAACTACTACAACATGCTGGAACATATTTCAAGATTATAAATGCATTCATGCTTAAGAGTTTGAGGTAAGCAGACACATTGTTCGTACCCTACAAGAATTGTATTTGTGGGGGGTTTCTTACACATAGATTTTATAACCACTCTTCACTACTCTACATTAGTCAAACAGATCAGGATATATGGATATAAATCAGACAATAGGAATGAGAATACAAAAAAAAAACAAGTTGCAGGAGTCTTCCTGGCCATTCCATCAAAACAGCAGTCCTTGAATGAAACAAACTACAAAGGAAAATTAGAATTACAAAAGAAGATTGGAAAGATAAACAGCAGATTTGGAATATAGCCACAAACTCCAATACTTTGACAGTGGATGGAATAGAGACAATAGTTTCCTGATATACGCCACATTTTATAGCATCCCAGCCTCCTGAGGGCCTCCTAGGCCAGTTTATCACATCTTCTTTCTGGCATCACACTACACTCCAGTAACTCCCCCCACCATTCATATGTTTATCTTCTCACCTTGGATTTAGGCAACATCTTTCCTGCCTTTGTATCACAACAACTATATCGCCTCATCGCCATATCCACAACTTTTGCATTTCTGTTGCTATTCACACAGACACCTTGTTCATAAAGGTCTGTTCCTTGGCACTTCATTCCTTCCATCTGATGAAGCATACATCTATAAAAGTTTATGCTACCAATTATTTCTCTCAGTCTTAAAGCTGCTACAAGATCTCTTTGCATACTGAACCTTGAACAGTGTTTCAGGAACCACTAGGTGTGCTATTACCGTACACCTTATGATCCACATCCCCCCCCCCTTTTCCTCTGATGGATTAGAGACTTTATATGTGCCAAACAACTTGACCAGTATTTGACCAAAATTAGCCTGCCATTCTCAGATTTGTGATGGTAGACACTGTCACATTACCAGTTCTGAAATAAAATTCTGCTCCCAGTCCAAGTCATGGGATTTGGTGGGGCCCATCTTGATCTCTGCTTTCAACAACAAGATGTCTTGGACTAGCTTTTGATTGCAGTTTTGTAATTCTTCTTAGTCCAAGCTTTGTCACTTTGTTCTTTGAGTGGGAGAAGGACTTTATCCTATCTGGGTTCCATGCTTGTACAGTGTGTGTTTCAATTTTATGCTATCTGCTGTCATAGACCTTCCACAGGCAAGCATAACGGGCGCCCTCTGCAGAATTAATCCAAAGATAATTTATTTTTTCTTCTACCACCCTTTGCAGAGGTTTTAAAATTTTAGTAGGTTGAAATTTACTTGGGAGAGGAGAAGGAAAAGGAAGAGGGGGCCTTCAGAGACCTCCATCTTTCCCTTAACCTATTCTGAAATGCTCAAAATTTTCATAAGTTTCACTGTTCTGGAATGAGGCTGACTTCAAACACCAAGCTGTCTCAATACAGGAAGCAGCTTTTCCTTAGCAAGTGGCCTTGTAAGAAAGTGCTCGGCAGGAAAAGCCTCTGTGGCTGCCAAGTATTTTGGAGAAGAGGCCCTGCAATACATCTCCCTTTAATTAGATGGAATGACAGTCAAGGGATATAAAAATGACTTACAGTCCAGTCTGGTGAGCTTGATCCCTGAAGCTTAGCTGCTAACACACCTTCCCCTAAATGCCTTGTAAACAGTGTAGTTTGCATAATATGGGCTGGGTAACAGCCTTGGTTATGCTTCATTGTTATTTTTCTTCCTGGCACCAGGGCATAGCTTCGTGTCTGGGGCCTCGGGGTCAAGAAGTAAAAATGGGCACCCTGTGTGCCGCTGCCAGCACCTTCTTATCAGGCTAGAGATTGCGAAGAGTGCAAGAAAAGACAGGGTGCCCATACTACCACCATTCCCTTTGGCCCAGCTGCCAGGCACTGCATTGGGCTATATTGTTAGTTTCAGGGGTAATAAACGCCAGAGAGATAGTCCAGCTTCGTTTCACATATTCAGCAATCATGGATGCTTTTGTCAGTGAATTCATTTCCATGTCAGACACATTTTGGTGTCTGACACATTGTGCTTTTCCTTTTTATATTATTACTAGCTGTGCCCAGCAACGCATTGCTGTGGCAAAGTGTGGTGTTATGGGAAATAAAGTATATGCTATTTTTTAAAGCATGTGACTATACAATATTTCTAGTTGCCCCTTTTTTGGTCTGTTGGAGGCAAGTATGAATGCTGCAATTAGCCAGAATGATTAGCATGTAGTGGCCTTTCAGCTTCAAAGCCTGGCTGCTTCTTGCCTGGGGGAATCTTTTGTTGGGAGGTTTTAGATGGCCTTGATTGTTTCCTGTCCGGAATTCCTGTTTTCTGAGTGTTGTTCTTTATTTACTGTCCTGATTTTAGAGATTATATTGTTCTGTTTTATTATACCACAGCGATTTTATATATTGTATTTATAACCTTATATTATTTGCTTTGAACTGGATTATATGAGGTCCCTTCTACACAATTGTATAAAATCCACACTGGATTATATGGCAGTGTGGACTCAATAATCCAATTCAAAGCAGATACTGTGGATTATATGCCTTGACATTCTGGGTTATATAGCTGTGTGGAAGGGCCTTGAGTCTACACTGCCATATGATCCAGTTCAAATCAGATAATCTGTATTTTATAGGCAGTGTGGAAGAGGCCTAAGTGAACCCTGCCTGTCCCCCTGGGCGCTATATTGGCTGAGGGAGTTGCTATGACATGAAGAGGTTGGGGCCTAAAGGGGGTGGGGCCTACCCTTCTGACTGGCAGCTAGGGGGAGAACGGCTCTTCCTCATCCTCTATAATTTGGACTTTATTTTTCTAGGTTTATTTGATTGAAAGACATAGATTGGATGACTATATCTTTTGTGGCCAAATTTGGTGTGATTTGGTTCAGTGGTTTTGTTGTTTACTCCATGGGGAAAATGCACATTACTTTTATATATATATATATATATATAGATTGGAATGTCTTGACATATAGAGTAATGAATATCACTTGGGAATTAGTTTTGACTATATTTTCACCCCAAGGCCCTAAGGCCCTACTTCAAAGCCTGTTTAGGTTTCTGGACAAATTGTAGCACTTGGCTGGTTCTTGGTATATTTATATGCAGTCCAAAGTGCTCCACTGTATTTTTCTGTTTTGCACAGTTTTAAGCAGATGGAATTGTCCGTAGCAACAGTAACAGTTGCAGAAAACCCAAACCTGTTAACTGTAGTAGAATTTGCTCATTGCTTGCATTCCCTGATTGTTTTACAGTGACTCCAATAATCCCTTACTACTGTTTTTTTTATCCAGTATCTGATTCCAGATTATTTGCTTTGGACTGGGTTATATGAGTCTACACTGCCATATAATCCAGCTCAAAGCAGATAATCTGGGATCAGAAACGGGATTATATGACAGTGTAGATGGGGCCTCAGAGCTCATAGTTGATGATAAGGGATATAATGAGAGTTGAAGGTTAACTTGTAAAAATAGCTAATCTTGATCTAAAGGTCGTAATTTCTTCTCCAGTCAGTTTTCAACTAGAGTTTTCTTTTCCATATTATTCCTCCAGTTCATTCTTTTTTATATTATCAAGTGAAAATTGTTATGTTAGAGCTTGGACAATATTTCAGGTATTTTCATGACAAGGCTTCTCCTTTTAAAGGAAATCTTTTAAGGAAACCTTACTTTGAACAAGCTTTCTTTCACCTGGCAAAAATAAACTCCGATAACCTATTAATTTGTGGCTCATGTACCTCACTTTCTAGGTACTTGAATAATGTTCTTCTTACAGCTGAGAAGAAACTGAAATGCATTAATTCAAATGTAATTTGAAATTTCAGTTTCAGACTATTGCCTTATACCTTAGTATGTCAGGGCATGCATAGACAATAAGGGACTTAATCTGATCTCGCAGAGATACCACCATTAGCTCATGGGATTATTCTTTTAAGCATGTTTGTGTGTGTGTTCAAAGGCCCTTAACTCATATGTAATCCAGCCTGCACTGCAAGGCTGGTTTAAAAGTTATATTTCCAGCCTTAATATTACAACTTCCTCCAGCCTGATTCTCTCCAGATTGTTGGAGCTACAATTCCCTTCATCCCTAACCATGGGCCGCACTGGACTGAGGCTTGTAGCAGTTAAAACGTAAAATATCTCAAAGGCACTCTTTGAGAGAAGGTTATAATAATGTAATCAAGATAGATAAAATGTAAAATGATTTGAGTGGAAATTCACTACAATAAATCAGACACTTTCAGAACCATCAGTAATTGAAAGCTCAACATCCTAAATTGGGACGGAAGCTTCTCCTCTCCCCCAAATAGAACTCTTTGGCTTTTGCCAGATATGAGTCCGCTGGATAAGGATGTGCAGGAAAAACTACATGGATGTAGATGCTTTATGGACTCTTTCTTCCTGCTCCCAGGCAAAGCCAGCCTGTCTGTCCTTTCCAGTCATGTGGATTTAGACAGCCCTATACATCGGCGCTCTCAGCTGGGGCTACTTTCTCTAGGTAAGTATGAGCTGCTGCCTAAGCCAGGAGAAAACTGCTCTGCTTCTTCTTTCGCAGTTGAAGTACTGCAAGCTTTCAGTGTCTAAGGAGAGGCTCTTTGGCTTCCTTCTGGGTGGCAGCAACAGGGAAGAAAATCTACGGGTTTCAACATATGTTGTTTGCTTGTTTTTTTTTGTTTTGTTTTTAAAGTAACAAGCTTCCAGCAAAAAGGAACAAAGTGTTGACTTTGGTCAACAAGAGCAGGGGGCAAGAGAGAGAACCCACGTGAAGATGCTGCAGTGGCTGTCTTCCTGTGAGCACCCACACACACCAGTCTGACACTCCCATTTGTCTCTTTATTTCATTATGGCTGGAGACAGAAGTAGTTTTTGAGAGAGCTGAAAGTGCTTTGATGTGAGATTTTTGTCTCCCATCATGCAACAAAAACTGTTGTCTCTTATTTAACAGGGTGGGTTTGTTTGTGTTTATGGGGGTGGGGGGGTTAACTCTTCAGACTTTCAAATCAATGCAAAAACAAGAACTGGGAAACTTTGTTTTCTCAGACTTGCACTCACAGAATCCTCCAGTCAATATGGCCCAAGAGAATTACTTTTTGAAGTTGTGTACAATTTCTCAAAGGGCATTTCCTAGAGACATAAGAATGAGGATGAATGCCGGCCTCAGGAGTCCTTCCTTCATCGCACTTTCAGCTCTCTCGTTCTCACCAAAATAAATAAATGAAAATGAAAAATAAAATATTCAATTTTTTTCCTTTGGAACAGGATGCATAAATTCACACAAGTCCTGAGAAATGGACACCCATATTACTATAATGGTGATCCACAAATCACAAGGGGAGAATTGTGTTGTGTTTTATGTTAAACCAGAGAACCAGATCAATGGAGACCATCATAGTCTTGTTTCGGCTCAGTGTCACTAGTTTGCCTGTGTGGAACTCAGGTTGCAACAGCTACAGATTGTAGCTCAAGTCTGAATGCACCATAACACAAGACAAATGACCTTGGATATTTATCTTCTACAGCCATTTCTCCAGGAGGCCATATTACAGTGCCCCATGCCACACTTTTGTAAAGAAAAAAATGAACTCGCATTCACAAGATGCCCATTGTTTCCCATTGGCATAACAAAATCTGGCCAGTTAGCATAGAGTTGAACACCCAAACAAATGATTCTTGTAGGCTGTGAAGAACCTTTTAGAGGCAACTAGAAGCAACTTCCTTCCTTTCCTTTTCACCAGATGAGACCTAATGAAGGAGCATATATGTGCAAATGCCGTTTGTTGCATTTCTGGCTTTGGCTTCTGCTATGTGTTGTCCTAATGAAAATGTTGAACCTGTCCCTTGATGAAGACATTCTGGGATTGGTTCCTGAGACATTAGTGGAAGGGAAAGCACATTATTAAAACTATTATAGCCTTACTGTTGTTACACTAAGTGTTCAGTCTGCCTGGAGCATCTACTCCTTGTCTGAGACTTATTATTTAAGATAAATGACTTTATAGACCTCCTTGATTGCCAGATGGTTTCATCCTTCATCATACAGGCATTGCTACTTGTGGAGGAGAAAGAGGCAGGTTTTGCAGACAAGAACGCACACTTTGACAGATAAGCATCAAGCTTTAAGTCATGCCGGTAGATTAAGATCAAGCATCGTTTCTTTTTGTGCCAACAGAGTTAATGAACACAGGGTTGTCTTCCATAGGCAAATCTCTTTCTCTCAAGCTCCAGTCATAAAGCTTGGTAAATTGGCAGCATCATTCTTATTTATTGAAAGTATTTTCAATGATGGCTATATAAACCATTAATCTTCAGGATCCAATTAATGATTGCAGTGATCAGTGATCCTGTTGTAATCAGATTTTCTCAAAAAAAGAAAAAGCTGTTCTATTTCTTTCTAGACATGTGATCATCTAACGTGGGCTGGTATATCATGCCAAGGTTCGACTGTTTTGCACAGAATTCACAAGATAAAATTCTTGTCCTTGTTCTAATGGGTTTCACCACACTTCAATGTCATTAGCAATATGGATTATCAGGGGAAAACCTTTACCTTTTATTGCCTCTCACATCAAAAAAAAAATCCCCAAAATTTTAAAAAAGAGTCTGCAAATGTCCCTGCCCTCTTTTTGTTTTCTTTGGAAATGAAATCTGATGTGTATGCAGAGAACTGTTAAGTACAGCTCTTTAAGTTTAATCAAACACCAAATTAAGGCCTGTAGCCCTTATTTAACTACAGGCACTGGTAAAAAGAAGATACCGAGTCAGGCTTAGCATTGCCTGACTCAGCATTGACATAGGCTTCACCATAGAATCATAGAACCATAGAATAATAGAGTTGGAAGAGACCTCATGGGCCATCCAGTCCAAACCCCTGTCAAGAGCAGTCTTGGCTGTCCTTAGTTCAGTAAGAATGCTTTGCATACAGAATGTCAGGATACTCTAAGATTCTGAATTATGGATTGAAATTTGGTTCGCTAGTGATTAATATTATCAGGGAAAACATTTCAAAGAGTGCCATCTAGCGGGCATATCACTGTAACCCTTGCTGATCTGTATTTTAGGAATTGTTATCTCACATTTAGCTATTCCAGCTCACGCAAACCATGCCTGCTACTGAACGATCTTCAATATGGTCCACCCTGCTACTTTTAGAATTACAGTACGTCCATTTGCAATAGCAATCCAGAAGGTCTGTATTATATTTAAGTATGTTCAGGTAGTCACAAGCATGTGTTGTGTTACAGGATCACACATCCCTTGATGCTTGGCTCTGGAATGCACACAACAGGAATCTCACACCCAGGCATCACATCTCCTGGAAAACAAGAAATGGATCATTATGACCGAAGCATGTAAGTGAGTCTTGATAAAGTAAAAAGTGAAACTCCAACTATCCTCTTTGTACCTTCCAGGGGTGTAAATGTGAGTCTGGGGGGAGTCATTTTCAGCAGAAAAGTAGTGGATAGAAGGCTGTCACTGGCTTTGACTTCTCACTTTCTCAAAACCATGTTTAAGGATTCACACAAATCCTTAAACAGTTAGAATAGGCACAGCTCATCAGATGTTGTTGGACTTCCAACACCTGTCAGCCATGGCCAAGAGTAGCCCAGTGCTGAGAGATGATGGACGGTGAAACCTAACAGCATCTAAAGGATCACCACTTGCTTATCCTTGATGTAAATCCTCTACATTTCTGCACATTAGAATAGTAACAGTAGGGTGGACCTCATCTGATATTTTAATAAATCCAAGGTGAGATCTGCCTGCTGATTCAGATCAAAGGATCCAGTGTCTCACTTTGTGTCCCCAGCAGTAGTCCTTGGACGTGATCCATGCTCATGGCTGTGACCCAGATCCTACTGTTATTCTTGACTACAGTAAACCCATTGAATTTATTGGATTTACCTTTTTGTTGACTCACCATTCAACAATTGACTGAATGAGCATACACTAGTTGGAATTAACCAGCAAGACATCAGATTTGATCCACTGTGTTAATATGTTTAAATATTTTAAAACTGAATTTGTTTGCATACTGTGAAAAACAATATTTAGCTCATAGGGATTGTTATTAGCAACCAATGTTTCTGACGACTGTGCTCAGATGAATGTCTGATTATGTCACCTGTTCCTTTTCTATTTCTGGCCAGGAAATCACAACCAGAACCAAAGAGAGAGAAGGAAGCCAAGAAACCAACCATTAAGAAGCCATTGAATGCTTTTATGTTGTATATGAAAGAAATGCGGGCAAAGGTCATTGCCGAATGCACCTTGAAAGAAAGCGCCGCTATCAATCAGATTTTAGGAAGGCGGGTAAGAGCACAAAAGCAGGTGATGGTGCCATTTTGGTTTCTATCCAGGAGCTGCTATAGGTCCTCCCTGGGGAATGGCTTCTTCAACATTTCCAAAGACTATGAGCTTGTAAAATCAAGTGACTTTGTTCAGTTTACAATTTCATTGAGTTGGGAAGGATAGTAGAGTTCAAGCATGGCTGGCTTTTCATATTTGTGCCGTAAATTTCCAAATAGTTGGTTGGCAGCTAAAATCATTAGACCAGACTATAAATGTGTCTTGCAGTCCATATGTGACTTGGAAGGCATTCTGAAGCTTCAAGGACCTCTCAGCAACCCCAGAGCAGAATATCTGCCCCAAATCTCCCCTCCCTCCCATGAGAAAATAATCTTACCACATTTTGATGGGACTTGGCCATTTCACATCCCAGAGAGGACTTTTTGTGAATATTTATAGCCCATCATTTTATCATGAGCTTTCAGGGCAGCAAACAAAAAGAGAATATGAACAATTCCAACTTAAAAGCAATAATTTTAACAAGAGAAAAATATATGGCAGGGGGTGGACTGGATGGCCCACGAGGTCTTTTCCAACTCTATGATTCTATGATTCCATATTAAACAGTTCATTTTGCAGAGCCAATTTCACCCTGGATCTGGGATACACTGACATCCGCTGCAGCACGCTTTTTGGCTGAGCTCAGACTTTCTTGAGACTTTCTGTAATGTGCTGTATACTTTTAGATGTGTGCTGCAGCAAATATTGCAAATTTGTGTTTTGTGGCCACCACGGCCTTGAATCAGCTTCAAACTGCATCATATGGTCAATATAGAAGGGCCCACAGTGATCTGTTGTGCATTTGTGTAGGCCACCCATTATAATGAGTTACATAAACCACAAGAGGTATTGCACCCAAATTATTCTTTCATGCTCCCCACCCAGATTTTTAAAAAAGATGTTGCATTGCCAAGGAATTCAGAATGCAACCATGAGCTTTTACTAGTGATCTGCAATCATTTCTAGACAACAGCTTAAACCAGTAAAGTGCTATCTGCTTCTCAAAGGACCACACAAAAAAGTGAGGTGGGCATCAATTATTTTCACTGCATAGATGGAAAATTTGGTGTGGGATGTTTGGACCTCTTAAAGGATTCTTATGCTTTTATCATGGCTGTGCCAGAATTTTGATGACAGATAACTCTGGTCCAAAACGGATGAACCCAGTGAGGTTTTTTTAGACCTACAACTTTCTCTTCCTTTTATGGTCACAGACCACTTAGCCACACAGATTTAAATTTAATCTTAAAGACTTTACAGTATGATTTTGTTTTTTAGATTCAGAGTACAAATGTCTAACTTTTTAACATGGTTCTGTTTATTCTGTAAAAGGCCCAAGACCACTAAAATAAGTGCATGCTTAGTTCACTGTTTGTTTCTCCCTTTTTCCATCACAATTTTGAAGCCTCCAAGTTAATGTGCTGAATGAGATAGCATTTGCATTCTCATTTAGATAGTAAAATATGCTGACATTTACCTAACAGCAATTTATACTGATAAAAAATGAAACTAATAGATGACTTTGACTAAAATATAAATCTGTAGATTTTGTAAACCAGAAACTCTAAAAGATGGTTGTTTCTTCAGCATTTTCCTGAACAGCTGTTACCAAGAAAAACTGCAGGAAAAAGGGAGTGAGAGGGAGAAAGCTGATTATTCAAACTACTTTTTCTAAAGCCATGATATATTATTTTCTGTTTTCTTCCTGTATAAGCAGGGGTTTCTTTTGTTTGGCTCTGGAGATTAGGAACATATTGCTTCTAGGATCATAGTTAAGTGATATTTGCAAGTCAAACAGGTGGGAGGGGGGAACGTGGGATTTTTTTGGTTTCTCATTCTTTGCCCGTACTTTATGCTGACCACCAACAAAGAAACCATGTGACAAGAGATTATAGTTCGAATTTTCTAGAAATATGTTATCTCCATTTTTGCTGCTTCTTATTTGATGGAATCGTGATTCCATACATGTTGTTTGGGCATGATGGGAATTGGAATTCATGAGTATTTGAGGGACCACATTTTATCCACTTTTGACATAGGAGATCCAGCCTAGCATTTGCTCTTTATTGATCAGAGTCGTGATAGTGAAATGCAGTTTCCTGTGGTTTCCCTTTCAGTGGCACGCATTGTCACGGGAGGAACAAGCCAAATACTATGAACTGGCCCGCAAGGAGAGGCAGCTTCACATGCAGCTCTATCCAGGCTGGTCTGCAAGAGATAACTATGTAAGTACTGGGTGGGGTCACTGATCCGGGATAATCCATCTGGGGTTCATTTTTGCCTTTCAACTATCTCAGTTTTAGCACACCAGCTTTCACTGTCTTGCCTCAGAGATAGTTTTAGGCAATGCAAATTATGGGGCACTGTACCTGAGTTAAGTCAGACACATCAGAGGAATATGTGTATCGGTTGTCAGGTTGTCCATTGTTTATATTAGAAGTGAGTCAAGAGAGGAGGCCTGGAGAGGTTTTCACTTATAGAACAAAAGTTTCTTCTCCCAGGTGGGATTAATGTTTTCGGTTTTTTGGCATGCATAGCAAATCTTGTATGTTAATCAGGGTTACTGGCTTTCTCCTCTAACTTGACTCAGCGTCCCATCATACAATGCAACCAACTTCTTGGACACATTCAAACACCAACTGTCAAATTGGTGTCTGTATGTGGTCACAACTATTTTTAGTTGTTCTCTAGACAGAAAGTTGAAAGGATAAAAAAAGTCACCAAACAAAATGAAGAACTAATTATCACTTGTGTTGATAATTTTGTGCATGTTTTTCTCCTATTTGTTACTAATCCTTTTCCCAGTCAATTTCCCTCTCTTCATTATTGCTATCATCATCAGTTTTAGTTTCTAATATTTACTTGCTATTTCTTCTTGATAATTAATTTAGTGTAATTTATTATATATGTTAAATCAGTTATTCTTTCCAATCTTTTGTATAAAATACCTTTATAGTCTCACTCTCCTCTGGCAGCTAGCCTTTCTGCTATAACTCTACAGCAGTCTTATATTTGTTCCCCATGTTGATTCTCATCTATTCAGTTTGCCACTTTTTCCTTTCATTTTTTTCTTATGAATTCCACTGCTTATTTTGTTTTGTCTTCTTCATGTATCTTGATTTGCGTGCATTATCCTTCCCTTAAGTTGCTACATATTTGTTTTACCTCGCCATTCTTTGGCTTTTCCTGATTCACCCACTATGTTTTTCACTGTTTCATGTTTTTGTCTTTTTTTTTTTTCATTTGCTGTTCTTTATCCTAAAGTGTACTTACTTCTTCCTTGCTAGTCTTGACACAATATCTGGACTTCCATTTCTCCCTTTCAACTTTTAACTTCTGATCTCTTCCAAACTGCTCATTCCCTCTCCTTTTGTCCTTGCTTTCCCTAATCATATTATCTTCCTCCAAACTCTAAGCCTCTGGACAGGGTCCCCCCCCCCTTTTTTTTTTTAACATGATTACTGGAGACTGCCAAGTTTTCAGGGGTTTTTTCTAAGTGGTAATAATAATACCTAAAAAGAACCAATTACACTATGCAACACAATTTTTGTTCCTGGTTTATAAATGTCATTTCTGAATTGGTTCTATCATAAAAACATGGAAAAAGCTTATTGAACTGCAAAAGATTTGTTTTTGCGATCTTAAAATGGCATATTTTCATCAAGGAAAATTACAAATGAAGTGCCTAGATTAACGAAAATAATAGTACCACTTTCAGCCACAAAAAATGAGGTTTCTGGAGTACAACAACTACTTTCAAAATAAGTACCGCACAATTAAACAGGAAATAACACTTTCAAACCAGGAACATAATGTTTTTTCATTATTTTGTTACATAGTGTTATCATTGTTGTTAGAATAGAGACAGGCGTTCTCTTGGTTAGCGACTGTCAAACTTTAATCCTCCGGATATTTTGGACAGCAACTCCCATAAGACTCAGCCAGAGGGGCTGATATTCATGACTCTTAGGAATTGACATCTAATATATGGAAGTGCATCGCTAGAGAATCACTGCTCTGGGATGCTTGAGTGGATGGATAAAGGGATGGGTATGTGTTTACACCAGGGTAAGAGTGCAGCGGAAGAGGAAAACAGCACAGACGGCAAACTCTATTCTATAGACTTCTGAGCAGCTTGGAAGTTGGCAGAGCAGCTTCCTCTTTTGACAGAAACTATATCTGATATTCCGTATCTCTTCTCATCACTACACAACTACCGTGTTTCCCCAAAAATAAGACAGTGTCTTATATTATTTTTTGCTCCCAAAGATGTGCTAGGTCTTATTTTCAGGGGATGTCTTATTTTTCCATGAAGAAGAATTCACATTTATGGTTGAACAAAAAAAAAAATGAACATTTATTATATACTGTACAGTGGTTTTCATCACAAACCAACATAACCAAACCAGACAAACTGTGACTCCTGTCAAGAATTTCTTATTACAGTAGAGTCTCACTTATCCAAGCTTCGCTTATCCAAGCTTCTGGATTATCCAAGCTATTTTTGGAGTCAGTGTTTTCAATATATCGTGATATTTTGGTGCTAAATTCGTAAAATCATAACCTAATTTGATGTTTAATAGGCTTTTCCTTAATCCTTCCTTATTATCCAAGATATTCACTTATCCAAGCTTCTGCCGGCCCATTTAGCTTGGATAAGTGAGACTCTACTGTATTACCATTATTTCCATGTACAACTTGTATGTACATTTGCTGATCCTGCATGCTCTGGTGTTCTGTTTGGCGGGCATGCTTCCAAACAAAAACTTTGCTAGGTCTTACTTTCGGGGAGTTTAAGAGTTTGGACTCCCTATTTATTAGCTTAAGATAATATCCACTTAGCTATCATCAAGGAATATTTTCTTCCTCCAGGTGTTAACAATGTAAAGTAGACAGAAAAGCAGCCTCATAATGGGCAGATGGATGCCTTCTTTTTAATTTATGTGAGCTTGAACTAGATTTATGGTAAGCAGAAATAAGGCACACGAGAGAAATAACAATGTGGAGAAGGCAGAGGGTTTGCAGATGGGCTTTATCACAATTCATAATAATAACCTCACCCATATTTGTGTTATAACTCTTAATTACTGAGTTCAATTAACTTTAGAAGTAGTCTTTGTAGATGATATATGGTTTGACATGTGCTGGCAGAATAAAGCAACTTCTTCAAGTGGCAGATGCTGAGGGAGCGTTGTATGTTAGAACCCCTACAACCATTCACCCAAAAAGACCCTGCCCATCTTCATCCTTTGGAGGACTGAAAAGTGTATGCCCTAAAGTAAGGGTGGGCAAGTGCAGAGAAGGACAGGGGCCACTCTGGACATGACCAGAAGTGATGTCACTTCCAGATTCATTATTGTCTGATTTCCTATAATTTATGGTGGGATGTCAACGGTATTTTTTCATCAAAATCATTGAGATAGATGGATGGATAGATGAGAAACAATTGGGAGGAAAAGGGATCCAGGGGCTTCAGGGTGACCCCAAGGGTTGTATATGGCCTTCCAACCACATTTTGCCCTCCTGTTCCAGAAAGCTTGCCTAAGAGATCTTTACGAGAGGTGCTACCCTCAGTTGTAGTTGGAAGAACATATCCTATTTCCACTAGTGAAGTAAGCTCCTGCTGCCAATTTGCTTTCATACACAAAATGGAGAAAAGTTCCATGTTGTCCATATCTAGGGTAACAAAATGTCTTCAGGCAGCTATTTTGGCCAAATACTGGCTGTGGCAAAACTACATCCGGATTTTAAAAATCTGGCCGTGCCTTTTTCCTCCCTTCTAAAAGCCTGGCAAAAGAACATGAGAAAAACGGGAGTTTTGGAAGCTGGTTGGATGAATAGATTCTGGCATCCCCACCACTTCTGAATCCCTATGAGGATCTCTATTCCATTCTTGCTCATCCACCAAGAGGGCAGTGAGGGCCCTAAGCTGAAGGTAGCTTTTGCTGGTCATAGTAGTTGAGGGGATTCTCTAAGTTACCTTTCCAAAATTGAACATGTCAATGCTCTGATCTAAAGTGCCACCTAGGCCAACACTGATTTGCTTGATTTGCTAAGCAGACACTGAGCAGCCTCCTACCATGTTCTCTTTCCTTCCATTAATGTGAACTGGGCATACTAAGTTGCCCTTCTCACACACATACCCTACTATGGGAACTGCTTTCCCTTCTGTGGTGCAGCTATGGTATTTGAAAGACTGCTATATCCTGGGTTCTGGGGACGTTTCATGTAGCAAGGTTTGTCCTCCATTTTTAGCAGATGAGCATTGATTTCTCATGCAGTTGAGTGGAATATGGAATGAGGATTCACAGTGTTGAAGTCCAGAGACTATTTTATTGATACCATGACATCATCTGTTACCTTGGACTCCCCTTTTCCCTCTTGCAATTCACCATAGTAGCTAGTGGGAAACTAGTTTTCCTAACAACATTGCATCATTGTGAACTATCCCTCTGGTAATCCTTGGCATGCTGTACTGCAGTTACAGATTTGTAACCTAGAGTTATGGATCTCTGACCCCTCTGTATCAGCTATATTGCATAATCACAATCATAGTACTATTGCCACACACGCAAAATCACCACCACTCCTAGAATCTCACTTTAAACTTTGGAGGGTCACTCTGAGCACTGGAGATCTTTTTTCCTTATGTTTGGAGTGTATTCACTTCTGCCGGGAGTGATACTGCAACAATCAGAAACAGATCCGTCTCATGTCTTAATTGCAGCATTGTTTGCTGTTGGAAACATCATCCTTCTTATGCCCCAAGCAGCAAATGAACAGAGCATCCTCCCAAACGTGTTGAGGAAAGTCAGTACCTTGGTAGCCTAGGTTTGCAAGATTCTCTGGACCTGAGCAAGTAGCAATTTTATCTCTGTTTACTCTTTGCCAGCAGGAGGAGGTTTTTAGCAAATAACTGACGTATCAAAATAAACAAGATCAACATAGTGTTCTTTCCTTTCTAGGTGAGGGAAACACTCACAGTTTGTAATCAATTATAACTGAATACATTAAAACTTTTTGAAGAGTTGTTCACTCCCAAATATTTAACTTTATGAATAACCTGGAAGCCCAGTATCTCACCTAAAGATTTTTGTTCCTCTTTAGTCATATTCTTAGATCAACCGTTTTATCTTGGTTAATTTTAAAACCTGTAAGTTCTCCATACACCTTCAGGATAACATTCAAAGTCCCATCAGAATCCAATGAGTCTCCTAAAAAATCACTTTGACCCTTTATGCAAGTACCCCTTTCTTCAAATTTTTCAGTTTAAGACCTTTAGCACAATTAAAAACAACAATGTTGAAGGAGGATATCCCCATCTAATATGTTTCTATATTTTTTATAGTTTAGTCAATTCCCCATTAATCAAATCTGCGGTGGTTAATCAGTTTCTTCCAAATAGCATCTTCTCTAGAAAAGCTCTCATAAAAATCCAAGGCACATTGTTAAAAGCTTTTTCAGCATCTAAAAATATCAAAGCTATAAGTAGAAACTTGTAGGTTCAATCTGAGCCATTTCCAGGTAAATTATTTGCAGTGGCAGGCAATGAAAGGACATCTCTGCTTCAGAGCAATAAGAACAATGGTACTATGAGGTAGATTCAGAAGTTAGAAAGTTGCTCTTTTGCACTGGAGTTCCCAGATTCCTTCACCCTGTCAGCTTGGGTATTTTGGGACAAAAGGTAACTTTCCTAAGCTCTAAATGGCTGTCTGACAAGGTTTGCAAGACTAGCCCAAATGCTTTAATGGTGATGATAATGTCAAAAGCACGGAAGCAGCTGCTTTGGGCATCTCTTTGCATCCTCTCCACCCACACATGAAAGGAGATGGTGGAGAAGTTGGAATAGGAATGTAGACCAGCTTATATTCAGGATGTTTTCATTAATGAGCACAATGAGAAATACCCTAAAGTCCTCTGCTGTGAGAATTTCTCAATTCCTGACTTCCTAATGTGAGCATGTGCTGAGTTGGTGCATTTTGTTTCTGTGCTCTTCACCACTGCTTATTGTTAACACTTTACCCCCTTGCTCTTCAGTCTTCTTCAGGCTCTTCATCCCGTGATCACACAAAGTTTAACTCAGGGCCCCTGGAATTCAGCAGTACTTCTGGGCCGATTTCTGCAGCAAGGGTAAGAGAATTCTGCAGCGAATGTCATTCTGCATTACGGCAGTGAGAGTCTGTCACCACCTGCCACTCGTGCATCCACCTAACCCAGCGTTGGCTGCAGAATTCCAGGAGCCCTGAGCTTTTCCATGGCCAGAGAATTGCTCATTGGCTGTGGAATTTGTTGATTTGGAGGAGGCAATCAATAGGTGATATGTGGGGCTTCTAGGCAGCTAGAATCTATGTCAGTGGAAGTGGCTGGTCCTTCCATGCCTACATGTTCCTTTTTAGACAACTCAGTAATTTTTTAAAAAATCTGATTGCTCTTCAAAATCTCTGGAGATTGGCAGTCACAAACAATGGTATCATTCCCTTTCTCCAGTTGTTTCCTTTTGTATATGGCATTCACAGAAAGTAGAGAGTAGGCTGCAATTTTATCCCCAAATCTGTGACTGATAATAAGATAATTTCTCTTATTATTCCTGACCTGTGGAACACAGGTTGAGGAAGACAACTCTCCACAAAAAATAATAACCCCAAAGAAAATGAAGAATTATAGATAAAGCAACAGAAATAACATGTCCATGACCTAGATATAATATTGGTCTTATGTAAGACTTGACTGATGATGGAAGTGAGCACTCAGAAATAAGGGAGAGCTGTTTCAGTATAACCACATTTATCATATATCCCCCTTACTGTCTAAATGGCTGTAACTGCTACAGGGTTAGTATTCATTTTCATTTAGACAGAGCACCAGATATAAATAATGACTGGTTTATGCTGCACAGGAAAGTTAGTATGAAAATAGATTCTTCTGATTTTGTGCACATCATTGCACTAATATTTTTCTAATAACATAAGAAATATTGCCATGCTTCATCAGTTTTAGGGTCCATCAAATCCAAGCATACCGTGTCCTTGCAGTGGCCAGCAGAGAAGCAGGTTTCAGACAAAATGGCATTTCCTATTGCTTGTCCCAACATCTAGAAGTGCTCATAGGTTAGAAATGTTTGTGTCTGTCTTGTCTCTCAAAACTGCTACCACTGTATGTACCAGAATGTTATCTGCACACCCCTTTTGCTAGGAAGGTGCTGACAGAAAACAAAATAGGCTCTAGGAGCATTCATGATGAATGGTTAGTCACATTCCCATGTGCTCTAGGCCACCTTTCTTTCTTTTGCCTTCCACATCCCCAAGTGCACTATTTCATGAATGTGGTGGATGAGGCTACGTTACTTTCCACCTGTGCCATACATGAAGGGAAAGCTTTTAAGAGAGCTGTTCAAATCTTCCCAGTACTAGAAATGCTTGTGTAGGGCCTCTGTCTTTCTGCCTACTGCACCTTCCTGAGATTTATTTTTCCCTGCTTCACATTCACTTGTATTTGTTCCCTAGAAACAACTACAGTAAACATAAGAATCCCATGGCCAGTGTTATACTAATCCAGTGTGGGATATTGGCATTTCTCCCTCTCACCCACTGCCTCACTTGGGGAAGCAGCTGTGGTGGTAACGCTTCCCAGACTGATTGGTGCCAGAGGGCTTCCTTAGGAAAGCTGGGGTGGATGCAGACTGGAAGGGTTGGTGAGTCTTTTCCTTGCCTGCTGCTGCCCGTCTATCCCCCCTTAAGTCTGTTGAATTAGCACTGCTCTTCAGGTCCCATCTCACCTTCCTCCCTTTCAAACTGGCCACTGCATCTCTTGTGCCAAGCATGAAAGGAATGGTGCAGAACAGGTGAGTGCAGAACTGAGTTTTTCCTTCATCCACCAACTTCTCCCTGCAATAACTGTTTTCACAAATCAGATCAGTGTTCCTATTGTATAAGAAATACTAGGATTGTAAAAAGCAGCTGGTAGAGATGAGCTGAAAAGGACAACAATCAAACTACAGGAGGGCCTGTCTTCCTGTAGCTTATATGCTGCCTTTCCATTCCTGATTTGTGCAAACATGACAACAGATAAATGGAATGTATATCTGGGGCTGTCCACAAAAGCAAATGAGAAACCTCCCAGCCTATGCAAAGCTAACACCTTGGTTCTTGAGATGCTAGCTTTTCATATTCCAGGATTTTTGATGCAAAAAAAAAGTATCAAAATAGGCAAGACTCCCTCTCTCATCATTTAGCATTTGTTGGAAGATACTACTACCACAATGTGTGTACATGTTGCCAGTTAATTTATGGTGAACCCATGAAATTTATTAGGCAAGGAATGCTCAGACATGGTTTTGCAAAGTCCTCTCTTTGAAATATAATCTGTAATACCTGGCATTCATCAACAGCTTCCCATCCAAGTACTAACCAAAGCTGACTCTGCTTAACATTCAAGATCAGACAGGATCTGAACCTTTAGGATATTTTGGCCCCTACCACAATGTACATTATCTGAAAACTTGAACTAATGTCCAATATCCAAGAATGAGAAGCTATTCAAACACGTTATGCCCCTAATATTAAGTCCACCATAGGGGTGTTTTCCAGATACAAACTTGTGGAAACCCATTTGCAACTTGAGTGCCCCAGTATGTGTTTAATACTCATTTCCTTCTTACAGCTGAGATGCAGCTTTGTGTCACATCACAATAAAGACACAAAGCATGTACATTAATAACAGCCACAAACATTGTGTCCTAATTGTGGTGTAGGGCAGCTGTGTAGTAACAAGGCCTCCCGCTGCCAGCAAAATCAGCATTATATGAAGAGGAGTGTGAGGAAAGACCGTCTGGTTTGATTTTGCTTGCTTTCATCAGGGAAGTGGGTTTTGTGCCTCAGTGATGACAAACATATTTGAATGCTGTTTGAAATTAAAATGAAACAGTCTTTGTTTTGCTCTGGCATCACAGTTCCTTCTCTGGAAGTTAAGCAAAGGCTGCACCCTCAAACACATTTACTGTGGACTAAGTTGAATTCAGATAGACTTTCTTCTAACTGAATATGTCTTAGGAGCAGGATGCCCAAACCTGCTATTTTATGCCTCAGAAAGACACTGCCAATAATTTCAATTTTTATACCTGAGGATAACATTGCCATGGCAAATGCTGCTGTCAGAGACATACATGGTTAAAAAAATGATCATGGGGAAAACAACCAAACTTTTTTGACATAGATAACCAGTTCCATATGCTATCCCTCAAATGTTCACATTCTCTACTTTCTATGTGCCGCTTTTTCTCCATCCTATCTTCATATTCACCTGCCCAACCTTTCCTTGTATTTCAAAAAGAAGTATTTTCAATAAATCCCAGTTTCAGGTTTTGCCCTGGGCATTCTTGTATGTAGGTTACAGGCCATGAGTGCCTCACCACAAAACTGAGAAGGTGAAGCCAAACTAGTTTCCCCTCACCATCATCTTTTCTGTTTCAAATCAGTTTGAGAGTATTTACACATTTGCTTGGAGAACTGTCACTATGGGCACAAAGACCTGGTCTTTGCAAATGGACTCACTCCCAGGGTATGGAGTAGGAAGCCAGGTTGTTTCCTCAACACACAGGCATTCAGTGTGGAGGCAGCAAGCCACATTTGCCCTCACATGGGGCACTAACTTACAAAACAAAACTATGGATCTTTCTTCAATCTTACTGAAATTTAGGGAAGCCCTCAGCCAATTTTTCACAAAGGCGGTGATCCATTTCAGATCTTTAATTAGCTGTATAAATACTGGGCCCAATAGGGCCTAAGACTGAACTATCCCCTGAGATCAGTGTATGATTTTAAATGTTGTGTGGAGACTTGGATTATCCCTTTATCAAATAGTAGGCCAATACCTGTAAGCTAAAGGCAAGAAAGGGGCTTGGTTCCTGTAGTTTCATTCAAAAGATAGACAAAGGTTCTAATACCTGATAATGACTTCTATTACAGAGTGTAAGAAAACATATAGAAAAAATAATATTTCTGTTCCCATATAGGGGTAATGCTACCTTCGAGCCCAACTGGGAGAAATGTAGAGAAAGAAGTAGACAGACAGACCTGGTTTGCACAATGGAAAACATATTTCTGTATCATAGACTTAGAAACAGGTTACTAGAGAGCTCTTTTCTCTGGATGTCCACCACTGATACAACCAATACTTGATTTAACATGTTTTAATTTCAGCCATGACATAACACAGCCATTTATTGGATAATGAAGAAAGGGCATCAGCAGAGGCACAACCAAACTATGTCTCTATAACTGAATACACAATTATGTCATCCTTTGGGATCTTTGAAGATCCTAGAACAGTGGTTCTCAACCTTTGGGTCCCCAGGTGTTTTGGCCTGTAATTTCCAGAAATCCCAGACAGTTTACCAGCTGTTAGGATTTCTGGGAGTTGAAGGCCAAAACATCTGGGGTCCCACTGGATGAGAACCACTGCCCTAGAAGAACCAGCTGATGTCGTATAGGTGAAACCATCTATAGGAGCATAATTGGACACTGCTCTGCTGCCACCCCACTCTCTACTGACCACTAAGGGACCAAATTGGGGAAGGGGTGCAGAAGGTAGAAGGTGGGTTGGATTCTTTGGTAAGGAGATGTGCAGGCACCTTCACTTTTATCTCTATATACTTTTGAGATCCCAAAACTTCTTCCATCGCTAAAATCATCAGAACCATAACTTTCCAATAGCAAGGCTAACTCATCAGTTGCTTAAAAGGTTGTGTGGGATCTGGCACCTTGCTGGTGGTACTGCTGGATGGGCAAAAGGCTACATTAAACGAGGTTTGGATTACTTCTAGATCATCATATGAAAACATTTCCTTGGTGGTGCCTTTTAAATAAAGGACTGGGAACCATTGGTGTTAAATTATGTGTTTTTGCGCTGCAGGCCAGGGAATCAGCAGCCTGCGGGCCAGGTGTTTGCCTCCACTTTAAGGGTAACACCTGACACTCCAGAATTCACAGTGATTAGATTTTGGATAGGTATGGGGGAAGAAGCATGGGAGCCACATTTTATTCCCACCTCTAAACAGCCCTCTGACAAAAGCAGATGCCTTTGAGTTATGATTTGTGTTCTTAATATCTCTTTCTTTCTCTCTCTCTCCCCCACTCCCCTCCTCTCTTTTTGTTCACAGGGGAAAAAGAAAAGAAGAACAAGAGAAAAGCAGCAAGATTCAAATTCAGGTAAATCCACTTGTGCAAAACCCAGGGTACTTTCTGATAACTTTCTGCTTGTTTATATTGGTAAGGGATTAGTTGAAACACCCAAACAATAGCTATAATCTTTCTCTAGGATTTGCATCCATGACCTAATGTGACTTCAGTAATCCTTATCTACGTTAATACTGCCTTTGATTTCTCTATAGACAGACCACTATTAATGCTATAAACTCTAATGTGTTTCATATCACAT
Organism: Anolis carolinensis; assembly: GCF_035594765.1. Classification (NCBI taxonomy): domain Eukaryota; kingdom Metazoa; phylum Chordata; class Lepidosauria; order Squamata; family Anolidae; genus Anolis; species Anolis carolinensis. The sequence continues at coordinate 105,926,536 of NC_085842.1, read as the reverse complement.
GACACATAACAGCTATTTCTTCTAGCTTTACTCTTCTCTGCAACTGTGTGTCTTCTGTTCTTTTGTAATACCACCAACAATCCAGTTAAAAGGCAAAGTGTTCATATTCAGTTCATACCTAGTTATTGTCTGATGCATTAAACTTCAGTCCCTTCATCTTGCCAAAAACATTTATACCTTATTTTCCAAATGTATGTAAGTTCAGTGGTCTCTGGAATATATTTCTTCCCTTCCAACAATCCTTCTCTCCAGTCAGTAAATTAGCATGTCATGTCAATACATGCCAATCATCTCCAAATAAGCTATTTCTCTCCATGAGTGAGGCTATTACAGCAGTCAGAATCCCCGTGAAAATTTTATTGTATCTGAGTTTTATCATTTTATTGTGCAATGCTCCAACATAATTTGATAGAATCAATCTAGATCAGTTTAAAAAATAGGCGTAGATATTTCATTCTAGTAGCAAAAACATTTTGGTATTCCGTTAGTGCCAGTGAAAATGGCAGATGCAAACAGAATCAACCCCTTTCAACTGCTGTCCTCAAGTCCATATACTAAATGACATATCATTTAGTCCATATCATTAATGCCCATGTTGGCATTAGACTGCATCCATGCAGCCAAAAGCTAAGCAGATTTTTTTTTCTGATGCATGTCTTACTGAGGCCAGTAGAGTTGATTTTCAGTTAAGTACACAGATCTGCAACTGTAGTCCCCTACTTCAGGAGATCATTTGGCTATCAAGCAAAATTCTCTTCATCATGGGCTGGAAGTCTGATGGTCCTTAGCAGAATATATCTTAATGAGATTGCATGGTGTATGTGTGTGCATACACACACATGCGCGCACACACACACGCACACACCAGTCATTTTTATAAAGTACATTCTAGTACTTTATACCAGAGAGCAGTGTCCCAACCACTGCATTTTGGGTCGTCCTCAGTCAGGTCATTTTGATTATTTACCTAATGTGTCCTTTGTTCCAGATGAGATACTGCTGCAGCCGGCAGAAACTTGTTGCCAAATAAGGTTTTATGTGGCCTGTTTAGTTTTGCCTCCGGCAGTTAAATTGATGTTGCGTCTTTTCTTCTTCTTCCTCCTGCTCTTGCTGCTGTTTGTGCCTCTGCCTTGCCCATTCTCCGCCACGCATGCTCCTTGTTCAGATCCTGCCTCTCCTAAGAAATGCAGAGCTCGCTTTGGCCTCAACCAACAAATGGACTGGTGCGGCCCATGCAGGTGTGTATTGGAAACCTTTGCTTTCCAGGCTTGTTCCTTAGGCTACAAATTGTTCTTCTGTGTGGTTTTGGTTTTTTGTGCACTGTTTCTACAGCTTCCTTTGGGCCTAACACTACTAATTGCACTCTTTAGACTTGCTTCTTGTGGCCTCCCTAGCTTTTTCACATTGCTCCTGTTTTAATATTGCCTCCACATGCTTTCTTCTTCTAAGACAGGGGAGTGAGAATAACAGTCATTCAAAATATATAATCGTTTATGTATAAGCCATTGAGCTAGAATTTGTGTATGTCAATTAAATCCAAAGGTGTCACATGTGCCTGGTTACCCTTGTCTCTAAACTTAAACAATGTCAAACACAAGGTGTGTGGAGGAAATAGTTGCATCTATGTGCAGCACAAGAAGAGGGAGCAATCTTCAAAGAGTGAGGAGTATAAAGCAATCATGTTTAATTTGATGGTCAGTGAACTGGTGCTATTGGCTGCCAGGTAACAACTATAGCCAATGTACACACCTTCAGTACTGATCATCAGCATATTGGAAAAATAAATGGTCAGTCCCCCTTGCATCAGATAGCTTGTGAAGAACTGGTGGAGTACAGGCTAGCCTGAGATTTCCCCCCGTTTAGATGAAGAGCCTAGCTAAATCTAAAAGAAGGTGAAAGCTAATAAGACTGTCCATTTAATCCTCTAATGTCACTTCTCTCATCTGTATTTTGCTCAAGGATGAGAAGGTGATCATAGAGAAATCAGTGGTTTTCAACCTAGAATCAGTACTAGCTATGTGCAGTCTCATATAAAGAAGTAGTGATGAGGGTAAATTATCTCACATATCCTGAAGTTCCCTCAGTGTGGCCAGCTTACTCTTCTGGAGGAGACATTCTTGTTCCTGGAACAGGAATTGTATGAGAGTAGATACAGGACCTTTGGTTGCCTCAACTCTTTTGGACCACAGCCCTCTTCATTCATAGACTTTATTGGACATTCTGACTGGCCATTGAGGATACTGAAGTCCAAAGCCAGATCTCTCCCCCCCCCAAACTATATCACAAAAATTATGATTGTGGAAGTTTATGTTACATGAATTAATTATGAAGAAAAAGGCTCATTTTGCAGCTGTTGTGACTTGGATAGAGCCACTGGTGAAGCAAAAAATGTACATGATAGCCCTTTCCTACTGCAAGGCTGCCACCCTCCCCAAATACTGTGTTGGGAGTCTCCTCATCATCATAGATGGCTTTGGGCCTATTCAAGAGCAGAATCTGACTCACAGCAGAATTAAAGGCATTGTTTATTACTGACATGAAACCTGCTCTCTACTTCTTGCCTTCTTAGGTTGGTGCCTCATCATCACAATCCTATCCTAATCAAGGTAGCTTTAAAGCCCACACATTCTCCCATTAAATTTGTAATCATGTAGTCCATTATCTGCCTGGCATAAAAAGGTTTGTGGAAAAGTGCCAAATGGACTTCACAGTCCCTCTAAAAGATTTACCTTCAGACTGCCTAGTTTGACACAGTGCCCACCTTCCTGCAGAATACAGTACTTATGGAGGAGGAGTTGTGTCATAATTAATTAAAACTAAGAATTTCTTCTCCATGAAAACCATTAATTCAATATTTCTTAATAGTAGCAAATATCCAAGACTAAGCTGCTGCCGTCCAGTTAGCAAAAGGATCAATGGCATTACTTTCCAAATGTCTGATTTACAGACTAAAGAGCTCACAAATTCTTTGCTTTGTGCTAGCATGGCTTCTGTACTAACCAAAGTAGCTGGAATGCCCCTTAAGAGCTTTTGGTGGCTTCCTTACTTGCTTATTTTCTCATCTTCTACAAGACTACATACTGATTCTCTTTGTACTAATAGGCCAGCTCCAGATTAATAAGATTATTTGAGTTGAGTGCAGTCTATCACTGCCAACAATATTCTCCCCAGTATTTTCCATTCCGTAAGCTCAACAGATGGACCACACGCCATACAAACTTTGGCACTGGCACCAGGCCCAACTAAAGAAATGAAGACCACATTGGTGTAAATCATTTGTTAGAAAACTTGGTTCTCTTTCAAATTCTTTGGCTTCTCATATTGTGTGGTAGAAAAGCTAGAGTCCAGAGTTCATCAAAAAATGTATTCAGGAGTTACAAAAACCTTAACCACATAGCCTAGAGCTATGATCCAATCTACTTAAACTTACACTATCCATAAAGTTTTTTTCTGCATTATGTATTGCCAGAAATATGGGTATGATAAATGGAGTATGTTTGTGCATATTACATATTCCTAACAGCCAACTCTCCTCTTTATACATTGTGTAAGTTTCTGTTTTACCTCTTCATTTTGGTTGATCAATGATGTGCAGGAGTAGACTTCCCCTTGGATGTTGCTAGTCACTGCTGTAATAGTAGTGTGTGCCTCTGGCCAATCAAGATAAAAGGAAAATGCATCTCTTTGAGGATATCCACCCACAAGAAATGCTGCTGTTGCTTCCCACTGAGAGAGAGAGCAATCATCTTGCTGTGAACACCACAGGAGAGAGGATAAATAGGCACCTTTAAAGTATTTGAGCAGTAAACCCAAAGACTGAAATGAGAGTGTGGGTTCCTACCAAATGCCATTTCATGGTGTGCCTTCCTTTTTCAAAGTGCTTATGAACAGGAGGAGTCAGGTATTTTGAAATATAAAAAGGTGATGTAGAAAGAGAAGAGGGAAAGCGAAAGCTAAAATGCAGATTAACATTTAATGATAAAAATGAGAATCCAGTGAAAGCTGAGATGGCATGCCAACCTACGTCAGTCTTTTTGGCATGCCGTACAGCTCTTCTCATTCATTTTTCTGGCAAAATGGCAATTATTCAGTCAGTATTTTTAGCCAGAAACATTCGCCCCCTTTCATTTTTATGTAAATCTCCATACCTCCAAAGGTATGTTACCTGCAAAATATACTCTACCTTTCATGACATGGGGGGGGGGGGGGGAGATTTTTCCTTGACGCCGCCTTGAGTCCCCTCGGGTGAGAAAGGCAGGGCAAAAATGTTGTAAATAAATAAATAAAATAAATAAACTGGTTGCATTTTTACACATTTTTTGGGGAATAACTCTACTGAGTACAGTGGATGACCTCTATGAGCATTCATATAATTGCTCTGCAAAAACTGATTCAAGGAGAGACCATTTGTTGGCTTTCTTCTCTCAAAAATTTTCTCCCCAGTAGAACAGCTGACATCCAGACCGGTTACTGTTTGCACATGCACATGTGGAGATGGACACCAACACAGAGAGAGCAAAGCACATTGACATCGAGACATCCACAGTTCTCAGTTGTGTTAAAACAGACTGAAACTCGGGTCTCCTCTGTGCAGAACCATTTTGAGGAAAATACATTTACTTCTACAGACGTTTTCATTTCATTGTGGATTTATCTGATATCGGAAACTAAACAGGATCAGCCAATGAATACCACGTGCTATAGTCCATATTTCATAGGAAGGAAGTGACAAAGTTGCTTCTTGAATATTTATTGCCTAATAACACCCTGTGAAATTCATGGGGTTACCATACATTGACAGAAGGTAATTAAAAGCACATATCTACAAGGACCATCTCTTGACTTACAAACTGGATTGTTACTGATTTTTTTCTTCTCACATCTGTCATCCAGTGAACCAAACTGAATAGTTAGTTACATGGGGTGAATCTCTTAGGAATAACTAAGGCATTATTTTTATCTCAGCTGATGTGCACAACTTCCCCAATTTTAATTTGGGGGACGACAACAACTCACTGCATTTTGGAGTAGACAACATAATTTCTTCTTTATCTATGAAGTCCCGGAGTCCCTGCGTACTGGCCATCAATGATGACCTGATGGGAGCTGTAGTCTAAAACATGAGGCCACCAGGCAATCTCTTCTGTTTGAATGTCTACATATGCTGCAGTTATACTGCCACCCAGTGGTAAAAAAACTGCCAAGAGATACTTGAGAAATGTTTCTAAAAATTGCAAGTGTCATAGAAAGATGGTAAGAAAATCAACTCCCCTTCCCCATGGGTTTACTATATTCCAGGCATAACTGTAATGAATACTGCAATGCTTTCATTTTAAGAATATGACCCTATAAATTCACCCTTTATTTACAGATAACTCTCTTCACTGTTCTTAGGAGGAAAAAGAAGTGCATTCGGTACCTACAAGGAGGACGCTGTGCCAGCCCAATTTCTTCCGATGGAAGTGCTATAGATTCCCCTTCTTCCCCTTTGGATGTGCTTCAGGGCACACCTTCCTCTTTCCCTCCAGACAAGCTTGCAGCCCCTGTGGATTTGACGCTCCAAAACCAAGCAGACCCTTTCCCCCTACCTGCGCCTATCGAAACTGCTAGAAGCACATCAGGACTTACTTCAAAATGCTCAGCGATGCCTCGTATACCTGCTGCATCTAGAGAATCCTCAGGGTACAGTGTACTATCAATAGGATCATAGCACCAGCAGAGCAGCAACCATCAGCAAGGCTCATCCTGCACTTTTAAGAGTGGTTTTGCTACCTAGAGAAGCTACCCAAAGCCAACTCCAGCCTCCCATCGCACCCTCCAGCTGCAGTCTCCAAGCCAGGTGAAAGCCAAGTCAATATTTGGACAACACGGGTGCACTGAAAGTGCTTTTCATTGAAGCAGGGATGGCAGACACCCCTCTTCACAACGTAGGAATGAGAACTCAAACTTGATTCTGGTCAGTACGCAAATTCTATGCTTCTTCTACCAAACAAGCTAAATGCAAAACAGCACATGCAAGTTTGTAAATAGTAGCCTGAGAGGTGCTATACATTCATTTTTCTTTCTCAGTGATAAGTTTCAGTCATTCAGTAAACATATAGGGATGCCAGAACAGCTGAAAAGCAGTAGGCAAATGTAAAACGTGGAATATATTACTATGCTTCACAAGTAGGAAGAACTGCTGATTCTAAGCAACTGTTTTTTTCATAGCTGTAATAAGATTTGGATATGCCAGCAGCATAGAAATAGGAAGTGATAAAAGCATGTACTGCCTGTTTTAAGGCCTGGCAAGTATTCTGTTTATATACAAAGATCACAAATACCTAGTGGCAAGAGTTGTATGCATTCCACCCATTTATGGTAACAAATATGGTAAATATTTGTGGTAACAAAAGCTGAATTATGCCATGTTTTAGGTATGTGAAAGTTACTTATTCTGATTCTGCTAGTAATGGGAAGCAAAATGTTACTGAAGCCAATCAGAGATGGAGCATGCCAAAGTCAAATCACAAATAATCTTAAGTGATCTTTCTCTGAAAGGTTCCCAGGACTTACTTGCCATACTTTCAGTCTTATCCACACAGCACCATGCTGTATGATGAAATTTCTGACAGAGAATGTGACCAAGCCTATTCACGTTATATTGTATTGCTCTCCCCCCATGTTGTTTTATGTATTTAAATGAAGTTACCTGAAGATTTCACCCTCCATAATTCCTAATCCATCGTAAATGCTAGGCAAAGCTTATTGTAAAGAACAGCTGAGATGTTACTTACCTGATGCATTCATCAGAGCTAGCACTGTTTTCCTCAAAGGATAGTGACAGGCACTCCCCTGAACAGTTCATGCATCTTAATAATGTGCATGGGAATATGGAGCTACTGGAGAAAGAATTGCAAAATGCAAGACAATTGTATTGTGTGTTGATGGGAATGCTCCATCCTCAAGCAGGAACCAAGGACCCAGCCACAGACCTCAATGTAAGTCAGAGCTTATAAACACAGATTCCATGAACCTAAAACACAGAATAACTGCCTCCAAAGCACTAAATGAAACTGCATACAGTGACTGGCCAGTAATATAATGCTGAACCTTACTATTGTCTTTCGTCAGGGATTTTCCCCCTTGACCAGACTCAGACAAATTGGCACTATTCAACTTTCTCTACATTGCATAGAACTGACACCAAAGAACAGTAAAAACAATAGTCATACACTTGAATTTCTGAATTTAAGTTTGGATTTTTCTGGCTTTCCATTACAATTCTATTTCAGAATTTTATTTTGAAACTGGAACCAATAGCAGACATGCAAATGTGTGTATTTGTACTCCGCTATTGTCCTATTATGATAAATGATAATACTTTCTTAACACCATGCTGGTGTTAGTTATTTCATATTTTAGCAGTCATCATTTTTTTTCCTTTTAGAAAAACATATTATGTGAAGAAGGCAAAGCAGCTAATAGAACTAGAAACTGCTTGTAGTGTCAGCATTACTTTCCCATTTCCACATTTTGAATACAAAATACACACTGTACACAGTATTGTTGTTATGACATGGAATAAACAATCTGAAAGCACCTTTTAAAATAACCAAATTATTTTTGTACTTAGGACAAAAGGGCAAGAGCCTGAACTATTTTTTTTACATATTGAAACAGGATCTCTTTCACCTTAAGACTTGTTTGCACTAGCGTATTCCCCTCCCTTTAAATTTTAAAACACAGTCCTAGACAATGTATTGCTACATAAACACTGCGCAGTCATAGAGACATGCATCTACAAAGTCAACGGGAGGTTTGGATTTGAGGCTGTAGTTGGCCTATCCAGGCTACCATGAACAATTGAAATACCCTGATTAACTCATTTTTTCAGAGACCAATAGAACATGCACATTTTAAGCATATACATTTTCTAGTTAAATATTTATATAACATACAAATCACGTCATTTTTATGTAAAAATATTTAAAGTGTTTCTGCTGCCTTTCTGAGATGTAGCACATTTATGTTCCCTTTTTGTCAGGGCAGATCTTTCCCTTTAGTATATATACGCATATGTGTGTATGGTACAGCATAGGCAAAAAGGACTGCCAGTTAAGAGGTGAAATATATTCCCATTTTGACTATCAACGGGAAAACTATGAGACCAGTTGCATTACATCCATTTTATTACATACTTGGGGGGAAATCCTTGAAGCCACAAGATAAGGAATGTAGCATGCAGCTAGTAAGTCTATAGCAGTAGGGTTCCCCACTTTTCTTCACTTGGGAAACATAATTTGTAACAGAATGTTGTACAGCTGCCTTAAAAATGTAAATTTTTATATTAGGGCAAAGACTTCAATGCAATTGCTCCAATTGTTGATTCTTACCTATATTAGGGGAAGGTATATAGAAAATTTAGCTTTGCACACAAAATTTAAGATATATGGATAGGAAGTATTATGCCTATACAAAGTAGAAAGAAAAAATACAGGGAGCATTCGTCTCTAAAATTTAATTTGCGGTCAATACAGTCCTTTTGTTATAGATAAATGAAATGGGCCAGTGTTATTTAAGCAAGTACTCTACAAAAGTCTGCAAAGTTGCTACATAAGAAACTTCAGGAAAGAGGTAGAGAGGAAATACCTAATCATCCAAACAATTCAACATAACAGCAAGAAATGGTTCATCATCCTAACTTACATGAGTTTCAGGCCAGAATGTTGGAAACGCATCTCATTTTTTTTACCGTTTGAAATGCCAACTTGAAATTTTCAGCTGACATCTGGCAGTTGCATTGGACAACTTAGTAAAAATATGGTTGCACCATGGAAACAAACTGTTAATTCTATATAGCCCAATGTAATGAAAATTGCTAAATTCCTATTTGGAGAAACGTTATTTGTTGACTAATAGGGGAGGAAATTATGGTGAGGTAGGAAGAACAGTTCCTTACATTGCTTTCATTCAAGCAACATGAGAACTAAAACAGAATAAGCAAGAAGGTTCAGTATTAAGTCATTTGAATGAAAGCAAAACTGGGCCTCAGAACTTTTATTTTACCTGCAAAAGAATTGGTATTAACATAATAGTGTTTTGAAACTCTCCTACAGGTGCCACTAAATGTCTCTTACCTTACCAGGATCAGGGATTGCCCTCTCCTCCCAAGCTCAAAGCTACATATAAATTCTGTAAAACCTTCTCACCCCAAGCCAGAACAATCATAGATCTAGGTTCGTTAGGAATAAATAGCTCACTCCTCAAAATAGTGTTGGTTAGGCAAGCTCTGTGTTGATAAGTGAAAGATTTACATTTTTGTCATTAGGAAACCCAGTTGTTTTTACACACACTAACTCTTACAAATACTCCTTTAAGCAACCAATACACTCTCCTTCCCAAAAAAAAGTCACTGAAATGCCAAAAAGTAGATTTTTAGATATGCTATATGAAGTTTTTTTGTTTCAGTACATTTATGTCTTTTTTTAAAAAAATGAAAGCTTTGCCCTTCATGTTTTATTCCAGTCTTTATGTTCAATTGCAGTTCTTTTAACATACTTGATTTCCTGAAACCTGTCTGAATGTACAAGTCATGGAAATACCACTTTTAACGAGTCACATAAAATCGCTATATGTATGTAGCAGGGAAAATGTCTTTCATTTGTTCAACTATCAACTGTTGTAATTTTTTTTCCTGAGCTTGTATTTTTGCTTTTATGTTCAAAATTTCTTTATGGCTTTATAAATAAAAATATTCCAGTCTGTCTATTCAAAAATGGACAACTGGAAAATATAATCCTATAAACTAAGTTGTTACATGCTTCTTTATTAGAATACCTTTTCCATATTACAAAGTATCACCATTATGTGAACACAGAATATGTAACAGGCAGTCACCTGTTAATGTCATCTAGAACAGGCTGGATCCGGGACTTCATCACACACAACTACCCCCTCCCAACCCTCCGGGTTTCTAAACACTTCTAAAAGAGTTCAGAGATGAAATACCAGAGCCCATCATACAACATAAACAGACTTCCACCTGTCCGTGATGCTTCATCAGTAAACTGTTTTAGAAGCTTTTAGAAACTGGGGGGGGGGGGGGGGATCATCTTCTGAGCTCAGGATTCGTGCAGAAACAGAAACAGCACTTATTTACACGTGTGATGGGATCTGTCAGATTGCTCATGTTGAATTATTTTGGTGCCGTGGGGGAATGGGTGTTCCTGTGGGTGGTGTCCTACCAAGCATCGATGCCCCACTTATCTTCCAAAATCCTGCTGCATGATCCTTGTATGGAAATTTTTAATGAACTTATTCAGCAAGAGTAGCACAATTTCTAGAGATCTCTACTTTGCTTTTACTTATTTTTTTTCTTCACTGTATTCTTGACGTACGAAATTCCACTTTTGCCACCTTTTAAATTCTACCTTAAATTTGAACAATTTTAAGTGCTCATATCACTTTGTTTCCAAAAATAATGATTCAGTACTGATACAGTAGAATCTCACTTATCCAAGCTAAACGGGCTGGCAGAAGCTTGGATAAGCGAATATCTTGGATAATAAGGAGGGATTAAGAAAAAGCCTATTAAACATCAAATTAGGTTATGATTTTACAAATTAAGCACCTAAACATCATGTTATACAACAAATTTGACAGAAAAAGTAGTTCAATACGCAGTAATGTTATGTTGTAATTACTGTATTTACGAATTTAGCACCAAAATATCACGATATATTGAAAACATTGACTACAATAATGGCTTGGATAATCCAGAACGTTGGATAAGCGAGTGTTGGATAAGTGAGACTCTACTGTAATTACATTTCGTTGTTGCATAAAAATGTACTTCATACTCAAATAAGCAGACGGGTATTACACTTGCTAGTGCACTACCTCAAAAAATGGATGATTTCAGGAGAAAGGCTCCAAATTAAGAGCGAATGATGAGTTATGAGAAATGGTATAATTTTCTTAAATGTAGTGGGACGAAACACCATGGTAAGATATTTCCGACCACTTTAAGAGAATAATGGGATGAAGTCCTCAGTGAATCTATTGGAGACTATAATTGGACTTAGCCAAAATGTAACTCTCCAGTTCTAGGTGGAACAGCAACTTCTAACATTTTTTAACATTGAATCGACTGTTCAGCATTGATGGGGACTGTAGTCCAGCTACAGCTAAAGGGCCATATTTGCCAACCTCCGATTTAGCCCAAAGAATTAAGATAACCTACTTTTGGGCCAGAATAAAATTTCTGTTCTTTAAAGATGTGAACCCCAATAACATTTCTGTAGGAACTTAATTAATGCAGCACTTGAAAGAACAGTTTCATGCTTTGAAGCCTATGTTGATTGCTGTAATCGAATACTGGGATGTGTATGTCACAAAGGAATAAAGTTGTTTTTAAGAAGAAAAAAGAGCAGATGGAAGCTGTGCTTCTCCAGCAATCTGATAGAAGTACTTCCTCAGTGATTGGAGCATCATACTTTCTACTTACCGGCATCCCACCACCTCATACCAAAATGTACTTCCAAACAGACCAATGTTGATGTAAACACATGTATATTAGTACTAGCTTTGCCCGGCTACGCGTTGCTGTGGCTTATGAGAATCATTTATTGGCCAGGTGGAATAGCACCGAAAAGCCTTGCAGCCTCAAAGCCTGGCTGTTTTCTACCTTGTGGAATCCTTTGTTGGGAAGTGTTAGCTGACCCTGATGGTTTCCTTTCTGGAATTCCCAATTTCCCTGCTTTCAGAGTGTTGCTTTTGATTTACTGTCCTGGTTTTAGATATTATATTGTTCTGTATTATACCACAGTAATTATTTCATATTATATTTATAATCTTATATTATCTGCTTAGAAGTGGATTGTATGAAGTCCCTTATACACAGCTGTATAAAATCCACACTGAAGTGGATTATATGGCAGTGTGGACTCAAGATAATCCAGTTCAAATCAGATAATCTGTATTTTATAGTCAGTGTAGATCAGGCCTAAGTGCACTTTGCCTGTGCCCTGGGCACCATTTTGGCTGAGGGAGTTGCAAGGATATGAAGGGGGTGGGGCCTAAAGGCAGCAGGGGGGAGCTAAAGGCAGCAGAGCCTACCTTTCTAACTAGCAGTTAGGGGGAGAAAGGCTCTTCCTCATCCTCAGTAATTTGGACTATTTTTCTAGGTTTTTTTATTGAAAGACATATTTTGGTTGACTACGTCTTTTGTGGCCAAATTTGGTGTGATTGGGTTCAGTGGTTTTGTTGTTTACTCCATAGTAAAATGAACATTACATTTTTACATATATAGATAGACTAGCTGTGCCCGGCCACGCGTTGCTGTGGTGTTGTCTGGTGGTATTGGTGAGAACTTGTTGAGGTAGCGGTGGTATTGAATGTCTGTTGTATGGTTGTTACTTTTTCTGTCAAATTTGTTGTATAACATGTTTGATGCTTACTTTGTATAATCATTACCTAATTTGATGTTTAATAGGCTTTTCCTGAATCCCTTCTTATCCAACAGTCTCACTTATCCAACGTTTTGCCGGCCTGTTTATGTTGGATAAATGAGACTCTACTGTATATTTATAATCTTATATTATCTGCTTAGAACTGGATTATAGGAGGCCCCTTCTACACAGCTGTATAAAATGCACACTGAAGTGAATTATCTGGCAGTGTGGATTCAAGATAATCCAGTTAAAAGCAGGTAATATAAGAGTATAAATGAGTAATATAGCTGTGTGGAAGGGCCTTGAGTCTACACTGCCATATAATCCAGTTAAAATCAGATAATCTGTATTTTATAGGCAGTGGGGAAGAGGCCTGAGGCCCAATTGTGCCTGTCCCCTGGGCTGAGTAGGTTGCTAGGAGACCAAGTGGGCAGAGTTTAGCCTTGGAACTGGCAGCAATTGGATAAAAAACAATTATTCCTTTTCCTCTAATTAGGACTTTATTTTTCTTTTCTTTTTGTTGTATGAACGTAGAGGTATGGATGAGGGGTTGTGTTGCCAAGTTTAGTGTTTCTGGGATGTGTTGTTTTGTTGTTTTGTCCTAGGCCGAATTTTTTTTATCCTTTTATATATAGAGAGTCCAGCCAAATATGGTGCTATTCTGACATTAAAGAGTCTGCTTGGTTTGGGCAGAAAACCAAGTACATGCATACACTGTTATTCGAATGCACCACTTAGTCCCCAGGCTTATACTCCATGCAGAGAACTATGCTCTATTCCCAGATTTTTAAAATGTCCATTTTCAACAGAAAGCTTACCAATTAGCTCTAGCAAACATGTTTTTCTACTTCCCAAAGCATAAAGAAGATGCATACAAACAAATCCTCAAGAGACCTTCAGGGGATCCACAAAAGCTGAAAAACGTCATGAGCTCTTACAGTTAAAACAAGTAGTAAGTCAGATGGACAGTCAGACTTTTGACTCTAAAGAAAATTGATTCTAGAGAAAAACTGTGTGTGGAGAAAAGGTGGTGAAATAAAAAATTCATGACTCATGTGTAAAGGTATCTCTCCACCCCCACCATAGTCAAGGCAACAGTGGTGTCATCTGTGTATAGAAAGTGAGTGTGACAAGCACAGTTTCAATGGTTGGTGAGATATAGCAGGTCTCATGAATCTAAACCCCCAACAAATTAAACACCACACCCAATCCAAGGATTGCGCTGATGCCCAGGGGAAACGAGAAGGGCTGAGTGGAATATGGATTGGCGGCAGAGACCCCAAATTGCCAGTTGGAACATCCCTGAGTGCATTAAGGTTTCCACCATTAACTCAAATTACCCACAAGAACCCATCACCAACTACACACTGCATCAGAGCCTGTCTCAAAAAACAGAAGTCGAATGCCAGGTACTACCACTCCCATTATCCTCCAGGAGAGCAGTTCAGTAACTTCCGAGTTTTGCTTTAAGGCCTAAGCATTTATTTATTTCTCAATTTTCTACAGATTTGAAGACATTGGAAAAGCAACTTTAAATAAATATTTAATGCAGTTTAGGTTTATAAATCTTTTAAGTTTAGGTGGGTTGGGAGCAACAATTTTTTAAAAAGAAGTCCATGATAAATAAAAGGTTAAGTACCACTGTCTTCTTGGTCCTCATGAGCAGTAAGTACCATAAAAGGGGGAGGGGCGCAATGCACACAAACAACTCAATTCTTTCACCTACAGTGAGAACGGGAAATGGATAATACTGCTGGATATATTATGGCAAGACTTCAAGAGACATTTTGGTTATAGATCTTTCAGCCACCATTGCAAAACAGAAATGGAGTACCCAAGTACAGAAATCAAAAAGTGCAGTTTACCCTCAATGTTTCCACAAAACTGAAAAAAGTACCAATATTTTAAGATACCTCCCCTCCCAGGAATGTATGAACAGTCTCTGCTGCTGCAAAAATCTCTTGCACTGGTGTTGTTCTTCTCTTCACTTTTCTCTTTTTCATCTCCTTTCCTGGCCCATCTGACTTTTCTGCCTTGGCACCACAAGTCTTTCTCACTCCAAGGCCTATCCTGCCCCCCCCCCTCCCCATTTTGCAACCACTTCCACTTCTCAATTGTTTCCCCATATTAAATGTTGAAAGGTCACCATAGATCTTTTGAAGTTAAGAATATTTATTAAAATTTATTCTACCCTAGTGTACATACAGAAAATGGAATTCAATACAAGCTTACTGCATATCATTCCCCTAATCCCTACAAGGGAACTGTAAAATCTGAAAGTTATTCAGCTACCTACAAGTGGTTTTTCCTAGACAACCATCAAATGGCACATCACCATACTGTGTATATGCAGTGACAAGTCACAGCAATCTGACTGCCTGTGTAGCACTGCAGGCTAACAACTTTCACAGAACTATAAAACATTTCAAAAAAATATTGGACAATAGTGTAGCTTGCCTAATAGCAGGCACTAATATTAACTGTCCGGAAAAGGTTAACTTTGGTAGTTTGGTTTTGATAGCATAGTGATATTTATTCTGTTGGCATTGGAAATAATTTCCATTAACAAGCATAACCTTTGTTATTTGGCTATAAGAAGGGTTTCAATATGTCTCTCAGTGCCTCAGCCAAGCCTGTATTATGCCATCAGAATGAATCTTTAATGAACAAAGTTCTCAGGGTTTGTTAGACAGTTGGGGCACCAACAAGAACCTCAACAATTCTTCCAATGAGTTTTCCGGGATATCCTGTAGTTCTTAGAAGCCACTGGTGATCTATGAATAAAATAGGCTTCATTAATTCTGTTTCAGAAAACGTTTGTAAGTGATTTTATTTACAATGTCAGATGTTTCTGAAATCCTACATATTTAATCTTACAGTGACACATTTAAAAGCATGGAAAGACTAATTTCGCAGCAGTGCTAATTGCCATACAGAGTCCACACTTAGTTTTGTTTTATTCAGAGCAGAGGAAAAGGAATCAGATTACACTGGTAAAAACTAAACCATAGGATTTGAATCCATATTTCAAACATTACACATGCAAGAGGAACAACACCCAACTAGTACAACTTCATTTGCTGTTGCAGTTGTCTAATATTAACAATTATAAACAAAGCAGTGCAACCAGTATTTGGAACGATCCTTACAGTGTCACTGGGTGTCAGGCACAAGACTTCACTTCTCTTCACACCACTGGTTCTCTTTGCGCACCTAAAAACAGAGATAATGTTGAGGATTTAATTCATATTTTTCAATGTTTCAGAAGCTGTCTAAAGCAACAAATGAGGACGCCTTATTCAAATACTCATTCTATAGTATTGTTGTCTAAGATAGGAAATTGCATACTTCCTGTACACGTTCAATTGAAGCATTTAACCAAATAAATTACTTTGCACTAGATGAGAGCCAATAATGCTTAAAAACAAGAACACAATACAATCACGTGTGATCCACCATAGGCATTCCTCTGAAGAAGCAATTAAGAGTTAAACTAGAAATGAGTGAGTTCTGTTATGTGATGTAATTAATTCATGCTACCATGAACATAAACCTAGGAAGACTTAGGCAATATAAATATGCTCGAAACTTTAGCTGTTGGCTGCCCGCATTACTAGTAATTTTTACATAGAAATATACCACAACCTAAGCCAGACTTTGCCAAAGTACTGCACTTGTAGCAACGAAGCCTTGCCATGAACTGTACAGGTTAGCCTGAAGGAGAAAACCAAAGAAGTTCTACAGAGTTTAGTGGGATTCATTTCCATGCAATGATGGCATGAGACTGAAACATTTATCTATCATATATACGGTCTATAAAGGAAAAACAAATTAGCAGTCAGGAGCATCCCTATCCCTCCTTCAATCAGTACTACCTTCAGGTTGCCCTGGCAGCAGCTTCGCTCAGGTGGCTGCTACTAGAGGAGACAGGTTGATTTGTTGTAAAGATAACCACAATTGCCTAACAGGCAGGCAGGCTAGCTAGTGACAAGAAGAGGCCCCAATGCCTTCTCTCCTTTTCCCTACCAAACACAACACAAAGCAATAGTGATCCAATGTTGTATGTAATTCAGTAGCTATATACACTGGCATGAAGTTTTGCCCTTCTAGCCAACCCTCCCTACAGCGATGCTATTCCCCCTGCCACCCAGCTCTTCATATATCAGCCTCCACTCCCTTCACTGGCAAGCAACATGGTTAAGCCTATCCAGTACTCACTGGCATACTTTAGGACAGCCCATCCCAAGGTGCCCCCCCCCCTTCAAGATTTTTGTATTTCTTTATATTGCTGAGTTTCAATCATGGAAAAGTCTGGCCATATGAGAAATATTCATTTTGGCCATATGAGAAATATTCATTTCATAGCTAGGGAAATCGGATTTTTTTTTTACTTCAAACTTTGGGGGGGGGGGGTAGTTCAACATGCAACCCATAGGCTGTAAGAGTATTACCAAAAGCATGAAACCTCATTTTGAGCTCTAGTACAGAAATATTTGTTAGGTAGCTTTAAGCACATCATTCTGCTAGTGTTATCTATCCTCCACTGAAAGTTTAGGAATAATAGTCTACATTAGTGGTTCCCAAACTTATTTGGCCTAACGTCCCCTTCCCAGAAAAAATATTACTCAGTGCCCCCTGGAAAGGGGGCGTGGCTTAGAGGGGTGGGCGTGGTTCCAGCTCAAGAGGGCAGGGATGAGCCTCTCTCCAGTCCAAGATGCAGGGCTGGGAGGGGGAGGTGGGCGGGGCCACAAATGGGAGGCCAGGACAGGGATGGGCAGAGTTACGAGCTCTGAGGCAGGGCTGAGCTTCTATCCCTGTCCTGTGGTGCCTGCCAGGACACAGGGGGCGGGGCTAGAGGAGAGGGCGGGGCCTCTTCCCAAGTGCCTGATGGGGCTGGACCTCTATATCCTGCCCCCGTGTTCTAACAAGCGCCTCAGAGGAGGTATACAGAGGCTCTTGGAATGAGGCCCCACCCCCACCCTTAGCCCTGCCCTTTAGTCCTAAAAGGCCTCTCAGGAGAGGTATATAGGCTCAGCCCTGTCTCGGGCTCTTGGAAGGAGGCCCCGCCCCTTCCCTAGCTCCGCCCTCTGTGTCCCAACAAGCACCTCAGGACAGGTATAGAATTCTCAGCCCTGTCTCGGGCTCTTGGGAAGAAGCCACACACACTCCTCTAGCTCCACCCCATGTGTGTCCTAACAGTTGCCTCAGGTGTTCAGCCCTGTCTCCGGTACTTGGGAAGAGGCCCCGCCCCTCCTCTCAGCCCCGTATCCTAATAGGTGCCATCACCGCCCCCTGGATCGCTCTAGCGCCCACCGGGGGGCGGTAGCGTCCACTTTGGGAATCACTGGTCTACGTTCTTTGTTTAAATGAACAAGGGTCAATATTTCGATAAATAATAGAACCAAAATCTATGAAGAACAGCTTGGAAAACTGGGTATGTTTAGATTGGAGAAGAGAATACTAAGAGCTACAGTAACATTCCGGTTATCCGACCTCCGCTTATCCGACAGTCCGTATTATCCAACAGGAGGACATGGAAGGACTTACTGTATTTGAAAAAGTCATTTTTTAAATTGTACAAAATGCATAAGGTTGTGGGTGAACTACAACTCACATCATGCCAGGTAACCCCAAGAAACTCCACCAATGCATACTTAAAGGTCTCTCCTGTCCCCTTCGCTTTGCGCTGGCCGGGTGCGCAGGCCTTAGCCACATCCCCCAGGACGACAAGCAGGGGAAAGGGAATGAAGCAGATTCTCCTAGAAATGAGGGCCCTCCTTTTCTTCTTGCCCCCCTCCCCAATTGTTAATCCCCTCCCAAAAGCTTGCAAACCAGAAGGAGATGAGGTCTCTGAGATCTTGGCCAAGGGCTTCCCAAGGATCTAAGGGAAGGGGCTCCTGGCCTGGGGTGTGGGGCCTGCTTTGGCGTCCATCTCCGCCACCATTGCTGCAACCCAAGGAAGAAGAGTGAAGGATCAGCTTCCTTCCTTCACGGGGCTCTCCATTCGCGTTGCAAGGAAGAGGCCAGGAAGGAAGGCAGAGGAGGAAAGAAGGGAGGGCGCCCTTTGGGGATGGCGTGAAGCCCACACCGACGGGCCAGGAACGAAGGGAGAAGAGGAAGGATGAAGTGGGGTTGGGAAGGAGGCCCTTTTTTAGTACGTGTTTAATATCCCTCCTTATTATCTGTCATTTTTGTTTATCCAACATTTTGTCCACCCGTTTATGCTGGATAAACAAGACTCTACTGTAACAGTATTCTTTGAAAATCTAATGGGACATCAGGTAAAAGATGAAGATTGTCTTCAACTTCTCCAGACACTAGGACCTAAACCAGTAAATTCCAATTACAAGAAAAATAAATTTGAAGCTTTAGCTTGGCAGTTTTGCTGGATTAATGTCACAGGAGATCTTTTCTACAACTGTGTGACTCTATGGCTAAACAGATTTGGGTTTGACCTCTTCTGTTTTTTCAATTGTAAACAGCTTTAAAGTCAAAAACTTCCTAATAGCAATGCTAACCAGACTCAAACAACACTGGGTATGTTGTCATAAGTACATGCTCCAACCACAGCACTGTGCTGTTTGACCAAGACTGAAGAGAAGGAAGAAGTATGTACTTACATTTAGACAAAACAAAAACCTTGCTTATAAAAGCATTCAAATTTCACATGGTTTACATTCAATCACGAGGAGGAGCGTGAGACCATGCTTTTTGGACTCAATTCCAGAACTGGCTAAATTCTAAACTAAATAGACTGCTACCATTCATAGGTTCACATACACACCAAACAATCTTTATGGTGAAAATTTCTATTAGATGCAGGGAGTCTATGAACCAGATGTGGATAAATATGGCCTCCTGGAAAGAGGAATATTTGGGGGTAGGGAGGGCTTGATACAGATCTAAGAGACCATAAAACATCCCTGAGGGGCTACATATGTCTCATCCCTGTAACACACATGCTGTAGACCTCCTGCATCAGCCTTTCACTTCCAACTCAGAGCAGTGGGACCTGGTGAATGAAATAGGGCCAATGACCATAGTCCCTCCATCAGATGATTCTAATAGTGTATGACTTGAACATACAAACTGGACTTCAATGTTAACAGTCTATGACGAGTGTCCCTGTAAGGTCTTCTCTACAAACAAATCGAGTTATGCTTTGTCAAACTCTAGTCAAATGACATAACCGAGGTGCCATGCAGTCCTCCCTGTTTTTTCAAGCTGTCTTGATTGAAGAACAAATCTTTAATACTGTGAATTGTTGATATAAGCTAGACTGTGTGCTCAGATATTTATTACGATGCCAGAGCAGCTGACTGACATGGGAACGACTTCTGCATGACAATTGTCTTACTGCTATAAAATCCCTAAATAATTCTGTAGAGTTATGTGAACTTGGTCCAAGACTGCTATGGAATTAATCCAAAGGCAGTTTTGACACTACTGTACTCTAAAACAAGCAAAATGTCCTCATAAACTTGGCATTTGCTATTTTAAAAAACTTATGCATATGCTTTGAACTTTGTTTACCATGACACTTAATTTGCAGTTACCACAGGCAACCTATTTAGCCATGCACACAATATATCCAAAGATACTATATATCATCTTGGAAACTAAGCAGGGTTATCCCCGATGAGTGTACTTGGATAGGAGACCACTATAGGCTATAATTCAGACAAAGGAACTAGTAAAACCACTTCTGAGTACTCCTTCCCTAAAAGAACCCATTACGTCAACAGGCAACTTGAAGGCATACATACACCACTTATTGAGCACTTATATAGCATTTTGGTTTGGTATTTCACTATCTTTAAATAATGTATACAATGTTTTACATATGAACACACACATACAAACACCCCATTAATATTATAAGTGTTGTGCATTAATTTACTTTTAGGATAATTATAAGTACCCCACAAAGGCTAAAGTAATTTGTGGGTGGAATGTTATATAGAACAACATTCTTGTTATGGAAAGCAACAACACCATAAATTTGTTATTTCACTGGCAACACATCCTGGGGCGGGGGAGCATACATAAAATATTAAGGAAACACTTTACCTGGGCTTCCTCTTCTTCAGTGAAGTCATTCTTGATATTGAAGGTCTTGCGGATTTCTTCTGGTGTTTTTCCCTTAATCATATTTGCAACAGTTTTGCATGTCACATCCAACAAGCCTTTGATGTCTAAATAGTTTGCAGCCTTTAAGAAAAAGAAAGATGTAAAGTCATGTACTTACTAATTTACTCCAAAATACACTTCATTACAAGACTATTAGGTATAATAGCAACCAACAGAAATAGTGTATTTCTGTTGTCTGCAATCTTGTAATATCAACATAAATTATAGGACACACATGCATCAGTATACTAAACTGAAAGTTCTTGCCAGCTAATGCTCAAAACCACTTTAGGAAACAACCAAAAAATGGCAAGAAAGAGCCAGAACTCAGGGAAGCCCAACAAAACATGGCAATGTCTGCCACAGATGCCAGTTCACTCATTTTCACTTGTGGACTCAGAGGGACAAACTTCATTGAGCATCGTGTTCTCCAGTTGCAAACTTGTGCTTTTCAGTTTATTTTACCTGCTAAAAGCGAATTTCTGCGTATTTTGCATAGACATGCTTCACTTTTAGAACAATTATAATAGTATTTCAACATTGCCCTTTAAGATTTATAAGAATGTTTTACCAAGAAGGAAATGACACTGCAAAACAAAGCTGCTATGGTAGATAAACATTTCCATAGCCTTACACATCTTGTTGCACTTCATTATTTGACGAAGTTCAATATGACTCTGTAGCATATAACAGGATATATACAAAATCCACCTACCAAAATTAGTTCAAAGAGAGTTCCTTGGTCTACTTTAAGAAATTCTTGGTCCCACACAGGGATGTCATCTGTTCGTTTCTCTTTGTTCTCATCATCTTCAGGGGGAGGTGGATCATCTTTATGGTGAGTGCACCACTGGATGACCTTTAGAAATAGGAGTAAATTATCTTTTTAAAGTCTCAGGGCCGTCATGTTTAGGAGGCATTTGTCCATAATCACTGTTGAGTACAGTAACATTATTATTGGAAATTTGTGCATGTTTTACTCATTTAAACAGATGGAACTGTCATTATCAAGAATTCTACCTGCTACAATTCTCAGTACTAGACTCTCAGGAGGGCAAGAGCTGAAAAAAACACAAAAAGCACAAATTTGCATGTGCTACGAAAGAGATTTTAGGCATTCATCTCTCAGGCCCCTTCTACACAGCTGTATAAAATCTACATTGTCTGCTTTGAACTGGATTATGACAGTGTAGAGCAGTGGTTCCCAACCTTTGGGCCTCCAGGTGTTTTAGACTTCAACTCCCAGAAATCCCAGCCAGCTTACTAGCTGTTAGGAACTGTGGGAGCTGAAGTCCAAAACACCAGAAGGCCCAAAGGTTAGGAACCACTGGTGTAGAGTAAGGGCCCTTCCAGAAAGGCCCTAAATCCCAAGATCTGATCCCAGGTTTTCTGTTTATCCCAGATTATCTAGCAGTGCAGACTCATATAATCCAGTTTAAAGCAGAAAACCTGGGATCGGATCCTGGGATATAGGGCCTGTCTGGAAGGGCCCCAAGATAATTCACTTCAAATCAGATAACATGGATTTTCTGCTTTGATAACCTGGATTATCTGGCAGTTTGGAAGGGACCTCAGTTCCAATATTATATGCCATGCGAGGAGTTAGCAGCTTCAGTGAAACCCAAACATATAAAGAAGTACAAAAATCTTGCAAGGAGGAGAGGACTCCATCCTTGAGGAGGAAGGCACAAAGCGGATCAGTGCATACTGTGTATGACAGAGCAATGGCAAGGTTCATGTGGGAATGGACACAAATATAAAAAACAGAGGAACAAAAAAAACCTGAGAAAAATGTCTTATCTAAAACTTAGCTGTTATCCAGGACAGGGCTAATTAAATCCTGAAACATCTATATGCCCAAGTTGTCAAGGACATCAGATGGGAAATAATGCAGGTTTATAAAATTATTATATTATTATATGTTCTATGTCCGTGCCAACGAAGAAATGAAAGTCATATGCTAAACTCCGATTCTAGAAATACTCAGACCACTTTATTTTTTCTGAAGTAGCATATATCAGCTATATTTTACTTAAATTAGGAGTAGATGGGAAATCCAGTCTACACTTCCTAAACCTACTGCACTAAATGAAATTCATTTTGATCACAAATCTATATTTTTCTGATGTTTGTAATCTGCACATGGTTAGAATTATTTTAAGTTAATTTTAAAGAAAAAACCTTATGTACAATGTGTAGTTTTGAAAAGATACAGGAAAACATTACCTTTAAAATATGTACATGAATACTCAAAAATCTTTGTGTGGACCAAAAAATAACTTGCAAATCTAATGCAGAAAAAGCAGAGAATGAACAATGAAAAAACAGAATATGAGGGATATAAAAGCCTAACAGATTCATCCATCCTTAACCTGAAGTAATGATCCACTGGAATATAATATCCAAATTGTATCCTATGCAATGGAAAATTCTGCTGTGTATATAAGAAATTTGAAGAAAAAGAGATCTATACTGAACATTAACAGTTTGAAAGCTAATACTGTATAAGTCAGTCACCAACAATGGAATACTTTCAACAATTTACCTTTTTTAATATGGCTGCATTAACATTTGGAAGAGGAACAGGATCGTCATCTCCTTCATCATCCATCCCCAAATCTGGGAATAGAAAGAATCAAATTTAGATAAGTGTGAACACTTGCATTTTATTCCACTGAAATGCAGATGGTACTGAGACCCAGTTCATGATTTACACTTACCTATATTTTAATTTAAAGGTAATTTCCACCAAAGGTTTATGTAAAAGAGACTCCCTGCTGAGGAGAACGGAAGCAATGGTTTGTGGGACTGGCAGAATGACCCGAAGGGGGTGCTATCTCCCTGGGGCAAAGAACTCCTCAAGCCCACTGACTACTACTTCTTCCTTTTGGTCCACGTGGGAACCAGTGACATTATACTCATATTTTGAATTTATATTGTAATTGTTTTATTTAATTTGTTTATTCTATTATGCTTATATTATTGATGTATTCTGATTGTTGTTTATGTGATTTTAATATGTTGTAAGCCACTTTGGGTCCCAAAGCGCTTTGGGAGAAAAGCAGGATATAAATAAAGATTTATTATTATTATTATTATTATTATTATTATTATTATTATTTAAACATTTGTTAAGATGCCATAATAAAGATAGAGAAAGCTTGTTTTCTACTACTCTAAAGATTAA
Organism: Anolis carolinensis; assembly: GCF_035594765.1. Classification (NCBI taxonomy): domain Eukaryota; kingdom Metazoa; phylum Chordata; class Lepidosauria; order Squamata; family Anolidae; genus Anolis; species Anolis carolinensis. Next base: position 105,902,785 of record NC_085842.1, on the reverse strand, counting down.
GACATGGAGCAACAGATTCAAATTGCAGAAAAGACAGAAATTTAGAAATTCCATCTAAACATTAGGAAGAACCTCCTGGCAGTAAGCGCTGTTTGGCAGTGGAATATGCTGTCTCAGAGTGTGGTGGAGTCACCTTCTCTAGCGGTTTTAAAGATGGGGGATGGTCATCTATCGGAGATTGTTTGATTGTATTTTCCTGCATGGCAGAGGGTTAGACTGGATTGTCCTTGTGGCCTCTTTCAACTCCATAAACCTATATGATTACTGTTAGTAATTTGTTTTTATCTCTAGACAGATAATTTAAAAATATACAAATATTAAATCTATGGTACTCAATAAGAACATGTTGTATTTTAGTTCATTTTATTTGTGCATTTAATACTGATTTGCATATTTACACTAAGCAAGAGTAATAAATACATTTTCCCAAAGACTTCAAACAATGAAATTTTACATTATACCTTACATCTGGAAAAAAAAGGATTGCAGTTAATGAAAGCTTTATCACACCGGAAACTAAGGTACTTGATGTGCTAAAAGACTTGGGTTTTTTTTGCTGCAATAGACATTGGTTGACATCCAACTGTAATGCAGCAAAGTATAAAGCTCTGCCAGAATTACTAACCTGGTCTTCCCCATTCTGTGGCTGCACAATATCTATAGGGTGCATAATTATCACCTGATCTGCAGTTGAGCTTGTTGTGCAGTCAAGGCATTGTGCAAGGAGGTATTCAGCATCTCATTCCACATCACCCCAATAAAGTATAAGCGGATTCTCTTCAGACAACTTACAACACTTTGTATTGCTTGAACAATTAACACAGGGGGCCTGCTGCTGTGTTTTGGCTGGTAAAGTCTCCTTGCAAAACCAAGCAGCCTGATCATACATCTTTTTACATGGAAGTAAGTATCTGTGTCATGGAAAGTAATAAGATTACAGTTCATGTTGTTTAGTTTTCGTGCTACTTTTTTTTTTTTTTTGCTCTAAAGAGAAGAAAAAAAACTACTGCTGTACCTCACCAATTACACATCTAGTTTTCAGCAATTGCTTCGCAAAGCTTTTTTTCTATTCATTTAGCAGTAGCTACAGTAAAATATGCTACCCCCTGGCAAAACTTTCTTCATGAACATTGTCCTCAACTGTCAAAGGCGACAAACCAATTAGGTAAACAGTTTCAGCTTCTGATTATTGCTATCCTGGAAAGCATGTGTTGCCAGAACTAAATGTCATCATCCTGTCACTCCTATGGACGTTGCGAAATATAAGCACCACTAAACTCAATGTAACTTAAACTGTAAACAAATATCAATTCCTCTGGTCATCTTCCCCACTCAAGATGGGACACATACCTCACGTAAGAATTCAATATAACTCAAATGGCAGCATCATATAATAGCCCAAAGGAATCTCCTGACCCTTACAAGCCCTTGGATAACAAAAACCATACCAACTAAAACATAAAAGGCCAAAAAGGAAGACAAAGAGTCTTAACATCCTTTTTACATGTGAGCAGCAACAGAGGTGCATTCAACAATGCCCATTATACCCCCCCCCCCCAGAGAAACACAAACTTATATTCATAAGGAGAGAACATGAACCCTCGGTCTTTCGCTGTTTACATGGAGAGGAAATGCAAGTGCCAGTTCATGGGAGCATGAGATCTCACTGTGATTTCAGAGGTTATCTACTCCAACCTCCTTCAAATTTCGGAATCCACTGCTACAGATATCCCCACTATAGAGTTTCAAAAGCAAATGTTGAGGAGAAACCTAAAGAACAGTCTTATCATCTCACACGGAAAAATAGTTTTAATCTCAGTGGAGCCTAGTTTTAATGCAGAATAAACTAATTCAAAACATGACTCCTCTTAAAAAGTGTCTTTCTATAATATCAGAGTACCTATTTAATCAAGGCAAAATAGCTGCATTACATCTACATAGGGAACATGTCTTTATGATGTAAATATAACAATTCTGAAGCTTGCCGCCAAGCAGTTTATAATTTTAGAAACATGACTGAGGGCCCTTCCAAACAGGTCCTATATCCCAGGATCTGATCTTAGGTTTTCTATTTATCCCAGATTATCTGGCAGTTTAAGGCAGAAAACTTGGGATCGGATGCTGAGAAACAGAGCCTGTCTGGAAGGGCTCTGAGTTTACATCAATATGGCTATCCATGCTGTACCATTATGTCCGTTGTACTGAGCCTAAATACAGATTAGCCTAAAAGAGCAACACACTAACATTCTACTATGAACAGAAAGCTATTCAACAGTGCTTTCAAACATCATATTCATCTGGCTAGATTAAGAGCATTAGAAATACCTAATATCTAATATAGGCACCAAGGTGGCAACAATAAAATAAAAACAATACAATTAACACATAAAAACAAATGTAAAACAGGCATTCCCCTATTCCTGATTATTTTCACTATTTTATGTCTGACCAATTTGATTCACCAGGCAAAACAAACACTAAATCGATATAAAAATAACAAGTTCTTCATAAAAAATACCACCATATAAACGAAGATTTGAAAAATTCTAGGAAGCAGCCTTTAAAGAATTTTCAAGCTTCATTTCCAAGGATTATAAACAGTTTGCTTTATATACAGACCATCTGGTTAAATTCTACAGTACTTTTTCATTTGCTGGTGATCAGAATTAAGTCTTAATCCTGCAAAATTTAACTGATTCCAAAGATTGTTAATTCTAGCTATTCAATGAAATTCCCCCTCAAAACATTTCTCACTTTACAAAGGCTCAAAAAATAAACAGAACGGGGCTAGTGGGTATCCATCACTATGTTATATTTACAAGCTCAAATATTGAAAAACTACACTAGTTAAAATATCCTCACTACATTTTCACGTGTGTGTACTTTTCCAATCCCAGTTAAACACAAAAATGTCATGACTCTGGTATTGGCAAGCACATATGTCATCTAGTTTTAGTGGCTTCTATGAACAACCTTCTGTTCAAGCTACTGCTCTCCAGCTCTGACTGGATATATTATTGATCATTCAAACTGCTTAGGTTCCAGATTATGGATTGCTTCTGAGAAATCCTTTTGAGAATTCAATTTGGGAACAATAAATTGTCAGAATAATGTACAAATAGAAGTCATTCTGGCACTTTTACTTTAAAGGTTGAAAATGACTACACAATGGTAGTCATATCTTTGTGTTACATAAAATATGTGTCCCGTGAATAAATATTCCCCCATCTGTCCTGACATTAATAAAACCAAATTCATTGCACAGAAAGAATGTTTGATTGTGTATTTTAACAAACCATTCTGAATTTTATAAATTTTAACCTGTCTTCATCCACAAAAGCACAGCAAAAATTTCTAGGGCTTCCCAAATTAGAAAATAAAATTATCAAAGGGAAGGAACTCCCAAGCCTTGAACGTTTTGGTTCTAAAATAATGTAAATTGGTAAGGGGTTCACCACTTTACTAACCTTAGGGCCCCAACCAAAACTGCAGCCAGGCCTGTGGTGTCTCACACTGGCGTGCTTTAATATACCAAAGAAACTTCCTTCAAGAGAAGGAAGTGGAGCACATTAGTTTGGCTGCTTTTTAGTTCTGGCACTTTATCTTATATCAATCACAAAGGAGCAAAGCAAATTTTTTGTCTCCCTTTTCTGCCCTGGTTCTGTATGGACAAAGACTGCTTTGGGTGTCCTGGCCAGACAGAGGTTAAAGAACCCAGGTTTACTGTCAACTTTGGAACTGAGTAATGGGTGAGAATTTTATTTACAGTATATATATTCCGCCCTTCTCACCCCAAAGGGGACTCAGAGCGGATCACAGAACATACATACATACGTATGCGGCAAACTTTCAATACCATTTATATACGGACAAGACAGAAAATTGTACATAGAGGTATATATAGGTTTTTCCCATCTTCAGCATCTTGGAGGCTTGTGCTCGGTTCCGGCCATTGAAGGGCCGGGGGGGAGGGGTGCTGTCGCTCTATCTCCCTGCCAAAGAGCTTTGTTTGATTATATTGATTGAATTGATTGAATTGCCAGCATTTTACTGGCATTTCCCTATGGGTGCCTTAAAATTCCTCCCCACTTTTAAGCGGTACCTATTTACCTACTCACATTTTGCTTTCAAACTGCTAGGTAGGCAGAAGCTCGGCTAAAGACCAAGAACTCACCCTGACCCGGGCTTTGAACTATCAACCTTTCAACTGGTAAGATTTACTGCAGCTGGTGGTTTAACCTGCTGTGCTAAAGCCTGAATTACCACGCAACTGCTGAAATTATTCCCTCAATCCATTCATAGGACCCATGGTTGAGAGAAAGAACCGTCTTGCCTAAGAAAACCTTATGAAATTCATTGAGCTATCATATTTATGAGAGGGCAGCAAAAATACCGTATTTATACTATTCTAATGAATATCTTTTTTTGGCTAAATGACTAGTTTTTGGTTTCAGGGTCTTGAAAATTAAGGTGCACATTAGATTCAATGGTGCACTAGATTCAAGTAAATAGTATAAAAGTCCAGAAAGGTTACCTTTAAATGGCATTACAAATATAGCATTAAAGATCAATATTACTTTAACATTTCACTACACTGAATGCACATGGTGGAACTTTTCAACAATTCCTCACAATCTACGCTTCTTACTGAATAGTCACATTTTGTGTGCACCTTACTTGATTTTTTTAATACAGTGTGTTGTAAGAGTATGTGGCCTAAGCATATTACCTGCTAAAAATTCTAACTATGATAGTAAAGAAAACAAATGTATGATATACATAAAGGGAAAGAGCAAGGTATCAAGAACCCATTTGAACCCATTACTCCAAGTGCTGCCCTGGAGACTAGGACTTGGAGCAATGGGTTCAAATTGCAACAAAGGACATTCCATCTGAACATTAGGAAGAACTTCCTGACCATAAGAGCTGTTCCGCAGTGGAACTCTCTGCCTTCGAGTGTGGTGGAAGCTCTTTAGAAGCTTTTAAACAGAAGCTGGATGACCATCTGTGAGGAGTGCTTTGATTGTGCTTTGCTGCATGGCAGGAGTTTTCCAACTCTGTGATTCTATGAACTGAAGCAAAGGCTTTAAGGCTAATGTTTATTCTCACTTGGAACAAGGTTTTACCTTACCGACAGTCATAGGAAAACTGCAGGAAAACGCTATACCTTACTATAGTGCCTGAGTCTGGATTCTATGGTGGCAAAACAACCATGAGTTTCTGATACTCAGCAGGGCAGTAGTAGCAACAAGAGGCAGCAGTTGGGTCTGAGTCACCTATTCCTTGAATAACTGACGTGCGTTGACATACACTGAGGCAAGGTGGGTGTGCTGGAGTAGCCATCCACCTGTCCCAACAACCTACTTCTCTTGTTACCACTGCTGTTACTTGCTGCTTCTTTTCTCATTGCGATCATTGAAGAAGACTTATTCTTTTTGCTACTATCAACTTCTCTTTCAGTTTTAGCATAAGTAGTCCAGCAGAATTCAGCCTATAAGCTTAAACAGAAAAAGGATTGTTAACATCCTGAAAACTAAGACATTAATTATGACATAAACTTTCATGAACAAAAGCTCACTGCATCCAATGCACAATAGCTGGCAAATATGGTGGCCAATGGCTGGTTGAATCAAGTGGATGCAAATCTGTGAATACTGAAGAACAGCAGTATACATGTATATACACAATATTAACAATACCTATTTGAAAGAAGTTAGCAGTTTACTAATATACTATATACATATTTATATACTATACATCACAATCTTTCAGTTACAATTTCAATAGTACTTCACCACAACTTAGGAATTAATCTATTTCTACTGTGATAATTTCTGAACCACTTATTTCCATTGCATCAAGTATCATCACAATGTTCTTACCTTCCAACATGGTCTTTATGGTTACAGACTGCTTTGCAATTTCAACATCAACTTCAAATATTTCTCCATCAGAACTCTGCAGTTTAATTGAAGGCATCTATAAAAGGGAAATAATAGCCGATACTCTTAGTGGCATAAGCTTACATGTTAGTCCTGCTTCACATTTACTGAAATACTGATATGTCAAGTACAAGAGATTTAAAATTGAGGGTAAACTGAGATTTTCCAATGTTGCTACACACATAGCATTTTGAAGTACTCTTGACACCATGTACAATAATCTTCATACCTCTGAAAAGCAGAGCAATATTACAGTAGAGTCTCACTTATCCAATGTAAACGGGCCAGCAGAACGTTGGATAAGCGGATATGTTGGATAATAAGAAGGGATTAAGGACAAGCCTATTAAACATCAAATTAGGTTATGATTTTACAAATTAAGCACCAAAACATCATGTTATACAACAAATTTGACAGAAAAAGTAGTTCAATGCTCAGTAATGCTATGTAGTAATTACTGTATTTATGAATTTAGCACCAAAATATCATGATGTATTGAAAACATTGACTACAAAAATGCGTTGGATAATCCAGAACGTTGGATAAGCGAGTGTTGGATAAGTGAGACTCTACTGTATCCCCAAAGTGCAGCTACAGAGCTGACCATAGCAATCGTTGCTAAGTCATCTATTGAATTAATGACTAAAATATTTTAAAATAATTTTACATTGGGTTCTGCTTATTCTGTGCTCCATACAATATCTACAGAATGTACTAGAATAAAGTAGGTATATTTAGATAATATTGCAGATAGTTTTATTTCAAAACTTCATTTTAGGTTTGAACAAAATAATCACTATAGGAACACAAATTGGTTTTCTCTACCTGACTTATCTGTGACACACTGATGCCTGCATAGTACACTTTAAGCAGTCCAATGTTACCTGCACTATGGATTAGTCACCTTCAAATAAATAATGCTTGAGTGACAGGAATCAAAGAACTATTTGGGTACGTTTGCAAACATTTGATTCCTGGCAAAAACTCTCGACTCCAGTCATCTTGATTTTGTACTAGGCAATCATCCAAGATATGAATCTGCAGTTTTAAACAACGTAATGCGTATTTTTCTCAGCATCAGATAATGCTGCATCATAATTTGAATTTCTATAATTTGTTAATATTTCTATAATCTGACTGGTTCTAAAACAGACTTTTGCTTATATACTTTGCAGGATATCTAGAAGTTCTGAAACTCCTAATTAAAGTGACTTTTTAAAAATACTGAAGACATGCACAAATTATGCACCAAATGTTGGATCATAATTATTTCTAGCCTGTGATAAAAAGTATTTCCTCAAATACTGAGCATTACAAGAACATTACTATTTTTGTAGAGGAATGTATTGGGTTCATGTCATAAGAGTAAATACCTCCCATAGCCTTTGTCAAAGGACATTTGCCAACTGATATTTTACAGGCCTCTTTTTACAGATAAATGTTTTGAAACTAATAGATGTAAAATATTCAACTTCTTAAAAAATTCTGATTTCAATATCTGTAAACATCTACCAGTGATTCCCGAACTCCAGTCCTCCTGGTGCTTTGGACTTCAGCTGCCAGAACCTCTGACTACTGGCCAAGGTGCTGCGGCTGCTGGGATTCGAAGTCGAATACACTTTAGGAACCAGAAATCACTGACCTAGTCACACAATGATTATGCCAGTGAACAAATCAGTCAGTCTTAAAAACTGTGGAGCTTTTTAATGAAGTTTTAATTGCATTTTACTATATATATGTTCCATTACACAAAATATTTTTAAGATTATATTCACATTTTAATTGCTTTGTTTTTAATTGTATTGTGTCATGTGTACCGTTTTGCCATGGAGAGAAAGGTGGCATAACAACTAACAAATACATTGAAACCTGACTGTGTGCAGACTCTTGTCAAGAGGACACACTGAACCCAATAGTAATGTTTACAATAACTGATCCAGATGGAATGATTCTAAACAACTAACTCTCAATCCAACCAACTACCTCATTGGTAAATGTAAATTATTAAAATTTTGTGTTGTCACAGGCTTTCATGGCTGGAATCACTGGGTTGCTGTGAGTTTTCCAGGCTGTATGGCCATGTTCCAGAAGCATTATCTCCTGATGTTTTTCCCACATCTATGGCAGGCATTCTCAGAGTTTATGAGGTGTTGATAACTAGCAAAGTGGTGTTTATGTATCTGTGGAATGTTCAGGGTGGGAGAAAGAACTCTTGTCTGTCTGAGGCAAGTGTGAATGTTTCAATTGGCCATCTTGATTAGCACTGAAAAGCCTTGCAGCTTCAAAGTCTGACTGTTTCCTGCCTGGGGGACTCCTTTGTTGGGAAGTGTTAACTGTTCCAGACTGAAACAGCCAGGCTTTGAAGCTGCCAGGTTATTCGATGCTAATCAAGGTGGCCAACTGAAACATTCACACACCTCCAGCAGACAAGAGTTCTTTGTCCCATCCTGGAATTTCCACAGTTATATACAGTGTTCCCTCGCTACTTCGCAGTTCATTTTTCGCTCCTTCGCTGTTTCACGGGTTTTTAGTGTTTGGAAAGGGAGAAATATAGAGAGAGGGGGTAGGGTAGGGAAGGGTCGGAAATAAAAAGGGGTTATTTAGCTTCCATTCTTCTTCTCTGCTGGTGTACTGTATACTGCAACTGCTAAAATAAAGTACAGACTGCATTGTAGTAAGTGGTCTGTGGTTTGCTCTCCTCCACATAGAATAAATAGTGTCCGTACTTCACTTATTGCGGGTGGTCCTGGAATGTGAGGGAACACTGTAAACCCACTTGACTAGTTTCCAACAAACTTCACAACCTCTGATGCTTGTCACAGATGTGGGTGAAACGTCAGGAGAGAATGCTTCTGGAACATGGCCATAGTGCCCGAAAAACTCACAGCAACCTATTACAATTCTGTTTATTTATGTATCACTGACTGAACGCAATGCCATGGTTTTTTTAAATTAAAACTCTTGCCATTTAAAAAAAATAAAAAATGTTAAGCAGTTCCAGATTATAGGCTTAAAGTGACTACACAAGTATTCTCTGTAGTAAACAAGACTGTACTCCTGGCAATAACATACTTGGTTGGCCCTGAATCTTCCCAGCTACACAAAGCAAGGAAAACTCAGGACTCAACCCCTTCACGGAAATACTGGGCAGGGATTACATCACTGGCGAAGAAGCGAAGCTGCCTCTCTTTGAGCCATTTTACGATGCTACTGAAAGGGAGCTGATCACAAATAGAGCAAGATATTCTGTACGCGCACGCACTTCCCTTGATAGAAAGCGAGAAGATGGGAGGCAAGAGCACATTCTTCTCTGGGGTCCCAGAAAAAGGACAAGAAAGCTGAGAAGGCCGAGGTGGAGAAGGGAAAGGAATTCCGGCAAAGCTCCTAAATCACCCTTCTTCCTTCCTTTCCCCTTTCCCTTCCTCCTGTCCGTCGGAGGCGTCCCGCGTCGGGCTGAAGGGGAGGCCTCTCCCTTAGCAACCACCTGCGCGGAGGCCCTCGCCTCGCCAGGCCTCCCTCCACCGTCTATTCTGCTCCCCACCTTCCCTAAGCCAAAGCCCTGTGGATTGAGGCCTACTCCCAGGCCAAGCTAGGCCTCGGCCTGGGCCTCGCTCACCGTGAACGCAGCTGCGGCAGCAACGCCTCGTAGCTCCACCCGCCTCGACACTCAACCCGAGCGCGCTGAGGTCGCGCGCCGCCGCACACCTTTTATAGTCCTGGGGGCGGGGCCCAGCCGCCGACTCCGCCCCCTTCGCCTCCGAAGAGTAGGCGCCTAATGGAAGAGCCTGCGCTGAGGAGAAGCAAGACAAAAGACGAGGAGAGCGGAAGACGGGAAGAAAGGGGAGAGCCGGACACTTCCAGATGTACTGTTTCCCGAAAAAAAGAGGCAGGCGCTGGAAAAGCACGGGAGAGACAGAAGCCCTTCACCTCTTTGGGGTCCTTGAGGCAGAATCCGAGGCGTCCTACGTAGGAAACAAACGCTCCCAAGGAAACCGTTGCCTCGCATTGGCGGATACTCCGGCGCGCGTCATAAACGTCAGGTCCACGCTGATATCCGCGAGCTCGCTTGCTTGGTCCTGTGGCTGTTGCCCCTCATTTGGGCAGGGAGCACGTGGGTTTACTCGATGTTGCCAGGTGAGAGTATAGCAGCGGAATCAGTAGCATCCAGATAACACCATGTGCAAAAGACTCAGACCAGGCAGAGGAATTTAAATGAACAAAGGAAACTTTACTCTTGATTGTATAGTTGAAATATAAACAGTTCTGCAATCATACAATGTCCATGTAGTTGCATAAGATCAATAACTAATCAACCAGCATCAATATATACAGCATAGTAGCTAGAGAGCCTTTCTTTCCAATGCTCTCTCTAGCAAGCTCAAATCCCCAACTGACAATCTCCAACTGTCAAACCAGCCATCTGCCAAAACAGATACATTGTTGTTTTAGGCGTGGCTTAGCCTCTGCAAAGCTGAGCTCTTTTGCAGAGATCTTTCTTTGCAAACTAACTTTTGCAAGGATTTCTTTCCAAGGGATTTCTTATACACACATACATACACATTAGCAATTTGGTGTAATACTCGATCGTGTTCATCCCACAGTATTTCATTACCCACGTTGTCAGGAATCTGGAATGGGCTCTTCATGCCACGGAAAGCCACGCTTTTTAAGAAGCCGCCCCGAAGTTTTGTTGTATAAAGAACCTTCCATGGCCCAGATACTCTCAGGCACCTGTGTTGGAGATAGTCACCGTCTCAATCCTCTTCTGGCTAATTGTCTGTTTATAATTAAGACAGTGGGAGGGGCTGCAGATCATCTGACTGGTTCAATGGCGGTTTAGAATGCAGTTTAAATTGATGGCAGTTGAGGAATGACAGTTGAGGCTTGCGTTTGTTTGAGTTCAGAACCCAATGTTAGAAATTAGAAGTCAGTTGAGACTTGGAGCCCCCAGTGACGCAATGAGTTAACCCAATGGTTCTCAATCTGGGGTCCCCAGATGTTTTGGGCCTTCAGCTCCCAGAAATCCTAACGTTGAGGTTTGAGTCTGTCTGAATACAGAAACCAGTGTTAGAAGTCAGTTGAGGCTTGGAGCCCCTGGTGACACAATGGGTTAAATCCTTGTGCTAACAGGACTTCTGACAAGACAGGTCAATGGTTCGAATCCGGAGAGGGCGGGTAAGCTCCCTCTATCAGCTCCAGCTCCCCATACGGGAGCCAATTCTCTCACAACAGAAGCGACTTGCCACAAGGATGGTAAAACATCCCCTGGGCAACGTCCTTGCAGGCAGCCGATTCTCTCACACCAGAAGCGACTTGCAGTTTCTCAAATCGCTCCTGACACAGACAAAAATGTTGAGGCTTGAGTCTGTTTGAGTACAGAAGCCAGTGTTAGAAGTTAGAAGTCAGGTGAGGCTTGAGTTCCTTGGAAGTAGACTGTTAGTAAAGACAGCTGTATAGAGCAATATCGTTTTGAAGAGACTGTTAAAGACTTAATAAGTTAAAAATACAAACTAAAACATTTTAAAGCTTAACCTGACAAGAAATGTAACTATATTTAAAAACATGAAGTTGTGAGTAAAGCACACATTATTTTAAAGACGTCTACTTGAATCATTGTCTGCTGAGAGCATCAAATAGAAAAAAGATATTTATGCGCCCAGTGATCTTCCATTACTCAATAAACTAAAGAAACACTCCTTAAACTCTGCTCCCAATAGGTTATGATCCTAACAGGTCATAATCCCCAATAGGTTATGATCCTAACAGGTTATAATCCAATAGTCCAATAACCTGATCCCCTCTGATGTTGAAGGCTTTGCAGGGTCAGCTCTCCTTAGTACTTGGATGACAGGTGGAAACTGAGAATCCCAGGGGCTGTGGGCTCTTTTTCAGAGGAAAGGAATTTATTTATTTCATGTCAAAAGCATTGCATAATAAATAAGTTTAAAAGTGATAAAATAAAGAAATCACAAACAGCTAAATAGTTTTGGACCAAAAGCGAGCAACAGCAACCGCATTGTCCGTAGCTTTAAACAACTCCTCCTCTGTGCATGAGGCAGGGCATTGTGGGCATGCATACATATGAGGAGTTGTTTGTTCAGCTCCACAGTCACACAAGGTGGAGGATTCCTCCAGGTAGTGCCATCTTGCCAGATTGTCTTTTGATCTGCCCACTCCACTTCTCAGTCTATTTAGGGATTTCCAAGTTGCCCATTCTTGGTTTGCCCCTAGAGGCAGGCCCTCATGGGGAGCCATCCAGTTGGGATTGCCTGGTTTAGCTGCCCAGAGAGACACCCTTGCTGTTGCTGGAGGAACATCATGAGGAATGGTGGTTCTCATGAAGCCCTTCCTTGATTTGAGTCTGGTGGGAGGAGGCTGATAGTCATGCAGTGGGTGGCTTTCATAATGTTCGACCTTATTTCTCTCCCAGTTAGCAACAACTTCCCGTCGTACGTCAGGAGGGGCAGTGCCAGCTAACTTGTAGTTTATCAACAGGTGTAGGTTTAAGGCATCCTGTGATTATTCTGCATGTTTCGTTCAGTGCTATGTCCACCTGCTTCTCATGGGCAGACTTGTGTCAGACAGGACAGGCATACTCTGCAGTTGAGAAAGACAAGGCCTGGCTGATGTTCTTATTACTTGTGGGTCTGCACCCCATGCACTGCCAATAAGTTTCCACAGGATGTTGTATGCAACTACTTTGTGCTTGGTGTTCATGCAGTGTTTCCTATATGTTAGTGTTCGATCTAAGGTGACACCAAAATATTTAGGATGGAAACAGTGTTCAAGGAAAGGAATTAATGGGGCCTAAAACGGATGCAATTTAAAGGCATGTCACACACACATTTTGTTCCCGTTTGAGAGTGCTGCTACTTCTGGCCACACCCTCACAGGTGCGTTATTTCAGCAATACAGATATAGGTTAAGCCTCCCTTATCCAGAATTTTGAAATCCTCCCAAAGTATCCCCATGGGTGGCTGAGATAGGGGCACTTGTACTTTCTGATGGTTCTGATGGTACACACTGTCATGATACAGCCGCCTCTTAAAGAGCCACACACATAATAAAAGTTCTTAAATGTTTATTAGATGATGTTTTAAACTCAAAAACACTTAACTGCAGTGTTTCTTTTAAAAGGTAAAAGTCTTAGTTCAAAAGACAAAAAGCAAGATCAAAAGGATAATCCGGATTATCTGGCTTGATAATCCGCATCAAACATAACACAAACGCCACCAAAGCTGACGCCACGTAATGCTGTGGCTCAAAGAGCTAAAGAGGAGCTAAATGCTCCCAAAAGGCAGCAAACAGAAGTGTAGTCAAAAGCCAGGCTGAGTTTCAAAGACCAAAGGAGGAAACTAAAGACACCAAGCCAGGAGCAAGCACAGACATAGTCAGGAGTACCAGGTTCAGTAGCCAGAAACGCCGAAGTAGAAATGCCAAAGCAGGGACGCCAAGGCAAGTACCAAGCTGGAAACACTGAAGCAGGCTCGCCAAAGCGAACGTCAAACTGGAAGGCTGGAGCAGGAAAGCCAATGCAAACGCCAAACTGGAAACGCCAGAGCAGGAACGCTGAAGGCAACGCCAAACTGGAAACACGGGAGCAGGAACGCCAAAGCCAATGCCAAACTGGAAACGCCAAACTGGAAACATTGTTGTCAGGAGCCGAACAGGAGTCAGAAGCCTGGAGCACCGAAGCAGGATTCAATCCGGATTATCAGGAAGTTGTACAGCCAGGACCCAAGGAGAACAGGCAGCAACAAAGCAATGTCCCCAAAACGACACCTTACCTTCTGCAAGGCAATAGCTCTTGAAACTCCACTTTTAACTTACTCATCAGAGTCCGATGCTGATGAGGCCTCCACCCTGTCCTCATCATCCACAGCTGATCTTGATCTCATTTGTGGACCTCGCCTCTCATCCCTCATCCCTCCATTTTCGTTCAAGACTTAGATCTCCACATGTCCCAGGAGTATGAGAGGCTTTCCAATCCCCTGATGCAGCCCCATGAGCTGGCTCATCAACCACATTTACTTGAGTCCAATCAACATTTTCCATCTCACTCCCAGACCCATCATTCCCAGAGAACCCCTCAAATGTCTCCTCATCTGTGGGAGCAGTGAGTATATCCCGGATCTTTTTCCTTTCTCTTTCCTCATCCAACTCCTGCTCCCAAGTAGATCTTTTAGTTCCTCTACTCTCTGTGAAACCATCATCCTCCAGCATAGACTCCTCATCACTAGAAAACCCATAAAATGTCTCATCCTCTGAAGGGGCCGTAAGTATTTCCCGGACCCGCTTTAATTGTTGTTCTTCATCAAGCACCTGCTCTCTATTAGCTCTTTTTCTCCTTCCAGCTGTTTCACCCATTACTGCCCCTTGGCCCAACTACAACACACACACTTTAATGGGCCAAATTATTAAGCATTGTGTGGAGTTAACTTTCAGAGTATGTCACTCCATAGTATATATATGAAATATTTAGTGTTTAGACTTGGGTCCCATATCCAAGATACCTCATTATGTATGTATGTAACTCATGGGGTTGCCATAAATCAGCAGGTGGCTTAAAGGCAAAGACACACAAATAGCCTAAGGAACCAGATCCCTTCTGATCTGGAAAGCAAAGCAAGGTCGGCCCTAATTTCATGGGGTCACCATAAGTGTATAGACTTTTTTTTAAGAGAATACTCTTTATTCTTATGAATTTTCCTTCAAGAATAAATCAGTGGGGCATCTTATTGACAGGCCCTCATGCTGCATGTAAGGCACTTGTCCAAAGGATTCCTGCTGGGGATGTATTTCACTCCGCAACCATCAGAGATGAGACGTTCTTCAGCCACCATTTCCTCAAACTCATCAGCATTGAATTTGGTGAAGGCCCATTTCTTGAAAATGTGGATCTTCTAGCGTCCAGGGGGAGCCTCCGATAGCCTAGGGGATAAAAGCCTCGTGACTTGAAGGTTGGGTTGCTGACCTGAAGGCTGCCAGGTTCGAATCCCACCCGGGGAGAGCGCAGATGAGCTCCCTCTATTAGCTCCAGTTCCATGCGGGGACATGAGAGAAGCCTCCCTCAAGGATGGTAAAACATTAAAACATCCGGGTGTCCCCTGGGCAATGTCCTTGCAGACGGCCAATTCTCTCACTCCAGAAGCAACTCTGGTTGCTCCTGACACGAAAAAAAAAAGCGTCCAGGGAACTTGAACTTGGCTCTGGGCAGAGCTTCAATAACATGTTCCTTGTTCTGCACCTTGGTACGGATGGATATGATGACCTGGCCTATGTGGACATGAGCTACGGTCCCAAGGCTTGCCAAAGGCTCCACGCATCCCAGTCTGGAGCCTATCAGCTCTAGCACAGGACAAGTCTATAGACTTCTTGATGTCTTATGTCCATACAGATATTTTTATTGCAGTTAGGGCCATGAATAGACAACAGGATGACTATGCATCCCAGTATGGAAGTGGAATGCCTCAATTTATCAGATGTTAGAGGAAAATGCAAGTGAGAGAGTATTATGTGAAGTCCTTCTCTACTGGATTAAGAGGCCTTTGGCCTGATTCCACATAGACGTTTATTATGCCCAACAGAATAGACACATAAAGTCCATGCAGCTGAAGCTATTGTGCAACCTTTTCATATTGCCTGGATCCAACTGGCACCTGATACCATTCAACCAGTATTCAATGTGCTTTGTTATTAGCCAAAATTATTGTAATTTCACCCAGGGAGGATAATCTCGGTATATTTCAAACAACTATTGGCCCGCAAACAACTATTGGCCCGCATAGCGTCTGCGGCCAATAGGCCATCGGAGTTGTTCCGAGTTGTTGGGGAGCTCCTGCGGCCTCCTGAGGCACAGGGGCTTCCCGATGACTCGGCAACTAGGTGCAGCGATTTCGCTCACCATTTTGCAGGCAAAGTTGCTCAGATACGCCTTGAGCTAGACTCCAGTTTAATTGTAGTTCCAGAGGAGGTAACCGAGGTACCTGTCTGTTCGATCTTATGGGATTCTTTCCGGCTTGTTCTTCCTGATGACGTGGAGGGGATTCTTGGGTCTGTGAGGGCGACCACCTGCGCTCTGGATCCTTGCCCCTCCTGGTTGGTCAAGCTGGCCAAAGATGGGTTGTTGGATTGGTTTGTGACCATAATAAATGCCTCTTTGGTTCAGGGGTCAGTTCCATCCTGCTTTAAGCAGGCGGTAGTAAAACCACTATTAAAAAAGCCCTCGCTTGATCCATCTATTTGTAACAACTACAGACCAATTTCCAACCTCCCATTTTTGGGCAAGGTGCTGGAGCGGGTGGTTGCCAAGCAGCTCCAGGAGTTTCTCGATGACACTGATTTTCTGGACTGCTCGCAGTCTGGCTTCAGGCCTGGGCACAGTACCGAGACGGCTTTGGTCGCCTTGGTGGATGACCTCCGCAGAGAGCTGGACAGGGGGAGTGTGACCCTGCTGGTTCTCTTGGACATCTCAGCGGCTTTCGATACCATCGACCATGGTATCCTTCTGGGGAGGCTCTCTGGGATGGGGCTTGGTGGCACTGTGCTGCAGTGGCTCCGGTCCTTCCTGGGGGGTCGTTCCCAGATGGTGAAGTTGGGGGACTCCTGCTCGGACCCCTGGCCATTGACCTGTGGAGTCCCGCAGGGGTCTATTCTATCCCCCATGCTATTCAACATCTACATGAAACCGCTGGGAGAGGTCATCCGGAGTTTTGGAGGGCGTTGCCATCTCTACGCAGATGACACGCAAATCCACTACTCCTTTCCATCTGAATCCAAGGAAGCCCCTCGGATGCTGAACCAGTGCCTGGCCGCTGTGGCGGACTGGATGAGGAGGAACAAGCTGAGGATCAATCCTGACAAGACAGAGACCCTCCTGGTCAGTCGCGCGTCGGATCGGGGTATTGGGTGGCAACCTGTGCTGGACGGGGTTGCACTCCCCCTGAAATCACAGGTCCGCAGTTTGGGGGTCCTTCTGGACTCAGCGCTGACGCTTGAGGCTCAGGTGTCGGCGGTGGCCGGGAGGGCCTTCGCACAACTCAAACTTGTGCGCCAACTGCGACCATACCTCGTGAAGTCTGACTTGACCACGGTGGTGCATGCCTTAGTTACCTCTAGACTGGACTACTGTAATGCACTCTACGTGGGGCTTCCCTTGAAGACGGCCCGGAAACTACAACTGGTTCAGCGCTCGGCGGCCAGATTAATTACAGGGGCGAGCTACAGGGAGAGATCTACTCCCCTGTTCAAGGAGCTCCACTGGCTGCCGTTCACCTTCCGGTCCCAATTCAAGGTGAATACCATCATTTATAAGGCCCTAAACGGTTTGGGACCCACCTACCTTCGTGACCGTATCTCCTATTATAAACCTGTTCGATCCCTCCGCTCATCCGGGGAGGCCCTTCTTTCGCCACTGCCTTTATCCCAGGCCCGTCTAGTGGGAACGAGAGAGAGGGCCTTTTCTGCTGTGGCCCCCCGACTGTGGAATTCATTGCCCTCTGAGATCAGGCAAGCCCCCACCTTATTGGCTTTTAAGAAAGATCTAAAAACATGGCTTTTTCGATGTGCCTTCGGGGAGTAAATGTTATATACCTTTGATTACTCCCCTTGGATTTTATTCTTTGGACTGTTTGGACTGTTCCATCTTATACCCCTGTTCTCTTTATTTATATGCCTCTCTCTCCCGAGTTTTTAATTAAATGTTCATGTGGCCCGCCCTGTCTGCTCTGATCTGTGTTGTAATGTATATTATTATTTTTGTACTATTATATTGTGTTATGATATATTGTTTTATTTTGTTATATTGTATGGTGTCTGGGCATGGCCCCATGTAAGCCGCCCCGAGTCCCCATTGGGGAGATGGTGGCGGGTTATAAATAAAGTTTTATTATTATTATTATATTATTACTAATTAAAACTCTTTTTAAGTTTATGATCTTTTGATTTTTCTCTCTCAATTTGAATACCTCTTAGCTGTAAGACACTACTGATTACCAAATAAAAGGTAAATCTTTCCACTTGACATTAAGCCAAACAAGTCCGACGCTCATCTCCATTTCTAAGCCAAAGAGCCAGCGTTGTCCGTAGACAACACCTAGGTCATGTGGCCAGCATGACTGCATGAAGTGCCGTTACCTCTCGCCAGAGTGGTACCTATTAATCTACTCACACTTGCATGTTTTCAAACTGCTAGGTGGGCAGAAGCTGGGGCTAACAACAGGAGCTCACCCTGCTTCATGGATTCGACCCTTTTGGTCAGCAAATTCCACAGCTCAGCTGTTTAACCTGCTGCACCCACATATGAAATATGAACCCTTAAAATAGAAATTTTTAAGTGCCTAGTTTTATTATCAGAGAAAAAATCCCACCTATAGATACAGAAAAAGAATTCCATCAGGCCCTTCATCAGTATCGTCTGAAGCTTGTTGGCTGAAGATTTCAAATAAACAAAACCTTGTATATCATTTTTTGGAAAGAGCGGATTTTTAAAAGAAGGAATCCTATCAATATCCTGTATTCCTTACACAGCTCTCAGCAAGACAGGGAGGGGGTAATTCTTTCTCTCTGGCAGACACATGACAGTAAAATCCATTCTCTAAACAAGCTATTAGTATTTAAGTGATGTTCCCTTCTAAATGCAAATAGCAGCTTCAAAGGCACTCTTTTTGCCAGGAGTGGACATAGAGAGGGAAAGATCCAGGGTCCTGAAACTGTACGTTTTCTCGTGGCCATTATTTGCACAGTAAAAGGGGCAGGTTTGCTTGCCTATAACTGTAGTTCTTTGAGTGATCATCTGTGAACTCACACAAAGGGGTTCCCTGTGCAGTGCATCTTTCAGAACCTTAGAGCCATGCAAAAACCTTTTTTTCTGGCAGTAGCTCATCCACTCAGTGCAGACTGTACCAGTGTGCTTCCTGCCTAACCCTCACCTCCATGGACACCAAAGTAGTAGCATCCAAGAATCTAAAGGAAAGTCATGACAAAGTATGGATGAGTGGGGAGCTGTATGAATTCAGAGATATGCTTTAATGTTGCCCTCTGCCACTCCTTGTAAATAATGGTACATTCCATCAGATAGGTAAAGGTAAAAGTTTCCCCGACATTAAGTCTAGTCATGTCCGACTGTGGGGGTTGGTACTCATCTCCATTTCTAAGCCAAAGAGCCAGCAATGTCTGTAGACACCTCCAAGGTCATGTGGCTGGCATGACTGCGTGGAGCGCCGTTACCTTCTCGCCAGAGCTGTACCTATTCATCTACTCACATCTGCGTGTTTTCGAACTGCTGGGTTGGCAAAAGCTGGGGCTAACAGCAGGAGCTCACCCCACTCCCCATTTCAAACCGCCAACCTTTTGGTCAGCAAGATCAGCAAGAACCATCAGATAGTCCTCCCTAATACATGGTTGTATGTATACAAACCAAATGAAGACAATTTTATTAAAATATACCTGAAATATGTTTGGATTCCCTTAAGTTTTGGATTACATAGTATTAGTTATTGTGTAGAAAAAAGATCAAACTTGAACACTCTGGGGCACCTCTAGCTGACTGCTGATGAAATGCTAAATGTATGAGAGGCTGGTGCTGATCCCTGCAAATCCAGCTCAGCCTCTCAAGTCTTAACATTTCAAATCTGACAGAATATAGATTTTTCTTGGGGAATAAATTTAACAGTTTAGCCAGTTCAACTCTAAAAAAGAACACATCTTATATAAGCCCTGCGACTTCATGCACAATAGTAATATGACATAATATCCAATCTGTTTCCAATCTAATTCGTTTTTGCATTGGCTTTATTTAAAACAGATCCTTAATGTACTAATGTATACCCTGCATGAGAGCCTGCATGTGCAGGAGTCAGAGCACTGGAAGTGCAATAAACTTTGGAGACCAGGGATCGAATTGCCACGTAACCATAAAAAACCACTGGATAACAGAAACAATCTGAAGGCACATAAACATAAACTTACCAGACAAAAGTGACAGTTGCATGAATTCCAAAACTAGAGAAAAGTTACACAGTCAGCTTTGCTCTTTAACGTATTAAAAAGACACTGTTTAGCCTAAGACGCAGTATGTTTTGCTCAGCAATCATTAGAGTACCAGAAAAACCTAATTTGGGGGAAAGGGTAGTGCAATATAGGGATTGCTACAACCCCTCATGCTTTCAAATTTTTCTCAGTAACTAACTAGCAACTATGAGCTAGAATTAAAAAATATGAGCCAGAATTAAATTTCTATTATCTGAGACATTTTTCCTTAGAAACTAGTGCTGCATGGAACTTTTACTATGTGAAACAGCATGTTTGGTGACTAGGACAGTTACACAAATGTTTAATATACTGGCAACACAGTATTTGGGGTCTTATATACTTGTTTCGTTGCTTCCTCTTCACCTCCAATCTTTAAACAAAACAATGGATAAATGGTGGGCAACTAGGGACCAATGCCTTTTCCCATTAAACAATAAGAGTTGCTATAATAATGTGATAACTAAGACTGAATTATGATCTTTAATGCCATTTCAAATAATCTGAACAGTAAAGCCTTTTTAAAAGTAGCTTGTTGAAACAAGGCTGAAATATAATTTATGTATAAAAATTTGAAGTGACAGCAATGAAATATAAGATTGCCCTTTTCTCAAAATTACCATCCCACTTATATAATTTGTGGGACAATACTAACAGGCAAATGGTTATCGATGATATATTTTAATCAAACGGGGTCTTAAAACTATTTCTCAGAATTCTTCACATGCACTTATGTTGACAACAAACTTAAGACTGACTCAGCTTCAAAACAGCCCCTAAAATACTGTCATGTGGCTCGAGTTGGATTCTTTATAGAATGAAAGAGACGTAATAGGCAATTTTAATTGAAAAGGGTATGTGAATGAAATACATGTAAAAGTAGACAATCTTCAACCCTTTTAAGTTCACAAGTTTATTATGAAAAAATGCTGCAACACTCTTCTGCAGCAACGTCTTACAGAAAAAAACAGCTCTTTTCAAAATAACTCACTATGATGGACAAATACATGGGGCGTTGTGTAGAGGGAAAGTGTGAAGGAAGAATGCAGGTGGAACAGTTCAGACAAAACAATTGTACAATTAAATTAAACAGTTTTCCCTTAAAAAAACAGTTTCAGAACACAAATAAGAAAAGTCGGTCTTGGTACTTATTTAAAATGTTCTTTAAGCTTCAATGATAGTTAGCTATTCTTATCTACAGTCATGCTGGAAAGCTACAGCTAAATGGAAAGTTAATCGTATTCACGAGGTGTTCAATGTCTACATCTGAATGTTTGCAATCTCTCAGAGAAAGCAAAAGTAACTACAAGTAGAGCTATGCCAGAAACTGGTTTATTGACCAACAACGTTGCTTCAGCATGCAATGAACTGGTTCATTCTAAAGTGGTCACAGTCGCTGACAAGACAAGAGGCTTTGTATTTCAATATGGCACATCTTTTGGTCCATGTGAAAACAGGTTTCAATGTTAAATGTTTTCTGACATTTTGGAGTTACTGTTGCTCTTCCCATATCCTTTAGGTCAACTTATGGTTCATGGCAATACTGTACAAGAGTAAAATCTCATTACAGGAAGTAGTCTGGAGTGCGACGAGTGACATGTGGTTCACCTCTGCGTGGCGCAGGATCAAACTGCAAACTGGAAGACACAGTACATGTTTAATCAAGATTTCTCTAGTCTGCAACAATGTTGTTATCACTGCCCTGATGCCCTCAGAAATAGTGGCTATTTCATACACTTTACTCTTCCACTCTAGATCTAGAGATTACATTTTCAGAGTGTATTCATTTCTATCAGTGCTAACTTGTATTATGTTTATCTAAGCTCTCGCTTTTAGATAGAGGTGTGCAAAGTGCAGCCTCCTGGGCTCATTTTGTGGCCAAAAGGGTCAAATGTTTTATCTCAAAGTACCCAGATGTGCCCTCTAGTGGATGCAGGGAACATTTTTCCCACATACATCCTAGCACTTTAAAAACAACAGGTAATTAAGTGGTGAAATTTGGAACTTCATTAGGAAAAAAGGGCCTCCTCTGAGTGTAATGGACATGCAAGACTATCCTACTGGCCAAAAGAACATTAGGACATCTAGATATATTACAACTTCCAAAATTGCTGTTGACTATGCTGGCTGTGGTGATGGGAATGGCAGCCCTTCTCCACCTCCAACAATGGAGAGAACGGTTACACTTTATTTCTTTGCACAGAACTGCAGCCTTAATCTTTTAAGTGACAAAACCCCCTCCAAGCATACTTTTTATTTCAAAGGCAAGCAACTCCTTTTGAAATATCTGACAGGAACAGGTTGGACAACTTTGGTAATGGCACAAAAGTTATTTTTGTGAAAAATATTCTAATCTGAGCTTTAAAACACTTACAATGAGTATTTCAGAGTATCATCCAGTTCCATGATTGCAGCTTGGTTACCACAACGGTAACAGTAATTTGGAGCACTGAAAATTGTTACTACATTCCGATCATGGCACCAATTGTATCCCTAGAAAAAAGAACACAAACATATTAGAAAAGGTTACTTACTATAACCAAGAGTGGGGAAAATATAGCCCCTAAAGCTTTTTGTGGCCCTTCACATCTCCATATTCCTGGGACTGAAATGGAAAAGCACTGCTCAATAAAACTACTGCAAAGTAAAACAAGAAAAAATTGTATGAGGTTTTATTTAGAAATGGGAGAATATTTCTCTTGAGTTAGTTACCTCATTTCTGATTTCTCAAAAACATAACTGATCTTTTGTCTTGTGACAATGTAAGTTGTAACACTGAAATAATGGGCCAGGGAAGAATAAAACTCAATACTCAAATCAAGAGTTTGATAGGCTACCTGTACCTTCCATGGGCCATACAAAATAGGCTACCTGTACCTTCCATGGGCCATACAAAATTGTCTTTAAGAATCATAACCAATAATTGTATTTTGAAGCTATCCCAGAATTCTGGGGTTGGCTTTTTGGAAAACCTACCCACTGCAATTGTCTACTCCAACATTGTAGACACGGCATCAGAGTTGAATGAACCAATTATCTGAAGAGGACTTTTGCCATTCAAGCTTACTAAAGGGTGCATAGACATTTTTGCTCCAGAAAAAGACCAAGCTTCAGGCAACTCCATAACACACCTACCTCCATTACCAGCTGATGAGCTCTTGAAACCAAGGTAAGGCCATTAGCATGGTTGAAAGTTTCTGAAATATCTTGCCCAAAAGTGTAACCAGCTCCTCGAGGTGAAATGCCCCAACCACCACGATCATCAGGGTCTGACCACAGCAAATCGCACATTGGACCCTAGAAAAAAATTCAGCATTACTATTTAGCCCCGAGGAGAGCCAATTTCAAAATGAAATACCAAATGGGATTTGGACTGATTTTCATCTTACTCTTTTCTTAACCACCCCTTCCCACACTACTTACACTGGCCTCAGAAAAAAATGAGCACACTCCTGTCCAACACTATTGATAAATTAGAAACCCAGCACTCCTATACACTTTATGTTAGGGTACAGGAACCACAACCCTTCGGATATTTCTGAAACCCATTTGCTAGTATGTTAGCATCAAAAAATGCTCAGGGATGGTGGGCGTTATACCCCCCTCCCCCCAACCATCTTAAGAGCACAGCCTCCCTGCCTTACAGGCATTGTTTTCTTCCAAATTCTAGATCCATTCTTCAAATCAACACCCTAATTCAGCAATGAACAGACTTTCCTGTGCAACTCGTCAGACACTAACATATTCTTTTTTCCTCTTCATAAGTAATCAGTTGTCTAGGACTGGGTGAGGTAGAGAGTGAAGAGAAATGGTTGGTACTTTCTCTTTGTCAGAAGTACAGAGTATACTGAAAGTTAGGTAAACGTTATCAATTTGAGCTATTGCTCTGTGGACAGGAACTTGAACCTCTCTCTCTAAAGTTATTATCAATAGAAAGAAGCAACATTCGTCTTAGCTGCCTTGGGTCCCTATGTTTGGAAGAAAGGTGGATAAAAGTGAAGTAAATAAATACACAGAAACCCAACACAAAAAGTAAACACAAACGTGTTATGTTACCTCATGTGGAACTTCTTGTAGGCGATCAAGTGCTCTGATATGATCCAGTGTATCTATAGACGGAGAGAGGCCACCGTGTAGACAGAAAATCTGCAAGACAGTACAACTTTTAGAACAGCATGTTATAAATTAGCCTAAAATACTACTATAGTTGGCTGTATACATTTTATTGAAAATCACAGTAAGTTTTTGTGGGTTTAAGAATTGTCAATACAGTATCAGAACATCAACTGCTGGCAGAGAAGTCATTATTTTTAGCATACCTGGCCATCCACCAAGGCAGTTAGAGGAAGATAGTCAAAAAGGTCTGTGAAATATTTCCATACGTTAGCGTTTCCATATTTCCTTAAGCACTCATCATAGAAGCCATAAACTTGTGTGATTTGCCTGCTTTCATGGTTCCCTCGAAGGATAGTGATGCGTTCACGATAACGGACCTGCAAAATAAGATACCCGGTATAACTTAACCAAGTATGTACTATATAACAATAATGTTCACTGACACTTATTATCCCTTCCATTAACATATCACAGCCTTTCTTCTGCATAATAATACCCTGTTTCCCTGAAAATAAGACATCCCCGAAAAATAAGACCTAGTAGAAGTTTTGGTCAATTGCTAAATATAAGGCCTCCCCTGAAAGTAAGACCTAGCAAAGTTTTTGTTTGGAAGCATGCCCGCCAAACAGAACACCAGAGCATGCAGGGTTGGTAAATGTACATACCATCTGTACATGAAATTCTTGATAGGATTCAGAGTTTGTCTGGTTATGTTGGTTTGTGATGACAACTACTGTACAGTATATAATAAATGTTTATTTTGTGTTCAACAATAAATGTGAAATCTTCTTCATGGAAAAATAAGACATCCCCTGAAAATAAGACCTAGCGCATCTTTGGGAGCAAAAATTAATATAAGACACTGTCTTATTTTCGGGGAAACACGGTACATATACAAACATTTTGTGGGGGTTATGGCTATGAAGAGATTAACTAAGAATTAGTCCATTTCAGAACCTCATAGACATGTTTAATTAATTCAATGATACATTTATTAAAAAAATTAAATCCCAGAGTTAAACATTGGCAGATGTTTAGGATCTAAGGATATTAACTTTCCTACTTTACTATCCTGATGTCTTTTTGGATTATACAGTTAGATTGTACATTTTGTGGTTTCTGTATTAGTGTAGATCCTCCAATTGCATTTGTAAACTTTTATTACGGTCAATGACCAGCTCATATCAAGGGCACCCAGTCCCGTACATCCATATGAAATCCGAGAGGTTATATACTTCACAATTAATAAAACTCCTATAAAACTAAATCATTGACAAAATTTAAAGTCTAGGCTAAAAACTTCAATATTAATAAAAACCCTTATAAAATTGAATCATTGACAAAATTTAAAATCTAGGCTAAAAACTTCAATATTAATAAAAACCCTTATAAAATTGAATCATTGACAAAATTTAAAATCTAGGCTAAAAACTCCAATTGCATTGAATTATAGAGGACAGGACACCAAACTATTATTATGTTCATTACGATCATATTTTGCAGTAATTCAGATATACAAACACCAGAATGCATGCAATACCCTGAAAGGTTTTATTATTACCTTGAGAGCTACCAGAAGTGTTACGGTTTCCACAGAGTAATATCCCCTGTCAACATAGTCCCCCATAAATAAGTAATTTGTATCTGGTGATTTGCCCCCAATTCTGAAAAGTTCCATGAGATCATGAAATTGTCCATGGACATCTCCACAAACTGTTACTGGACATCGTACTTCTTGTACATTGGATTCTTTTGTTAAGATTTCTTTAGCCTGCAAAAGAAAAGAAAAACTTGGCTTTAGATTAAACAACTCTGTTTCCCTAGCATTATCACCCATTCTTTCAAAACAGTCTACTTGTGCATCTTTCCCTCTTCAGTTTTTACAAAATACATTTGAAATACCAAACATACAGTGGCAAGAAAACTTTTGAACCCTAACAATAACATTTTCCAGTTCAAACTCTATCTCCACACTGTAAATATTTAGATGTAACCTGAACTCAATTCTAGTGAATACCATCAGCTATGAATGCTTAAACTTTCAACAATGTCATAAAATGAATTCAAGTGAGAATCTCTCATCCAGGAGAGATTCTCCTGGAGGGGAAAAAATCCTGAGGAAGGGAGAAATTCCAAAAAAAAAAAAGTTCTAAACCTGAGAAACAGAACCATACTGAGTGACAATGAATTAGTCACTATCACTCAGCCTAAGCTATTTAACAGTCAGTGTGTCAGGAGAGAAGGCTGACTCATGTACACTATACAAGGTTCCTTGAGGGAAGAGAATGACATGCAACTATAGCTACGCTGGCTATTTTAGCCATAACTTTAGCAAACCATCATTTTGACAAGATAATTTGTCATGCAGCCACTAATTAGCTAATTTATATAATCTTGAATACAATTTAATTAAGTTATATGCCCAATGTCCTATACTGAGCATCTGTTGGAGATGAAAAAACTATCTAGATCAGGTGCAGAAATCATATGACATTCCAGATTTGTCACACTACAACATCATTGATTAGGCTAGTTACGGCCCCTTGAATGTTCAGTTGAACAAAATCCAGAGGGCCTCATGAGGCAAGACCACCACTGCTTTAGAAAGTTGCATCTGCACTTGTAAGATTAGACACAAAAGTATCACATGAACAACTTTACAAATTAATGTTTGCTTCATATACAGTCCTCCATATCCATGGAGTCATCCACCCACAACTATAACATTTTTTTTTTTAAATGTCCAACTAAACTCTGTTCAAGGGAAAAGAGAATATATACTGATTTTAAAATGTTTTAAAATACAGGTAGAGTTTCACTTATCCAACACTCACTTATCCAGCATTCTGGATTATCCAACGCATTTTTGTAGTCAATGTTTTCAATGCATTGTGATATTTTGGCGCTAAATTCGTAAATACAGTAATTACTAGATAGCATTAATGTGTAATGAACTACTTTTTCTGTCAAATTTATTGTATAACATGTTTTGTGCTTAATTTGTAAAATCATAACCTATTTTGATGTTTAATAGGCTTTTTCTTAATCTCTCCTTATTATCCAACATATTCGCTTATCCAACGTTCTGCCAGCCCGTTTATGTTGGATAAGTGAGACTCTACTGTACTTATTATATCATTTCTCACATCCAAAGATGTTAGGACAGAATACTGAAATATTCAACTACCCATTGGCACTGGTAACCATGCCAGAAGATAATCCCAACGCTATTATGAATGGTCCCAACACAAAATTTCTGCATTCTGTTTAGGCTAAGAAACACGTATCTGCCTTCTAGTACCTTAAAAAAAGTAATGCAATAGCTAAAATGCATAAAGGGTTGAAAGAGAAATATCAAGGAAGACTAATAATTACAATTGGTTGGATCCAAAGAGTACATCAGTGCTGCTTTTTCATGGCTCTAATCGAGCTCATTTTCTCTTATTTTTAGTAAGTGTTTAACACAAGTGACAACTTCGCTAATTGAAAGAATAATCAAATAAATCAGAAATCCACGCCTCTCTATAGAATAGCAAATATGTCAGACTAAAGACATCTTTCTAAGCTTGGGAGGCAATTTGCTGGGAGCTAAACCAGTTCTATCTAAGACATTAGTATCTCATGATGCAAAATCAGTCATGAAGATGGGAGCAGTAATCAATATAAATGAGAACGGACATGGCTCTTGGTTCTCCTCCCCCAATACAGATCATCTTCTACACATAATGTGGGTGAAGGCAAATGCACAAGGCTTCAACGAAGTACAAAAGCAACAGGAATTGAATTGTATGGGGTACTAGAAATGGATTGCAGAAAACAAACAAGGTGTTAATTATGCTAATTACACCTGCTCAGACCTATTAACTGCATTCAGAAGCAATGATTTGCCACTGCAACAGCATTAGGCAATTGTGAATTGTGTAAGGGCTAATTGTCTGACCAGAAACATTTGCAAGTCATATGAACTCCTCAAAAGCTAAACCATGAAAAAATAGCCAGCAGTCCAGATATGGTTTTGAAAAATAGTTAGCTTTGGCATTCTGCCAGCCAAAGCTAACTTTTAAAATTCATGCTGCACCACAGTACAAGTAATTTCTCTGTCCACTACAGTATTATGACAACATATTATAGCAACTCTTAGGCTTCTGCATTCCTTCTACATTCGCACAGAAGGAAAGTTCAGGGTTTGCAACAAGCTGCCATTCCCATTTTTATCCTAATACAAAGAACATCTGTTTTCACAAGCCATTAGAGTATCAAAACCTGGTTTCACATTGGCAAACTATGGTTTATAAAACCAATTTCCTGTCTTCAAATGAAACACAACTGCAATGTTGTCACAATCCACACACAAGTCATTGCCCACAGAATACACAGAGCCTGGACTTATGGTTTGTTGTTGCAGCCGAATGAGAACATTCTCTATCATTATGCAATTAGCATAAATGCCAACTTTCCACACTTGTAATTTCTTATACAGTGATACAACATTGATTTCAATAACTTCGTAAGGTTTTGGATGGACCACTACTTTTACAGCATAGTTAACTCACCCACCAAAAAGTTATTCAGCGTTGTATTCTACCAGGGACAGAAATCTTAATCAGCTTTAGAGGAGATAAGTCAATTTCTCTGCCATTACAAATGACAAAACAATGAAAGGAAGAAAATGCAGTAATTAGTACAATTCTGAAGACAGAACCGAAAAAGCGAAACTGAAACAAACAAATACAAAAACAAAAGGCATATTCTCAAGCGCAAGTAACAGATATAGAATTGCCACAATGAACTAGTACTTGGGGTTCTTTCAATGAGTTAAGTTCCAAACTACACAAAGTGACAAACTTAACTAATCATATAAATCCAACAGTAAGTACTGAACTCCAATTCATAGCTTTTCAGAAAATTATCTGGGGCACTGAATCAACTTGTTTCAGTTATAGAATAATGATTTTACATACATTTTTCAAATGAAATAGATTGCAATGAAGCCAACTCCACCCTAGCCTCATTACTCAAATGTACTTTTTACGCAATATACTCATAGAAAGGCAAAGGAGACTACACCAAAATTTGCATCTCTGCCCTTCTCACACTTCTTTCATCTTCTCACCTGATTCAGTCTTATGTTAACTGGGGCACCTGCAGAAACCTGCCAGAGAAGAGATCAACTCTTCTCAGAGTAGTGATAGGATGTGCCCAGGGATGTTATTGTTCACTGAACACTCACCTGATTTTGAAAGCCAAGCAGCAATGAGCCTACTTAGCATCTGGATAGGAGACCAGAAATCTCCAAGTAAGCTTAGAAAACAATCCTGCCTACAAAACTAGAGGGCTGCTTCCAGTCAGATCTGACAACAGTAAGCTTCGTGAATCTGCCAATATAATGCAGATTTCTATGTCCAAATAGATTTTATTTTGGTGAGTTTCTTACTTTACATATAAGCAATGATTGAAACTGAGAGCATCCTTCTTCTCTGTGGTGCTGACCAAGAGACAAGACACGAGCAGGCTGCAATGCCCAGAGGACTCATCTTTTCAGCCATTTACACCTTGCTTTAATGAGTTACGTGAGATATAGTCCACAAGTACTATGTTATGTTAATTTTATTATAAATGGAACTATTTCTTCTCTGTCTTTACTTATTTAATAAATACACTGCAATGGAAACTATAATCAATTTAGGTCTAATGCCTAGTGTAAAACTTAACCTCATTCATGCACTGACTGGACTGCTTAGTAAGCACAGTGACCTATATTCTGAAGAGTTAAAGAAAGCTCTAAAAAGGGGCTTATCTTTTTCCACATGCAAAAGCCATAAGCTTGGATTCCCTTGTGCTTGCTCTTCCTCTGAAAATGTAGACAAGGACATAACACAGCCTGTCCTACCTCACAAGGTATGAGATTAAAACTTACAATTATCTACAATATGATTTAGAATGTGTGTATGTTGAAAATAATACCTGTACAGTATGTCAAAACCTGGCAATGTCTGAATGGAAACCACAGCAGTAATTTGCATGCCTTAGAACTGACCAGACAAGCTACAGCTGATAGTTGAAATCCAACATCTAGATAATTGCAAGTTGATGCAAAGATAAATCCCCAGCTTGAATACATTCTATTAAAAATTTGCAGCTATGCTTTAAACCAGCACTACCAAATATATATTTCCTATGACACAAAAATATTTTCTACAAGTACAGGTTTTACCACTGCCAAGCAACTGCATACTATAACTCAAATTTGTATTAAATATTATCAATTTTACTACATAGGGTTTTTTTCAAACCTCCACCTTTTCCCAAAAACAAAGAATTTATAAAACAAAAAATCTGGCAGAGATCATACAGGTAAATACTGCTATTTCATTTACATAATTCTGAGCCAGGGCACATTTACTGACTACAGAGAATTTATTTATTTCATGTCAAAAGCATTGCATAATACATTTAAAAATGATGAAATAAAGGAAATCACAAGAAACTAAATAGTTTTAGACCAGAAGTGGGCAACAGCGACCACATTGTCCTTAGCTTTAAACAACTCCTCCAAACGTGAGGCAGGACATCGTGGGCAAGCATACATATGCGGAGTTGTTTGTTCTGCTCCACAGTCACACAAGGTGGAGGATTCCTCCAGGTAGTGCCACCTTGCCAAGTTGTCTTTAGATCTGCCCACTCCACTTCTGAGTCTGTTCATGGAATTCCAAGTTTCCCATTCTTGGTTTGCCCCTGGAGGAAGACCCTCATGGGAGGCCATCCAGTTAGAATTGCCTGGTTTAGCTGCCCAGAGGGACACTCTTGCTGTTGCTGGAGGAACAACAAGAAGAGTGGTGGTTCTCATGAAGCCCTTCCTTGATTTGAGTCTACTGGGAGGAGGTTGAGTCATGCAGTGGGTGACTTTCACAATGTTCGACCTTATTTCTCTCACAGTTAGCAGCAACTTTCCGTCAGGAGGGGCAATGCCAGCTAACTTGTACAGTTTATCAACAGGTGTAGGTTTAAGGCATCCTGTGATTATTCTGCATGTTTCGTTCAGTGCTATGTCCACCTGCTTCTCATGGGCAGACTTGTGCCAGACATGACAGGCGTACTCAGCAGTTGAGTAAGACAAGGCCTGGGCTGATGTTCTTATTAATTGTGGGTCTGCACCCCATGCACTGCCAATAAGTTTCCACAGGATGTTGTTGTATGCAGCTACTTTGTGCTTGGTGTTCATGCAGTGTTTCCTATATGTTAGTGTTCGATCTAAGGTGACACCAAGGTATTTAGGATGGAAACAGTGTTCGAGCTCTTGGCCTTCCCAAGTAACTTTCAGTTTCCTGTTGGCTTCACGGTTACGTAGGTGGAAAGCACACACTTGTGTCTTGGAAGGGTTAGGCTAGACAAAGATATCAACTATATTTTAAATATCAAGTCAGGCTTGAAGTGCGAGCTCAGTAGCTAACTACTAATGAATGACTTATGGATCATTTTAACCCAGTCTGCTGACTGCAAACCTGTCAGCTATGGAGATTTGAGCTGGACCAACGTAAAGTAGGAGATGAATACTCACAAACTGTTGTGAGGGCAACAAGGCCTTCACTGCATTTTAACTCTCCAAGGATGTTTCTCCATGTGGCTTCTACTAAGTCTACAAGTGATGTGGCAAGTGGCAATGCTATAAAATGTATGCTATGATTTCTTTGTAAAGTGTTAAGTATCTAAACTTGAAAGTTATTAGTTCTACCATGGATGTAATTAATATATGTGCCCAAAAAGCTATCAAGTCTTTCCATTGTTGTTGCTGTTGCTTGGGGACATAGAAGGTCTACCACAAGGCTACTCATTCTGTGTCTTGGAGGCAGACTTGGCTATATTTGAATTGGTAGTTGTGAAACAATCTTATCACATACAGTACTTAGTTATGCATCACTATTTTAAGCATAGTATGCTCGTTGACAGTGGGGTTAGGAAACATCAAATGATCTTAAATAAGAGCAATCATCTATTCAGTTAAAAACTACTATGTAAAGACCTAAAGTAAATTCAAATGATTACATCTTAATTCACTGACTTGGATTTTAATTTTGAACTCCATGACGCAGTATTTTTACCAAAGTTTCAACCACAAAATGCATTTTGTTAAAACAAAGTGTACAAATTTATAACATTACACAGATCTTGGATCAACTGGCTTTATGTACAGAACGTCAGAACCAAAATAATTTGCTACAACTGAAGTATCGAAATGAAGTCACAAGGAAAGGCTTTTACTGTTTACTTCAAATGCTCATAATAGCATCTAAATAATTTATTTAAATCTTATGTGAAGCCTGGAATGGTATAATTCAATTTCCAAGCAGACCTCCATTAGCATCTTGTGAAATTTTGATCTGTTGAGGATCTCTTGTTTGCATGGAGGCAAACATGCACAGAAAGCTAGGCCAAACTCAAAACTAGCAACCAACATAACATAAAAACCATCATAAAACAAAATAAACAGCCAAATAATCCACAATTTGTTATGAATACACATATATTTGACAGAAGAGCCATACAATTCTGTATAACTAAAGGTCAGCTTGGAATTAATTTCAACACTAATAGAAGACTATAGGCACTATAAATAAATCAACACTACACAGGAGTTTCCCTATCAAAAGTATTCTTGGAAAAGTGAAAAACTGCAAATAATAAAATTGCAATTTTTTAAAAGATGAGAGAACACTTTTCTAGGAATGTCTAGTTTCTCCAACAGGACTGGTCAACTTCCAATGGAGAGTCACACTGAAGTATCTTCCAGCAGAATCTGACCATGGAGTCGCTCTAGAGAACCTAGAGATTCCTAGAGATAACATTTTAATCAGATCTGCCAATGCGGAGGGTTGACTGTAGAATGGTTAAAAGTATTGTTTAAAACTCACTGCAGTCTCAAGACGGAGACAATTATACGTTATAACTCAGTTTTATATATCACCTATCATCCTCAATCACATTCAAATACTGAGGCTGAGATTTTTTGTTTGTACAGTCAGCCTTCTACACAGCTCCAATATACAATACATAATAATTTAAGATAATGCATCTTAAAAAAACTGAGTAAAAGATAAAACCCTGCATTCCTGTACAAAATCATAATGGCATATACTAACTATCAATAGCTGAGCATAAATATACCAGTTCATTAATGTGAAACAATTATTATAAATAAATAATGTAAAACAATGTCAGCAAACATACCACAGACAAAAACAGGTCAATTATAGATTAATATAGTGCTAACCAAACTTTTTGCTAGATAACCTCAGATATTTGTTATCTGTATATTTAAATAAAAACACACTATTAGAAAAGCAATAATCTGTACTCCAGGCAAATTTGAAGAGTGCTGACCGGGAAATTATAATTTTAAAAAATGGCTAGTGAGAAAACACCATTTCATCTACTAGCAATTCAGCAAGTAGTAGGGATCATCTATAGATTATATATAATGTCCCTTACCCACATTATTTGTTTCAATACATGATATCACTTCCATAAAGGTCCAACAGGAAAACCAGATTCAAAGGTTAATCTCTTTACCTCAAATCACTCCTATTACTTATCTAGACTCACCTCTTAAGTACTTTGCCTTAGATGTCTAACTTTTCTTTACACTAAGGGTGACTCCTCCTACACCCATCTGTTATTTGTTGCTTTGACTGATCAATATATGCTGCTTTTATTGAAAACGATCCTTTATCTTCTTTCTGAGGAATAAAAAATGTTCAAGCACACTCTTATCTATTGATACTAGGAAAAATATTTCTATAGTATCTATCACCATAAAAATAACGTGTTAACCATTATTTTTACATATTGCTTTTCCTCTTACTCTCCTCCCAACCAACTTGTTTTTTTTTGAGCAGATGCTCTTCCTAATGGCATGACTTCATCTTTCTACAATTTGTCAAAATGAAATCACATTTCCTAAGAGTTGTGGCAATGCACATTTTATGTTGATCATCTCTTCTAATACAGGGTCAGGTGGTAAGCATTGGCAGGACTGGAATTAAAGTAAGAGTTACTATGAAACAAGAGGGAGATGCCAGGATACCTATGGAAACATGATTTGCAGAAGTACAGGAAAGTATACCCAGAAAACAGTCCATTCTCCACTCTGTGCAGGAAAAACAATCAGCCTACCATAGTAAGGCCTAAGCATGGTCAGTGACCATGAAGTATTATTAGCGGGATGAAATTATTGGGAGTGGAGTGAGAAAAAGAACAAACTGGAATACTGGCTGGATCTGATCACAAGCACTCTGATGAGGAAGTGGAAATATATGGTAACATTTTGTTAGCATTCCTATTTGATTTTGAAAATAAGATAAATAGCTTATTTTTTATATTTATGATACATTTGAAATAAACTGGGAATGCTCCATGTCTGAAGTTTTGAATGCAGAAATTCAATAAATACAAGCTGGAACATGCCCAGAGGAAGGCAACCAAAATATTTAAAAATCTGGAAACCATGCCCTATGAGCAGCAGCTTAAGATAGTTGGATATGTTTAGCGTGGAGAAGAGACAGAAAGTGACATGATAGCCTTGTTTAAACATTTCAACAGATATCTTATTGAAGATAGAACAAGCTTGCTTTCTGCTGCTCCAGAGACTATGACATAGAGCAATGGATTCACACTGCAGGAATATAGGTTCCACCTAAACTTCCTGATGGTAAGAGCTATTCAACATTGGAATATTCTGTTTCAGCATGTGGTAGAGTCTCCTTCTCATAAGATTTTTAAAAAGAAGCTGGGTAGCCATCTGTTCCAAGTGCTTTGTGTATTCCATGTGGAAGGGGGTTAGACTGGATGGCGCTTGTGATATTTTCCAACTCTTATGATTCCATGATTCTTCACTATGATGGTAAAATTCTATTTTAATATGTTTTAAAAATCACTAACCTATTTTCCTTCACTTAAATATTAAAAATCATCCCAAATATCAAGGGTGGTCAAAAGCTAGATGTATTGTCAAGCCATTTCTTCCAATGAAGTCATTTAGCAGAAATCTTATTTACAACACTAGAACATATACCAATTCTTTTATATTTAGAACATAAATTATTCATTGTTGTCTAAGTCAAACACCTTCCTCATTACCGACACACCTCATACAATTCTCAGCACCAGGAAAGGTTGTTAATGAAGCAAAGGAATGCACAATTAACCAATTAAAACCATATAGTCCACAGTATGAGTTGCCACACCACTTGGGAATAGGTTTAGGTCACACATTAAATTTTATTGACTTCTCACTCTTGTTTTGGCACATATTTTTGTGCCAGACCCAATTTAAATACTCTAGGAATGCAAAGGTAAAAGTTATCACTGCCATCTTAACAGCCAACTTTTTAATAAAAAAAGCTCCCTCATGATAGAATTATGAACTACAAATTCACATTCCAAAATACACACATATAAGCAGGGCACTGGAGTAAAAAACAACTTTGATGGACTCTGAATCAGTAGGAATGTTTTAACTCTGACTCCACCTTCAAAATAAATCTTTCAAGAATAAATGACTAATATGTTGCAAATTTGCTTTCATAGAAATTTGGGAGTTTTCTTGTTCAGGAATAGTAATCAAATAAATTTTATTTTCTCTCAGTCCAAGTAGCTTGGTGATGAATGTATTGCTGATTAAATCCCTTGCGGTACCATTTTAGAACAGTAAATTTGATGTTACTAACTAATGTACATTTACCATTTAAGAACTGTCTCACTAAATTCACAACCTTGTATATAAGCCACATAGACATAAGGCTCTCTGGATACTCTGCACAAAAAGAACATATAGAGCAAACACCAGCACAGAATGCAGGGACAAAATAGATCAGTCAAAATGCAGTCAGTTAAAGCAGCAAACTTGGTAACATAAGATTTTTCCTCTCAGACATTACCATTATGCCAAATCATAGGAAATAAATCTCTTTCATCCAACCTGTACAGTTTGAGTACCATCTTAATTCATAGTATGAATAATGCAAAAATACTGTACACTTGTCTAACAGCCTAGACAGGCCCATCTTATGGTACCACTGCAGACATAACAGAATAACAAAATACTAATCTTAATTACTAATGTCCAAAACCACACTGTATACTAATAACAGTGCAAATTAGTCAGCCATCTCTTCAAACTTTTACAAACACAGCATTTTAAAAAAAACTGAACAGGTCTATAGACACTTCCTAAGCTTTGTAACAGTCTTCCCATACCTTCTCTAAAAATGGTCATCAAATACCTGCTATCAAGCTAAAAGCTTGCACTACTGTGCTAAAGACTATATAAGCAGAAGGTAATTCTGATGTAAATGTACAGTACGCTTGCCTGATTATAGAAAGGTGCAGAAATTAATAATGTTACCTGAAAAACATAAAACAGTGTCACCTTCAATATTTTATGTCTAAAGAGTTCCTTAAAATCTGGCATATTAGCTGTAAGAAAAGGTTGTCAGTCCCCTTCCCCAAGAAACAAAGTTAATATTTCATGAAAAAACACAGAAATTATTCCTCCCTTTTAATACATTACTTTCTGAGGAGAAAGAATTCAGCAGTCATTCTTTCACTCTCCTCCAGTGAATTTGTGCTCCATTATGTGTAACTGCTAAATGCGGTGCAAACCTGCCTTCCCTTTAACAGAACAGGGCCAGCGACTTTGGTTCTTCTGCGAAGAGGTTAAGTATTATTATTGGAACTAACACTACAAATGTTAGCGCAAATTGTTCAAGAATGTATTATGCATATATAATAGACTCCCAATTATCAAGAACTCAAGCAACCCGCAAAAGACTGAAGAATACTTTACATTTATAATGCAGTAAAACATTAAAACTGTGTTACATTAAGCTTGCCTTTACTTGTCTTAATTTGTTTTCATTATTCATACAGAGTTTGTAGTATGATATAGTATGGGGTATAGTATTAGTAGTTAGGCCTATTTACTCTCAAGAAATCAGAAACTAAATTTTTCTATTATCTACCAATCTCCATGGATGCTGGTTAACTGAGAGCATAGAGTATGTATGTGTAGCTTTTCTTTTTTGTAGGTTCTTTCTTTTAAATATATGTGTGTGTGTGTGTGTGTATAAAAATAGAAATTTTAGTACCAAAAAGGGGGTTATTATTATTGCTATGATTTTCATTTTTTTGCCGTTTAAATTCAGAAAACTAAGGGCACAAGCCACCATGACAACACTACCTCAGGCTCAAGACATCATATTCCCAACTACTGCATTATTCAAGAACGTACATGTTTATGAATATATTTCCCCCTATGAACCATCTCGGAGATTTAAGATCATCTGGGGAGACCCTGCTCTCCGTCCCGCCTCCTTTGCAGGCACAACTGGTAGGAATGAGAAACAGTGCCTTCTCAGTGGTGGCCCCCTCAGCTGTGGAACCCCCTCCCCAGTGATATTAGATCAGCCCCCTCCCTCATGACCTTCAGAAACATGGCTCTGGGATCAGGCCATCAGAGAATAACTATAGTGCAATATATGGATTTGGAATTACGTGCAATGACTACTGGAATGGCCTGGATTACGATTGCAGATCGTGTTGTCTTTAATATCAACTATAATCTTATTAAATGTTTTAATATATTTTAAATGTTTATTTTATCTGTACATTGTTTTTCACACACTGAATTGTTGCCTCTGTGTAAGCTGCCTTGAGTCTTCTTCAGGGTTGAGAAGGGCAGTATATAAATATAGTAAATAAATAAAGAAAGCATGGTTATGAATATATAAACGTGTGCATGCATATAGCTATTCTTTGTCAAACATGCAAATACAGTAGAGTCTCACTTATCCAAGCCTCGCTTATCCAAGCTTCTGGATAATCCAAGCCATTTTTGTAGTCAATGTTTTCAATATATCATGATATTTTGGTGCTAAATTCGTAAATACAGTTATTACAACATAACATTACTGCGCATTGAACTACTTTTTCTGTCAAATTTGTTGTATAACGTGATGTTTTGGTGCTTAATTTGTAAAATCATAACCTAATTTGATGTTTAATAGGCTTTTCCTTAATCCCTCCTTATTATCCAAGATATTCGCTTATCCAAGCTTCTGCTGGCCCGTTTAGCTTGGATAAGTGGGACTCTACTGTACAAAAATACTGAATACTAAAAAGGTTGTGATGATTTCCCTCGCCCTTCTGAATCCTTATTTCCATTTTGAATTCTTCCAAGTAGACAACACGGCCTCAGCGTCAAGCCACCATATTCTCCACATTAATATCTAACACGGCGATGGTATATAGCAGGCATGGGCAAACCTGGGCCATCCAGCAGTTTTTGACTTCAGCTCCCACCATTCCTGACAGCCTCAGCCTCCTTCCTTTTCCCCCGAGCGGCTGTGGGGAAAAGGAAAGGGCCTGAGGCTGTCAGGAATGATGGGAGCTGAAATCCAAAACACCTGGAGGGCCCAAGCTCGCCTATGCCTACTATATATCTATATATCCAAGTGAGTACGTCTCCTCCTTCGGGGCAAACAATACAAGCCTTGGGCAACTCAGCGCCCCTTTCTGAGTCCCAGCGGCCTCTCTCTCAAAGGTACCCTCCTCTCACACCCAGAGCCGAAGACAAGGCGGCTTTTGAGGGAAAGGCGCCATTTTAGGAGGCAGAGGAGGGCTGAAGAACGTGAGCCGGGCGGCAGGGGGCGCTTTGCTGCCGGGAGCCGGAGCCTGAAGAGAGGCCGTGGGGAGAGGCCCCAGGCTCCGCTCACTCCCTCCCTCCGCCCAGGGCCTGCTGCTCACCTTCTCACAGAGGCTCTTCACTTGCCCCTCGGAGAGCTGCTTGCACTCGTTCAGCTGCTCCACCCACTGGTCCAGCTCCTTCGTGAAGACCTTCTCCTCCATTCTTGACGCTCACACAGCCGCCTCTCTTCCTCTTTCCTCCTTCCTCCCGTCCGCCTCCTCGCCGGCACCCTCCGGCCAGGCCCAACCCTGTGTCGTCCCCCCCTCTCCGCCTCCTCCTCCGGCAAAAGCGAGGCGAAAGAAGAGGCAAGCCTGTCTTCCCGTCACCACGGCAGCGCCTCCCCGTCCTCTCGCGCTCCCCTCGCTCCGTGTAATGGCTGCCGCGCC
Source organism: Anolis carolinensis (assembly GCF_035594765.1). NCBI lineage: Eukaryota > Metazoa > Chordata > Lepidosauria > Squamata > Anolidae > Anolis > Anolis carolinensis. The sequence continues at coordinate 105,863,573 of NC_085842.1, read as the reverse complement.
TTGACGTCACCCGCTGAGTTTTCCAACCTCCTCGGCACCGCCGAGCAAAGGCCCGCGCCTGCGCAGCCTCGCCTCCCGGGGAAGGATTTGCGCATGCGCGCGGTGCCCCACCCTCGACCGTCATGGTGAGAAAGCCGGCGTCCGTTCCATTATGCGCATGCGCGCCAGCCTCGAGTGCAACTTAGAATCATAGAATAAGTAGAGTTGGAAGAGACCTCATGGGCCATCCAGTCCAACCCCCTGCCAAGAAGCAGGAAATCGCATTCAAAGCACCCCCGACAGATGACCATCCAGACTCTGCTTAAAGGCCTCCAAAGAAGGAGCCGCCACCACAGTCCGGGCAGAGAGTTCCACTGCTGAACAGCCCTCACAGTGAGGAAGTTCTTCCTGATGTTCAGGTGGAATCTCCTTTCCTGTAGTTTGAAGCCATTGTTCCGCGTCCTAGTCTTCAACTTCATGGTTGTGTGTTGTCGAAGGCTTTCATGGGAGGGATCACTGGGTTGCTGTGAGTATTCCGAGCTGTATTCATGTTCCAGAAGCATTCTATCCTGACGTTTCGCCCACATCTATGGCAGGCATCCTCAGAGGTTGTGAGATCTGTTGGAAACTAGGCAAGTGGGATTTCTATATCTGTGGAAGGTCCAGGGTGGGAGAAAGAACTCTTGTCTGTTGGAGGCAAGTGTGAATGTTGCAATTAATCACCTTGTTTAGCATTGGAAAGCCTTGCAGCTTCGAAGTCTGGCTGAATTCTATTTGAGGGAATACTTTGTTGGGAGGTGTTAGCTGGCCTTGATTGTTTCATTTCTGGAATTCCCCTCTTTTCAGAGTGCTGTTCTGTCAGGAGATAATGCTTCTGGAACATGTCCATACAGCCTGGAAAACTCACAACAACCCAGTGATGTGTTCCTTGGGAGAAATGGAGGGGGTTGGCCTGGGCTGTGGCGCAGGCTGATGAGCAGCCAGCTGCAGCCAGCTGCAACAAATCACTGACCAAGAGGTCATGAGTTCGAGGCCAGCTCGGAGCCTGCGTTTGTCTTCTGTCTTTGTTCTATGTTAAGGCATTGAATGTTTGCCTTATATGTGTAATGTGATCCGCCCTGAGTCCCCTTCGGGGTGAGAAGGGCAGAATATAAATACTGTAAATAAATAAATAAAATGTTTGTTGTTGTGTGCTTTCAGACTGATGGCTATCCAAAGGCTATCATGGGTTCCTTCTTGGCAAGATTTGTTCGAAAGGGTTTGTTCATGCCCTTCCTTTGAGGCTGAGAGTGTGTGACTTGTCCCATTGGGTCCTTATAGCCATATGGAGATTTTAATCCTAGTCAAACCGCTGCACCATCTTTGTTGGTCCTCCCAAAAAGGTTTAGTTGAAAGGAAAATCTGTATCAGAAAAAAATAAAGTTCTACACATAGAAATCACCTTTTTAGAATTACGAACATCAAAGCCACCTGACAGGAAATCCTCAATATAGTAGAGTCTCTCTTATCCAACCTTTGCTTATCCAGCATTCTGGATTATCCAACACAGTCTGCCTCCTACCTGGATCCACAACTGTTTCTCCAGGCAGCAAGAACTGAATTTTTTACGGATTTAACTTCTGACAATGTTGTTACTGCAAGTTCATTTTATGCAATTCTATGTATTTGTAGTCAATTTGTTACTAGCCAATGTTTTTATATTCATTGTTTTCAATACAATGCGATGCTTTGGTGCTAAATTCATAAATACAGTACTTACTACATAACATTACTGCTTTTTCTTGTTGTAAAACATGATGTTTTGGTGCTAAATTTGTAAAATCATAATGTAATTTGATATTTAATAGGCTTTTCCTTAATCCCTCCTTATTATCCCTCATTTTTGCTTGTCCAACGTTCTGCCGGCCCGTTTATGTTGGATAAGTGAGACTCTGCTGTACTTGTACCTCACAAACCTTCAAATCCCATGATTCCATATGATGCAGTTAATGTGGTTGTTATTGTTCATTCAGTCGTTTATGACTCTTCGTGACCTCATGCACCAGTCCACGTCAGAGTTCCCTGTCGGCGGTCGCCTCCCCCCAGTTCCTTCAAGGTCAAGCCAGTCACTTCAAGGATACCATCCATCCATATTGTGCTAGGTTGGCATCTCTTCCTTTTTCCTTCCATTTTCCCCAGCATCATGATCTTTTCCAAGCTTTCCTGTCTCCTCATGATGTGGCCAAAATACTTCATCTTTGCCTCCAATATCCTTCCCTCCAGTGAGCAGCCGGGCATTATTTCCTGGAGGATGGACTGATTGGATCTTCTTGCGGTCCAGGGCACTCTCAGGATTTTCCTCCAGCACCAGAGTTCAAAAGTGTCTATCTTCCTTCGCTCAGCCTTCCTTATGGTCCAGCTCTCACATCCATAGGTTACTATGGGGAATACCATTGCTTTAACTATGCGGACCTTCGTTGCCAGTGTGATGTCTCTGCTCTTCACTATTTTATTAAGGTTGGCCATTGCTCTCCTCCCAAGAAGTAAACATCTTCTAATTTCCTGGCTGCAGTCTGCATCTGCAGTGATCTTCACGCCTAGAAATATAAAGTCTGTCACTGCCTCCACGTTTTCTCCCTCTATTTGCCAGTTATCAATCAGTCTGGTTGCCATAATCTTGGTTTTCTTGATGTTTAACTGCAACCCAGCTTTTGCACTTTCTTCTTTCACCTTTGTGATAAGGCTCTTCAGCTCCTCCTCACTTTCATCCATCAGAGTGGTATCATCTGCATATCTAAGGTTGTGAATGTTTCTTCCAGCAATTTTAACTCCAGCCTTGGATTGCAGAACAAACATGATTTGTTCTCCGTACAAGTTGAATAGGAAGGGTGAAAGTATGCAGCCCTGCCGCACTCCTTTCCCAATCTTGAACCAGTCTGTTGTTCCATGGTCTGTCTTTATACAGATTTCTCAGGAGACAGACAAGGTGACTTGGTATCCCCATACGACCAAGAACTTGCCAAAATGTATTATGATCCACATAGTTGAAAGCTTTAGAATAGTCAGTAAAGCAGAAATAGATGTTTTACTGAATGAGTAGCTTCCTCCATTATCCAGCGGATATTGGTAATTTGGTCTCTCGTTCTCTGCCTTTTCTAAACCCAGCTTGTACATCTGGCAACTCTTGCTCCTTGTATTGTTGGTTAATGTGGTATTGAAGTGTATAAATGTATAGTGTGGAAGAAGAGACCCAACTCATTTTAGCATGAGCTTTGGGGTTATCAATCCCATTTCTTCAGAAGCACTATTAATACAGTAATATTAGAGCCACAGTTTTTTAAACATAGGTGCACCATTGTGGGAGTCCAAATTGTGACCCGGGCAACAGATCTTCCAGGAGTTGCATGAGATGACAGGTATTGTTCTGGTAGCTGATGCTGGCACTCCCAAGTAGTCTGTTGGTTTCATGTCTGACAGCAGCAATCTGTTCACAAAAGTCAGTTTCCATGGTATCGAGGCCTCCTCTGAGAAGACTCCTTTTGTTATACCTGCCATAAGGAGGACCTGTATAGCATTGTGTGCCAAGAAGCCATTATCTCACTATGCCTCCTGTAATGGCTTGGAATTAGTGAATATATCTTGGTTCAGCTGATTCCCTTTCCAGTCATCCTTTGATGTTCTCATTTTTACTTCTTATTCAAAGACTACAGTACTTTGAATACCTTAAAACTATATGTGCAAGCAGGTTGAAAGATTCTGTAACTTGTTGATAAAGTCCTTTGTAGTGCTGCATTTGGGTCTTGCATAGAGACTGTGCTAGTTGTCCAAAGTAAAGTGCAGAGGGCCATCCATTCTAGAAAAGCACCATATAAGTTTTCAGTTTGACTTGGGTATCTATGGTAAGTCCAAACAGTGATGTTAATTTTCTTTCCCTCCCTTCTGTAGTTTTTAACTCAAATGCTACCTTCCATTTTTTAAGTCATGTATCTCCTCGATGTATACACATCCTTGATATATAATGCTACTTTTTATCCTTTCTTGTTTGCTTTGTTTGAAAGCAGTCGTACCTCCTCCTATTGCTACATTTCAGTTGTGAAACTCATCCCACCAGCCTTCAGCGATACGTATTCAAAGATATTTGTCTTCCTTTCAAGTTCATCAATTCAATGAATGGGTAAAAGCAAACTTTTCTGGCTATTGTATTACATAAGACAAAATTAGATTCCCTCAAAAATTCCAATCAGTACACATATTTCTTTATCTCGTTTGATACATAAGTTGAAACCATGATGCTGGCCAATCAAAGAAATGTCAGCTTCCTTAGGTAAGTATGTTGGACTACCATGCCTTCTTCAGGCAACCAATTGCTATAAAAAGTTATAACACTATGTCTTTTAAAAGTATTTTTATTAAGTACATAACACAATCTGTGAATAGGTAATAGTTATGCATATACACATTATATATAATGGAGCATTATAATACTATGTAACATGATTTTTATTATAAATGCCATTTCTTAATTGGTTCTATCATTAAAAGACATGGGGAAAGTTTATTAAACTGCAAAAACTTTGTTTTTGTAGGGCATCCTGCAGCAAATTTTGCTATAGTTTTTCAATAAATATAGAGTCTCAACCAATTTGACCTAGTTTATGGCAGCCACAAAAACAAAGTTTCTGGAGTATAATAACTACAGTAGAGTCTCACTTATCTAACATAAATGGACCGGCAGAACGTTGGATAAGCGAATATGTTGGATAATAAGGAGGCATTAAGGAAAAGCCTATTGAACATCAAATTAGGTTATGATTTTACAAATTAAGCACCAAAACATAATGTTATACAACAAATTTGACAGAAAAAGTAGTTCAATAAGCAGTAATGCTATGTAGTAATTAACGTATTTACAAATTTAGCACCAAAATATCATGATATATTGAAAACATTGACTATAAAAATGCGTTGGATAATCCAGAACGTAGGATAAGTGAGTGTTGGATAAGTGAGACTCTACTGTACTTTCAAAACAAGTACTGTACAATTAATCAGGAAATAACACTTTCAAGCCAGGGACATAATTTTTTTCTAATTTTGTTACATGGTGTAATCCCATATCTGGAGGAGCAGATAAGGATACAGTAAATCAAAGTATTAAGCAATTCCTGAGCTACCTTTCAAACTATAGTCCCATCAAATCAACCTATAAGATGTGACTCTATAGCAAGTTGATAAAATCATAAATTATGGTAATTGAAAAACCTATCTTTAAATGCATCAGGAATTATTTGGGTAACAAGGTGAGAAAGCATCTCTTCAGTTGACTCATTTTGGACAAGCTGCTGTGATTATCTTCCCTGACACTGCTAACTTCCCTCTGTTGTCACCAGTGAAGCTGTTTAAACAGAGGAGTTGACCGTTCTCTGTAACTAGCTCCTGTTATTAATTTGGCCGCTGATCTCTGAACCAACTGAAGTTTCCGAACCGTCTTCAAAGGCAGCCCCACGTAGAGTGCATTGCAGTAATCCAACCTGGAGGTGACCAAGGTGTGGACCACCATGGCCAAGTCAGACTTCATGTGGTATGGTCGCAGCTGGCGCACAAGCTTTAACTATGCGAAAGCCCTCCCGGCCACCGCCGACACCTGAGCATCAAGCGTCAGCGCTGAGTCCAGGAGGTCCCCCAAGCTGCGGACCCACGTCTTAAGGGGGAGCGCGACCCCGTCGAGCGCAGGTTTCCACCCTATGCCCCGATCAGCCACACGACTGACCTAGAGGACCTCTGTCTTGTCAGGATTAAGTTTCAGCTTGTTCACCCTCATCCAGTCCATCACAGCGGCCAGGTCAAGGATCTCAGGGGCTTCCTTGGAGTTTGGTGGAAAGGAGTAGTAGAGTTGAGTGTCATCTGCATAGAGATGGCACCCAACTCCAAAACTCCGGATGACCTCTCCCAGCAGTTTCATGTAGATGTTAAAAAGCATGGGAGACAATATAGAACCCTGCAGGACCCCACAGGACAATGGCCAGGGGTCCGAGCAGGATTCTCCCAGCTTCACCAACTGGGAACAGCCTTCCAGGAAGGAGAAGAGCCATTGCAAAGCAACACCCCCAATACCCATTTCGGAGAGCCATCCCAGAAGGATACCATGGTTGATGGTATTGCAAACCGCTGAGATGTCCAAGAGAATCAACAGGGTCACACTCCCCCTGTCAAGTTGTCTGCGAAGGTCATCCACCAAGGCGACCAAAGCCATCTCTGTACCATGACCGGATCTGAAACTAGACTGTGATGGATCCAGATAATCGGTCTCTATCAGGAACCCCTGAAGCTGCGAAGTGACCACCCGCTCCAGAACCTTGCCCAAAAGGGAAGGTTCAAAATTGGCTGGTAGTTGTTAAGAACCGACGGGTCGAGGGACGCCTTTTTCAGGATTGGTTTAACAAATGCCTGCTTTAAGGTAGATAGAAAAAGTCCCTGATCCAGTGAGGCATTTATTATCCCCATGAACCAATTTGCCAACCCTCTGCTGGCAAGTTTGAATAGCCAAGATGGGCAAGGGTCTGAAGCGCATGAGGTCACTCTCACAGCTCCAAGGATCCCCTCAACGTCATCAGGGTGAACAATATGAAACGAATCCATTAACACTGAACAAGCAGGTGCCTCGGTCACCTCCACAGATACTGTGTTAAGGCTGGTGTCTAAGTCAGAGCGTATCCGAGTGACTTTGTCTGCAAAGTGATGGGCGAACTCGCCACATCAAGTTGTCAGGTGGCAAGGGGCAGCACCCCATCACAAAGGTGGAGGAGCTCCCCCACCACCCGAAACAACTCAGCTGGTCTGTTTGTTGCAGACGCTATGCGGGCAGTCGAGAAAACTTTTCTGGCTGCCTGCAATGCCATGGAGTAGGCCCTAAGAAAGGCTCTAGCCCGTTCTCGGTCGGATACGTCCTGAGATCTACGCCAGATGCACTCCAGTCTCCATCTCATCCGCTTCATCACAGCCAGCTCCTCAGAAAACCTGACTCTGCGAGATGATAGGGGACGTTCAGGGGCAATCGTGTCTACTGCCCTGGCCATTTTGGTGTTATAGAGATCAACCAAGGCTTCAACAGGATCACCAGCCACCATGACGGGAAAATCCCCAAGAGACATCAGGAATCCATTTGGATCCATTAGTCTCCTGGGACGGACCATCTTAATCAGTCCACCACCCCTGCAGAGGGTTTGAGCTGTGGTTAGTCTAAAACTGACCAGATGATGATCAGTCCATGACAGTGGAAGAATATTTTGCTCTTCCACACTGATTTCTCCTCCATCCACAACAAAAACTAGATCTAACGTGTGTCCTGCCTGATGAGTTGGTCCACAAATCATTTGGGACAGGCCCATGGCCGTCATGGCAACCATGAAATCCTGTGCTGCGCCAGAAAGGGTGGACTCCGCATGGATATTGAAGTCTCTCAGCACCACAAGGTGCTGAGGCTCCAACACCAAGCTGGAGACCACCTTGGCGAGCTCAGGCAGCGAGACTGCTGCGTCACAGGGTGGTTGGTACACAAGCAGAATCCCCAACCTGTCCCGGTTTCCAACTCTCAGATAGACACAGTCAAACCCAGAAGATTGTGAATGGGGCACCTGGTCAGAGAGATGGAATCTCGATAGACCACCGCAACCCCACCTCCCTGCCCCCCAGAACTGGCCTGCTGGTGCACCCCGAAACCCGGAGGACACAGCTGGGTGAGGTTAACCCCTCCCAACGCATCCAACCAGGTTTCGGTGATGCCTGCCAGATCCTCTTTTTCATCCAGGATTAAATCCTGGATGGCCATTGTTTTACCATTGACTGATCTGGCATTTAACAGCAAGACCTTGAGTCCAGGGGGACTGTCATGTAGGCTATCTGACCTATCTCTCCTCAGGGTCGCATATATTGCATTTATATTGCATGTGTTTGTGTTGTCCTCTTGTCATTTTATATTACAACAATACTTCATGCTTTGAAAAAGATAACAAAAGTTTGGGAGGAAAGCTTCCACTTACTTTGGAAACTTGTGAGAGGTCAAATTTTATAACCACACAGACGTGTTCTAGGGAATATTATGCATGATATCATAAAGCATCATCCAATCATACTTCCGGTAGTGGCAAGATGGCGGTTGCAGCAGAACGCTGAAGCTCTCTCCCTTGAGCCAGCGTTTTGACCTTCTCATTCACTCGGTAGAGCAGTGGCTCCCCCCCAAACTGCCAGACGGAGGTAGAGGGGTGCGAAACCGAAGACCCTGTGCCTGTTATCAGGAAATGGTGACAGCCGGGGTAGGTGGGCAGAGTGAGAAGAAGGTACCCTTTCATCTGATAGGGGCAGAACGCCGCCACTATTTTAAATACAAGAAATAAGGGAAGAAAATCGCAAAGAAAAAGTGAGGCTGCTCTGCGTCCAGTGGGATACCTGACTGGGAAAGAACGGGAAGGAACCAAAACCCCCAGAGTGGTCTAGACTCTACAAGTTACAAGCTCCGGAGGAGTAACAGAGGACACAGGTTGTTTGGCGATTGGAGAACCAGTGGAAACGAGAGAGGACGGCGGAGGCAGTAGCAGCAGCTTCGGGGGGGACTTGGTGGCCTCGGGGCTGAATAGGGAGAACAGTGGAGGAGATCTGGAGTGAGAGCTGCATGATCTGAATGAGCTGCGGAGGGAATCCAACCACGCGTCAAGGAGATAAGAGGCAGAAGGGCTCACCTGAAGGCAGTAAAGAACTGGGAAAGAAAGCTTCGCCACATCGGTGAGAAGGAGGAGGAGAGAGAAGCGAACAAGCAGGGAGCGGAAGACGAAGCGCCGCCGCCCCGTGTGAGCGTGCGTGCGTGCGTCAGGCGTGCGGCAGTGCGTGCGGCGGTGCGTGCGGCAGTGCGTGCGTCAGGACGGCGGCGTGCGTTGGGGCGCGCACGCGAGCGGTGGAGAACGGTGGCGGATGCAAGAACGAAGCGAGCGGCGCGGGTGGGGTAGGACTAGAATAACAATACAATAATGCATCATCTTAACATCTGAAGAACAATTAAATAATTCTAAATAACTGAAGAAAGGACGCAGAAAAAGGACGCGGAGTATTCCGGATTGGAAAAGGGATAAAGGGAAAGAGGAGTGGGGGAAAAAAAAAAAAGAGAGAGGAAAAAAAAAAGAGGAGATTTACGAGGGAAAAGTGAAGGATAAGAGGCTGTATATTGTGAAGAAGTGAGGAAGCAAGGAAGGCATGAGGGACTGGTAATCTAGTGTCCAACTGTATTGTAGGTCTACATGTAGTGTCTTGTATAGTGCTGTATGTACTAGATACCTCATTCATAAGGATTGCTCAACTGTTCCAAAGGTGAAATCTGTAAGTCAAGGTTCAGAGGGCCGGATGAAGACGTCATACTGGGAAGAGGAAAGGGTGTAGAAGAGTAGAAGATTCCCTCTCGTTTAGTTCTGTTCATTAAGATTTATACATTTTGATTTTGACTTGAAAGGAGGGGAAAGGAGGTATTTGCAGTGCAAGGATGAGTGCAGCAAAGAATAAAATGGATAAAGATAAGGAGAAAGAAAAAAGAGGGGTCGGGAGGAAAGACTCACTCACTGACGACTACAGTATTAAAGATGTTATGTTTGAGATCTTAAAATTACAAACAGAGGTAATTAAAATTCAGGAAAAACAGGATATACAATTTAATAGAGTCAAGGAAGAAATGATGAATATGAGGAAAGAAATAAAGGAAGAGATACAAATTTTAGTAAAAGAGGAAATCAATAAATTGAGGGAGGAATTAGAAATAACAAAACAAGAGGGATTGGTGAGAGCGAAGGAAAATATAGTGATCCATAATAATTACACAGAAATGAAGAATGAAATGAAAACAATCGAGAAAGAGATAAAGGCAGTTAAAAACCAACAGGAAAGTATTGAAATAAAAGAAAAAGAATCGCAATTAAGATTGCGAAATGTGCAGGAATCGGAAAGTGAAAACACCAGAGAAATATGTATTGAAATAATAGCAGAGATGATTAAAAAAACAAAGGAAGAAACAGACGATGAAATAGAGAGGGCGTATAGGGTATATTCCAACTATTCTAAAAAATTCAACACACCTAGGGATATTGTGGTTCACTTTAACAAGAAGAGGGTTAGAGATGAAATCCTGTCATATAATTCAAAGAGACCTACATTGTATAAAGGGGAAAAAATAGCAATTTTAAAGGAATTTCCAATTTCGGTACTGGAGAGAAGACGAAAATATTATTTTTTAACCGATGAATTGAGAAAAAGGAGTATCAAGTTTAGATGGGACAGAATAGAGGGTCTGATGTTAACGTGGGAAGGGCATAGAAAATGGATAACAAGTGAAAAAAATGCAAAGATTTTTTATGAGAAATATTTGAATAAAGACGGAAAAGAGGACAGGAAAGAGGAATACCAAGGCAAAGGAAAGAGTGAGGAGGAGCAGAGAAGCGACTGGTCTCAGAGTGATAGGGAGGAAACTGGGAGACAAAAAAAAAGAATTAGAGAAAAATCACCGGAAGACTTGATTGACTTAATAACTCTAAACAGGGAAGTAAAGGATAAAGGAGAGGAAATTATTAAAGATGATGATGGCACAAAGAATTAAAATTTATTCAAACAACGTGAATGGTTTTAACTCACCGAATAAAAGAAAGAAAATTTGGCACCATATCAAAAAAGGAAAATACGATATCATTTGTCTTCAAGAAACTCACATATCACACAAACATGTGGCACATTTAACACAAAACAGCCTGGGGAGAACATATTATGCTTCGGGTCCCGAAAAAAAAAGAGGAGTGGTGACATACGTAAACAACAAGATACTATCAAAAATTGCCTTCAAAGATCAAGAAGGCAGAATATTAGGCATCATGATAGAAATTGGGGGCAGAAGAACATTAATATGCAATATATATGCTCCAAACGGCTGCAAAACAAACTTCGCAAACAATCTACAACAAAAGATTCTAGAGCACGAATATGAGGACTTAATTCTGTTAGGAGACTTTAACGGTGTCTTAGATACTAAATTAGATAAGTCAATTACAAAGGGGATCACCAAGAAGAAAGATAGCGGAAAGCTGCCATCGAGATTTATACAATTAAAGATGGAGCTAGGACTACAGGACATTTGGAGACATAGAAATTGTAGAGAGAGGGACTACACGTTCCTTTCACATAGACACTCCACCTGGTCTCGGATCGATATGATCTGGGGGACAAAAGTGATAACCTCTCTAGTAAACTCTATAAAGATTTTACCAAGGCTGCACTCTGACCATGCGCCTATGGAAATGATAATAGAAGATAAAAGGAACATTAAGAAAGAGTATAGATGGAGATTAAACGAGTTGTTATTAAAAGACATATCAGAGCAAAATAGATATAGGGGGTTGCTGGCTGAATATTTTCAATTAAATAGGGAGGAGGATACCAACATAGCTACCATCTGGGACGCAAGTAAAGCGTTTATCAGAGGACAGTTCATTCAGCATAATATCAGAAAGAATAGAGACAAAAGATTAAAACAGAAAGAACTGGAGGAGGCAGCTGCTAGGCTAGAAGATAAGCTAAAGAGTAATCCGAAAGATAAAGAAATAGCCTTTAAACTAGAAACTCTGAAGAAACAGCTAGATAACCAACAATTGGAAGAGATAGGGAAAAAAATGATCTATGTAAGACAACAAAACTTTGAAAACGCGAATAAAGTAGGAAAGTGGCTGGCATGGAAAATGAATAAAAAAAAACAATCACATTGTATTAATAAGATTCAAGAGGATAACAACATATATTTCGAACGGAAAGAAATAGAAAAACAATTTATCAAATATTACAGGAACCTATACACAGAGGACAAAATCCCTAAAGAGAAGGTTACACAATACCTAGGAACGCAAAATATTAAGAAAATTACAGAAAATCAACGAGAACGATTAAATAAGAAAATAGATATAGAAGAAATAGTGAGAGCAATTCAAAGATTACCCAATAATAAAGCCCCCGGGCCGGATGGTCTAACAACTATTTACTATAAAGTATTTCAGGACATTCTAAGCAAACCGCTACAAAAGGTAATGAACAATATTCTGGAAGGGGAAAAGATTCCACAATCCTGGGAAAATGCCAACATAGTTCTAATACCAAAAAAAAATACAGATAATGTTAGAGTTGCGAATTTCAGACCGATCTCCCTGTTAAATGTAGATTATAAAATATTTACGAGTATACTGGCGGAAAGATTAAAAAATGTCTTAGCAGAAAGAATTCATGAAGATCAATGTGGTTTCCTGCCCGGAAGACACCAAAGAGACAACATTAGAATAATAATGAATGCAATCGAGTATTACGAAAAAAACAGACAAAGAGAAATGGCATTTTTATTTTTAGACGCCGAGAAGGCATTCGACAGCGTTAATTGGTTTTGCATATTAGAGATTCTCTCTGAGATGGATATAGGATTTTACTTTAAAAACGCAATAAAAAAGATCTACTCAAAACAGAGTGCCAGGATTATAATAAACGGGGAACTATCAGACACGCTAGAAATAAAGAAAGGAACAAGACAGGGGTGCCCTCTCTCCCCATTACTATTCATCTTAACATCAGAAATTCTACTGGATGCAATCAGGAAAAACAAAGATCTGAAAGGGTTGAGAACCAAAAACATCATTTTCAAAACACGTGCCTATGCAGATGATATTGTATGTTTGATTGAAGAACCAACAAATCAGATTAAGTTATGGCTGGAGACAATTGAAAAATTTGGGGAAATAGCCGGGATAAAGATAAACAGAGAGAAGACCAAAATATTGACTAAGAATATATCACAAGCACAGAGGGAAGAATTACAAAAGAAAACGGGGATAGAGGTAGTTAAAAAGGTTAAATATCTAGGGATTGAATTAACAGCTAGCAATACCCAAGTGCAGAAAAATAACTACGATAAAAAATGGAGAGAAGTGAAAAAGAAAATGGAAAGATGGGATGCATTAAATCTCTCACTATTAGGAAAAATAGCCGCCATAAAAATGAAGGTTTTAGCCGAAGCGCTATTCCTATTTCAAAATTTACCCATTCTGAGAAATAAAAAAACGCTTAGTGACTGGCAGAAAGAGATCAACAAATTTATATGGGGCAGAAAACGTGCAAGGATAAAATTTCAGTACATGAAGGATGACATCAGGAGAGGGGGAATGGGAGTTCCTGACCTCCAGATATACTATGATGCAGCGGTACTAGAATGGGTTAAGGAATGGGCTATCCTGCGGAAGACCAGGATTTTAGCATTAGAAGGCCAGGACCTGAATAAGGGATGGCACGCTTATCTATGGAAAAGAAAAGGTTTCAAAGAAAAAAACTTCAACAACCACTATATTAGAAAAGCATTATTAACAACTTGGGAGAGATACAAGCATAAATTTTACAGGAAGACTCCATTATGGCTTTCTCCGTTAGAATCAGAACATATGAGGGAGATCCCTAGGGAAAGATGGCTAACATACAAACATTTAGTACGAGAAGACAATCATGGAATAAGTATAAAACCATATGAGGAGGTTAAACAATTAGAGCCATCTATAACCTGGCTAAATTACTGGCAGATCAATGAATGCTTTAAAATTGATAACCAAATAGGATTTGAGAAAAATGATACAACCTGGGATAAAGTTCTAAAGCTTGAAAAGAAAGTGATTAAAGTGTTATATCAACAGCTTTTGATCTGGGAAACAGAAGAGGTTTATGTTAAGGACAATATGATCGCATGGGCGAGGGAATTCGGACACACTATAAATTTCGAAGACTGGGAAAAATGTTGGCAAAAGAAACTAAAATACACATACTCAACAGCTATAAAGGAAAGTTGTATATTACGCCAGTAAAACTTGCAAAATTTAACAAGGGAAAGAGGGGGGAAGAGTGCTGGAAATGCAGGAAAGAAAAGGGAGATCTATTCCACATGTGGTGGGGATGTAAGAAGATCAAAAGGTTCTGGAGGAAAATTAAGAAAGAGATGGAGATTATACTACAAATAAAATTCACATTAAAACCGGAATATCTGCTACTAGGGTTAACCGACTTTCACATGGACTCAAACAATGAAAAATTGTTCATATATATGATAAGTGCAGCCAGAATTGTGATAGCGAAAAGTTGGAAAACGACGGAAATTCCATCGCTAGAGCTATGGACATTGAAACTAATGGACATACAAAATATGGACAATTTAACGCAGATAATCTCACAAAAATATCACACAAGGACAAAAACGAACTGGAATAATTTAAGTAGATATTTAAAAGAAAAATGGAACTTGGAAATATAGGGAAAAAGGTGTTTATGTGAAGACATTCTGGGGAGCTAAGAAAATTTGGGTCGGGAAAGTGAGGAAAAAAAAAAGTAAGTCATAATACACAGGGCAGAGGATCTGGAAGGTCATTCAGGAAGGAAGGAAGGTGGGGGGGATTCGGGTTGGGTTTGTTGGTCTCTTTATTCGTCTGGTTTTTCTTTTTTTTGTTTTTTTTGTTTTGTTTTTTTTTGTTTTTTTTGTTTTTTGTTTTTTTCTCTCTCTGACTTTTCTATACAAACGTTTCCTTCCACTTTTATTGTATCACGAAAATTATAAATAAAATGCTTAAAAAAATAAAATAAAAGTGAATAACAAGCAAGTAGAACTAGTTTTCTGCTTTCAGGAAAAGTTTAAGTACATATGACAAGGCATTCTGGAACACTGCCAGGGTGCAGCAACCTTTGTTCCCCTAACTTTGTTATGCAATCAATTTTCCACATTTGTAAAAAAAACAAAACAAAAAAAAACCTTCTTTTCCTAATTGGCTAGAACAGGTCAACAAATTTAGTAAATTACAGGTTGCAAAATTAACAGGGAGAAAACCTAACAGTCTAGGTTTGCTCATGAGATTAACAGAAATGTTTTTAATAAATTCTTGAAATAGAAAAAATACAGCAAGAGCTCAACCTAGTCTAGACAGTTTAAATAGATGTGATACCCAGACTGGAACTCTGATTTATATTCTCTCCCATTATTTTTTTAAAGTGCTGATTAAATATTTAGGATATTTATGTGAAAACTTTTGGGCAGATCATACATCAAATTCTGATATTCCTGCTATCCCGTCATGGAAGGTAGATCGTGGTTAACTATTGTTTAATTATATATATTAAAAAAAAGTTTAAGCAGCTAAACACATGGGAGGAGATCATTAGAATTTTCTAAGCAAATTTCCCAATAATATTTGTCTAGATTGGTCACCAAAAGATTATTGACTCTGGCCCTTACTTTAAAAAAAAAAAGCCCAATATTTTATCTCCTGAGCCCGAAGCTTCATGAAATTTATGTCAGAAAAAATATGTTATGGTGGTTCAAAAAGAGTAGATCTCTTCCACAGCTTTACTCAAAATGGCTCGCTGCGGTATCAAACCTGGAAGGAAATGTTTTTATGGGATGGGAATTTTGTTTGAAAGGCTTACAAACCTTTCAAACTGTTACTAATAATCAAAAACCCCTGGTATACTTTGAAGAAATCCAATCAAAAATAAAATAAGATACATCTCCTTGGGGTTTAGGGGAAGATAATCAGGCAAGGGCTTATCTTCCTTAGTCATCTTGACCACATTCATTGTAAAATGTGATGTGTGCTAGTTTTAGATTCCTACATGCCAGGTTTTAGAATAATATTTCATTTCATATTACATTTCAGGATGGTTAAAATTAGACTATTACTTGAATTTTAAAAAGGATAGCTCTCTTCTGATGTGCCAATGCAACATGTCATGTAATTCTCATCTAGGAGTGAATCTGGCAACTGCCTGCCTTTATGGAAATCAAAACATGTCGTGCCCTTGATTGCAATCTTGTAATAACTCTTTCCCTTTGCCTTACTAGTGGCAGGTGGTGGTTTAAAGTTAATTACAGCTAGTTCAAAATAATGAAGATTCATATATAGAATCATGAAAATACTTTCTCTCTTACACATGCATACATGGAGGCAAGAAAGGAGAATGAATCATTGCTGAAGAAGTGGATTATACAGAATGGAAAAATTCATGCAAAGTTGAACAGGCTCTTGTATAGTTCCTTCTTCGGGAAAACGTTTGACTTAATATGATAGTCTAGTTGTGGAAGTTAAAGTATATACTCATTGTACACTGTATCAGAAATTGGAGATAAATGCTAAAAATTGTACAAATTAACCAGAACAACATGTTTAGAAACAGTTGCTCGTGAAATGTAAAACAGGAAAACAGCAGATAACTTCAAGGTTCAGAAGGCAATTTTGCCATAAACTGCATGTTTTAAGCTCATCGTTTTAAATATGGCATATGTTATTACAATGAGACCCCCCAAAACCATAGAATCCATACTTGCAGCAGTGGGAGGACTTCAGTCCAGGCACATTTTGCTCTGAAAATGAAGCATTGTCTTTGCCACCTTGACAATTTTCTGGCAAAAGAATCCAGACTCTGAAGATAAATGAGTGAGATCTTCTCTACTGTGAAACCTTTCTCAGTTGTTATCCTGGCTCCATCTACACTGACTTTATAATGCAACTTTGAGACAACTAGAAACCATAACCACAAAATGTATACTGCCCGTATGTACTGCAGAAGACATTTAGAAGTATACAGCACATTAAAAAGTCACAGGAAAGTTCAAGTTCAGCCAAATAATGTGTGCCATGAGATGCCAGTATATCCTGGATATATAGGACAAAATCGACTCTGCAAAATGTGGAGAGCATTGTAGACTCCCTCCCCTGCTGAAGGACAATACAGACCCCAGAACAGGGGCTCTAAAAGTGCCCCCATGTCATGTAGTAGTGGAAACCATGTAGGGAGTATCCATACCATACAATTGTAGCAGTTTGGTACCACTTTAACTGGGTGGCATCCTACCACTTGCTGACTTTCACTTTTGAAAACTCACTGTGTTTTTATTGCATTGCCCTATATTTCCATTACACAGCACTTGAATAGAACATTGTGTATTAGCTAGCATATCACCTAGAATATTAGAAAAAAAGATTCTAGGACTCACATTTTGAAATAAGATCTGATCTGGATTTTCCCCCTCAAAATCCAAGGACAAAGATGACAGGACTGCAATGACCATAACATCCCAGTTAAAGCAGTAACAGGTGAGGGATGATGTCGATTGCAGTCCAGTCACATTTGAAAAGTCTTAGTGACCCACCCATATCTCTGATTCCTGATATGAGATGAAAGAAATGCACTCTGGACATGCCTGGAGAGCCATTTTCATTTGTTTTTAATCCTGCCATTCCAGGAATAAGTCCTGATGCTAAAAACAGATGCCAGGGTTGAATCTTGGCAAGGCCTGGTACATACATAAGCCCCTGCTGCTTCCATTTTGAGTGCATTGTTAAAATGCCAGTGCATTGCTAATCTGTCAAAAGTCGCTTGGCTCCTATAATTCTCTGACTGATAAACTGCATGACATCAGGCAGACTTCTGTTCCCCGATCATTCATTTGCAGAAGCTTTTTCAACATTGAATGGATCATGAGGATAAACATGCAGTTGCCATGGAGCTAATATGATGCTACCGCTTGGGGTTACAATTGAATTGCTGTCATGCACCAGGGCAGCGGAGCACCAAGAACCCAACACGGAGGCCAATAAAACTATCTAATATCTTTATTAAGGAATTATATAAAAGTAATAAAATCAAGTGGAGAATATAGTTCAGAAGCAGACCTTTCAAATAAGGTCAAATATAGTCCAGAAATGTATTGTCCAATAAATGATATTAGAGTTCAAAGGTAAAATCCAACCGAAACACACACTATTTGCCAAGCAATAGTGTGGGGAACTGTCCAAAGTCTTTCGAGGCTTAAGGTAAATCCGAAGGGAAACTGGAAAACAAGGCTTGAATCTAGGAAGCAAGGTCCGTGGTTTAAAACAAGGCAGGTAGTCCAAAACTTGTCTCAAGAAGCATAATCCATGGCTAAGAACGAAGCGAGGCAATTCTTGAAAACTTGGAAAGGCAAGGCAAGGAAACTGGATCGCGGACTTGGCAAAGTCCGCACTAGGCTGGGAACATGGAATTCACTCTCGAAGCTGAGCTGTTGTCTCCGCAAAGAACTAACAGAGCCCGATACTTTTATCTGGGTCTCATTTCCCGCCAAACGGCGTCCAGCGATCCCTTTCCCTAGAGAACAGGGAACGAAAGACCCAGCTTGCAGGTGTAAGACTCCCTGGATTTTCCCAGGGGAAACATGGCTAATCAGCATCTTGCTTGGCAGCAATACGGGCACTCCTCCGAATTCTCTCCCTCGCTCCCCTATCCGCCGAGAAAGACTGTTTTCTCTCAAAGGGAGGTGAGTATTGACCAAGGTCAGTTTTAATTGATTCTTGGACAAGAACTTCAGGCAGCTGGAAAGACTCAGACTCTGGCCGTAAATCTGGAGAAAACTCCATGTTTTCATCCTCATCTGTCACAATGTTACTAGGCACAGGACTACAAAGCCCATGAGGCATCACAATTGCATGTATTTGGCATACTTCACATGGCTTGATCAATCATAAAATCCTACACAGGGTATCTTTCTCTTACCTCTCCCCTCTCCAAATACTGCAAAGGAAATCTGACTTGGCATTCTCTACCCACACAGAAAAGACTGACAGCTTGTTCTGGCTGTTAGAAATGTAAGCACCTAGAACGGAAGTTGAGACTTGCTGCCAATTTTTTTTAAAGAAAGCACTTAGGAGCTTGCCCTGATTAGGGCATAAAAATAACTTATTCGTGGATTTAATTTTAAATAAAAAATTAATATTTGTCATTGTCATAATGCTACACTATTACCGAAATCAGCTGTTTGCCACAAAGGGACTGTGTAGGTCCGTTGCTTGGCACGCCATGCTGCCTTGAAAGCCAGGAAAAATAGGATCAAGTTTGAAGACAGTAACAGAAATTTTATTCATCTGGCCAGATGAGTGTAAGAACAGCGTAATTGCTCCAAAGAACCGACATAACATATAATACAGTGCAAAGCATTTTATCCCCCCTGGCAGCCATTCAGAAGACCACTCCCTCCCCTGTTTGGCTCAGGAATGGTTGAGCTAGGATCTGAGCTGTCATTGGCTGGCGACTCTGTGTGATGTCAGAGGTGGATAGAGTCTCCCTTGCGGTGGTAAAAATGGAGAACGTCTACCTCAACTTATTTTGGAGGCTTGTAAGATACAGCAGGGGTGGGGGCCTTATGTAGTTGGTTTTTAAAGTTGCTTTCACACAAAAAATATCAGGATAGAAGAAACATTGTTTGGATATCAGAGGTACGATGTGTATGTGACCATGATACCTAAAACTATGACTCTCACAAAACTCTGAAGTTTTTGACCAATTTGGAGTAGCCAGGACACTATCAGAAATACTCTAGGAATGGAAATGCCCTTAGAATGTTACTGTTTAAGGGAATCACATTCATTTGCACTCACTTCTCATTATACTGCATTATATGGCAGTATAGCTCCAACCTCAGTTATTGCAATGTTTTGAGCAGAAAGCTAGACTATTTATACCAGGAATGAAAAACCTGTGGCTTTCCAGGTAATGGACTATAGCTGCTAGCATTCCTCAGAATTGGCAGTGCTGGCAGGGAATGTTGGGAGTTGCAACACAACATCAGTTACGCCACATCCCTTATTTACACTCATTACTAGCCTATAGCCTGTATACTTCTGAACATTTGTCCTTTAAGCACATGTAACATTAAACTAGCCCAACACCACATTGTTTATCTGCACTTACATATGGAGGAACATGCCCTCCAAGTTGTTGAATCATGTTTTAATTTGGGAAGAAGAATAGTTCCCCTTCACTCCTGTTCCTCTTTGTTCTCTAGGCAGTGTAATGCCAAACATCATTGTCTATGCCTTTCTGTTATAAATAGGTGGGAGTGCAATTATTGTGGGTCTGCATATAGTTTGCATCCTCATGTAACAATATAGTCTAATTCACTGTTCTAGTAAAAAGGAGAAGTGCTGTAACAATCAGAAATTATGCATGACACATCACTGTTTGGTTACTATAGGATAGATTGTGGGTATATCTTTTCTCTTTTGGTAGCAACAGTTTCCAAGTAAGTTTAATGAAGCATGTTGCCTGAGGCCAGGACTGGAAACACAGGGATAATCCAGTGTTATGAGCTGGAGCCACCCTGTGTGAACAGTCCAATAAAATCAGGCAAGCAGAAACTCTTCACCCACTTATATAATGCTTACTGTATAATCATAATATTTTGAACTTTTAAGTGTTTAAAGGGTTCTGTGAAAATAATCACAAAAATTCACAAAGCAAGCCTGCGAGATAGGCCAATATTATAATCATTGTATCAGAGATTCAGGGATGAGAATCTCAGAATGTGGCATCTTTTTTTTTTTTTTAAACTTTATTGAAAGTTTCTGAACCAGGTATAATTAAAAGGTAGAGGAGTTTGGAAAGAGGGGACATTGGTTTGGGAAAGGGAAGGTAGGAAAAAGTGAAAAAAGGTGAGAAAAGGGAAAGGTGTGAATATAGGGGGAATTTTTTTGGTGGATTTTTGCGGTACTTTTGTACACAACAAGTGTTATATACTGCCTAGGAAACTGAGCTTTGAATCAGAAAAATCTTGATTTCAAAGTGAATAAAGCAGCATGTAGAAGACTGTAAATCAATGTTTTAACTTTTGAAACCACAAATATACATGGAGGTAAAATTCAAAGCCACAGCCGTGTTGGTGAAGAATATCAGTATAAAAAGGGATCTTGTAGCACCTTTGAGACTGAGAGAAAGAAGTTGGTAGCATAAGCTTTCATAGACTTCTTTTTTATTTCTTCAAATATTTTTCTCTACAAGGTCTGGAATACAAGATATCAGAAGTTGCTTGAATTCCACTCTACTCTGTTTGCTAATAATCTCTCTAACCTATACTCAAAAAAGAAGCATCATGAATATATTTTTAATCACAGTGTTTACCAGGATAATAAGGCTATTAATAACTCCAAATTTTCCAATTGGTTTAGATTGTACACACTTGACCACGAAAGGGCCATCTATCTGACTAGGCTTACAGTTCCAAAACTTTGACAAGCCTTCACAGCCCTTCATTTTCAAAGTGTGCCCACAATGGTGATTGGTGACAGATACTCAGGCACCCCTCTGGCTCTTTTTGTATTTGTGGGGCCCTGGAAATTGAGAATTTGCCTCATTTCTTATTTTCCTGCTCTCTATATTCTGAGCCAAAAACTGAAATCCTGGAGCCTATTCTGTATCTTCTTCAATCCAACATGATTCCAGAAAAAAAATTATGTCTCTTGGCTGACACTAACTCTGTAGTTTCTCACAAGGTGTCTCTTTTTGCTCTGGCAGCACAGAAAATCCAGGCAAGATTAATTTCTGATATTGTAGAGAACTGTTTTGGGGGAGCTCTTACCTAATAATAGTGTGGTTGTCTATATCCAAAGTGTTTCTTGCTTAAGTTTTAATAATACTGAATTTTACTTGGTTTTTAACTATGCAAGAACTAGTTCATATAGTATTTTATGTAGTATTTTAAGGGTTCATCTTGACATTGATTTATGTAGCATTTTAATGGTTTACGTAGTATTTTAAGGGTGTATTTCATATTGTATGTAATAATCTGTTTTTTATATATTTACTTGTTTGTCCTGTATGTGGAAGACCTATGGTCTAAGCGTTAAATAAACCACCACTACTACCACTTCTACTACTATTACAACTTCAAGGATATGTTTTCTGAGCATCTGCCCCCCCCCCCCCGTGCGCACACACACACACACACACACACACACACACACACATTCAGATTAATACTTTCAGGGTGCAGTGGGAATTGTGTGGCCTTCTAGATATTATTGAATAGCAGTTCCCAGCATTTCTTACCATGGAATGTGTTGACAATAATTTCTAGAAGTTACAGTCCAATGATATCAGAAGTGCCACATGATTCCCATTCCTGATGTTGCCCAGTTGTATGAATGTTGACTTAGACTCCAATAAAGCTCAGCATTTCATACTGCCTTGTAGGTTAGCCTTCACCATTGGGTATGCTGAAAAAGTCCACACCCTTGTTTTAGGGGGCACTTTATCTCAGTCAGAAGTAAAGCAAAACCATTCAGTTAAAGCAGTATGGAATGCATAAGTTATAATTAAGTACAATGTGCCAACAGAATTTTGAAAACCATATAATTGGAGAATTTGCCCTGACGCAGCAGGACTCCAATGCGTACAGCTCCTTGGGTCTATATTGTTACAGCTTCAGGATAAAGATTTTTGATAACATAGCATTATGAAGAAGCTTATTGTTATGTGTCATCAAATGAAATCTGAATTACAATGAGAGTTTCATAGAGTTTTGTGGCAAAATTCATTCAGGAGGGACTTGTTGTCGCTGGCTGAGAGAGGGCAATTTGCCCAAGTGGAGTTCCATGACTGGCAGGAATTCAAACCCAGGTCTAGTCCAAAACTCAAACTGCTATATCACATTGGCTCTCTTGTGAAGAACTATAGTGACAATTAAGCAAAGCTGGGGACAAAAAGGCAAAATTAAAAGATGGGAAGTTCACAGACATCGAAATATACAGTGGGAATTGTGCAAGCATTTCAGAAGGAAAGGCATATAAGGTGTTAAACCCTCAACCAGGAATCACGTATCCCTAAAGGAGTTCTGTATTCATGCTACAAACTTGGGTGTTTGCTGGTGAGGACTTTGTGTTCTTTGGAATGTAGGTAATGGGGAGCACCATGCTCTGTGGACAGTAAACAGAACTTGCCAGCCTGTTTCAGGACAGAGAGAATGTCTACAACCTGAGTCTTCAGGGGAATGAGCAAT
Organism: Anolis carolinensis; assembly: GCF_035594765.1. Classification (NCBI taxonomy): domain Eukaryota; kingdom Metazoa; phylum Chordata; class Lepidosauria; order Squamata; family Anolidae; genus Anolis; species Anolis carolinensis. Next base: position 105,840,721 of record NC_085842.1, on the reverse strand, counting down.
GAATCTAAGAACAGATAATGAGGACACCAGATTGGGAAATAAGGCACACCTCCAAATGATCAAACAGCATTCTTTGGAGGTATGATTAGATGCTGGAGTTTGCAGGAAGGCCAGAATGGGGTGGGTCATTGGTTTCAAAATATAGTTGCCACCTTTGAAAAGTCTTTCAAAGTGAATCCTTAACAAACACATGACACATTACAGAAAGAGGCTTAACACCACTCAACAAGGAGATTTGGTGGAGTGAAATCCTGTACCAACCCTGGAATATAACACCCCAATGCACAATTACATTAATCCTTAAGTTATATTTTATGATGCAATTATAAATTATATAACATATATTGCATGAGTATGTGTACACAAGCATGGCACAGGTGAGGGAGACTTAGTTGAAGAACTGCATCTTGTAGATCTTTTGTCCCATAATAAATGTACTATTGTGGTGGATTGATGTCACCAAAAGACAACTGAAAGGAATATAAAGTATCGAAAATCAAGCATATGACCTACATTGGGGTTTTTTTGGCATTCTGAAAATTCATGTGTGCATCCATGGCTTTATCTACTCCATCTAAATTCCAAGTTATACCACCCTGTCTTCCCAGAAAGAAGGAAAAACAAGATGGGAAACAGTGTACCCCAAAGTTATATATATGGTATGTGCATGTGTGTATTCAATTAATGTATTAATGTATTCTGCTAATCTAGTACTAACAGAATAGCTCAACTTCCATCAAGAATCACTACCAGTTGAGTCAAAAGGGCAGTAGGAAATCAAGCTGCTGCGTTGTATTTGATCCCAGAGACACCAAGTAAAATTGTATCAGCAGGGCTGAATTTATAATGGAGTCAAATACACCACAGCATAAGAATGTTGCAATTTCAGCTAGGGCCACAGATAAAGAAGTCCGTGCCCAGTGAGCTTCCACTAAACCCAATCAGCCAGGACAGAGAACAAGCACTCTGGGTTGAAAACAAAGCTACAGAGGCTTATTATGTTTGGCAAAAAGATATGCAAGTACCAGCAAGTACAGTAGAGTCTCACTTATCCAACACTCGCTTATCCAACATTCTGGATTATCCAACGCATTTTTGTAGTCAATGTTTTCCATACATCCTGATATTTTGGTGCTAAATTCGTAAACACAATAGTTACTACATAGCATTACTGCGTATTGAACTACTTTTTCTGTCAAATTTGTTGTATAACATGATGTTTTGGTGCTTAATTGTAAAATCATAATCTAATTTGATGTTTAATAAGCTTTTCCTTAATCCCTCCTTATTATCCAACATATTTGCTTATCCAACATTCTGCCGGCCCGTTTATGTTGGATAAGTGAGACTCTACTGTACTAGCAAAGATGTTTTATGCCATTCTGACAGCTATTCAGGCTTCCCATGCCTCCCCCAGATTGACTGAGAAAGCGTGCCAGCTAGGATTCACACAGGGATTGGCCAGAAGTTTCTCTTGATGTCACAGACAGAAGGAGGAGATCCCTGTGACAGAAAAAAGAACAGCTGATGGTTGGTTAGTTTGACGGTCCAATTCGTTGCAGAGACACCACCTGGGTGGGCACAAAAAACTGGGGAAAATGATGACATGGGTATGCAGATGATTCCTTGATTAACTAAAGTGTCCAGTTTCATGGAGACAAAGGTGCAAGACCCAAAAGACAGAGGGTGACAATCCCAAATAACCAGGGTTTGGATGTCTATTCAGAAGATTAATGTATTCATATTTGTGTTTAGTCTTCTCTTCCGTTAGAATGACAAGCCTCCAGTTCCTGGTTAAACAGGAAAACATCTTAGGCTCATCTTGTTGACAAAAAGGATAATCTGTGTCACATACATACACAAAGGCTTTGATTTTATCTGGCTTCAGAGATCGCTAAAAAGACCTTTGTTAATTATACAGTAAAGTCTCGCTTATCCAACCTTTGCTTATCCAACATTCTGTATTATCCAATGCAGTCGACCTTTTAGTAGTCAATGTTTTTGTAGTCAATGTTTTCAATACATTGCGATGTTTTGGTGCTAAATTCATAAGTACAGTAATTACTACATAACATTATCATGTATGGATCTTCTTTTTCTGTCAATTTGTTGTAAAACATTATGTTTTGGTGCTTAATTTGTAAAATCATACGTAATTTGATGTTTAATAGGCTTTTCCTTAATTCCTCCTTATTATCCAACATTTTCGCTTATCCAACGTTCTCCTGGCCCGTCTATGTTGGATAAGTGAGACTCTACTGCAGTGATTCCCAAAGCGGGCGCTACCGCCCCCTGGTGGGCACTGCAGCGATCCAGAGGGGCGGTGATGGCACCTATTAGGTCATGGGGCGGGGCCAGGGGAGAGGCGGGGCCTCTTCCCAAGTACCAGAGACAGGGCTGAGCACCTGAGGCACCTGTTAGAACATAGGAGGCGGAGCTAGAGGAGTGGGCGTGGCTTCTTCCCAAGAGCCCGAGACAGGGCTGAGAATCTATACCTCTCCTAAGGCGCTTGTTGGGACACAGAGGGCAGAGCTAGGGAAGGGGGCGGGGCTTCCTTCCAAGAGCCCAAGACAGGGCTGAGCCTCTATACCTCTCCTGAGAGGCCTTTTAGAACTAAAGGGCGGGGCTAGGGGTGGGGGCGGGGCCTCTTCCCAAGAGCGCGAGACAGTGCTGAGCCTCTGTATACCTCCCCTGAGGCGAGAGAACACAGGACTGGGGTATAGAGGTTCAGCCCCGTCAGGCACTTGGGAAGAGGCCCCGCCCCCTCCTCTAGCCCCACCCCCTATGTCCTGGCAGGCACCGCAGGGTCTGCTGGAACCTCAAGCAGCTTTGACATTGCGGAACTCTAAAAGAGGGGAAAATGTTTTTAAAATAAAAAAAAAATCATATTTGTTGCTTAGAGTCTTGTTGTTCACAATCTTTTGGGAAGGAGGCACCATGGCTCGATAACAAAAATACCCCAACTATGAATTTCTGCCATGGCATTATCTGAGAGCTTCCTAGTGCAGTGCAATATTCTTATTGTACCTTATGCATTAAAATCCGTATAACATAAGAATCTAATAGCTATTACTATTAGCTATTGTGAGATTATTTAATGCCCCTGACAGAAGGGAAAGAAATGGCTCACCAGAGAGCTATACATTTAACAAATCATAAGACCTCCATTAATCTGTATAATGACCATGATATTTTACAGAAACAAATGTGCAGCAATTTAGTGTCATGAGTCAGCCTCGCCTCTGGCAAAATGGGTGTAGTTTTTTTGACTTCACAAAAATGTTTTCCATTTTTAACAATGTGAAATTCTATCCTGTGACTGATGTAATACTGTATAGGAAAATCAAGAAACAACATGTTCAGAGTAACTCATCTGATCCTCCACTTAATTGTAATGCGAGTTCCACAATGTGCCATGAAAGATGAACAAATGCTAAATGTTACTTTGAAATAAAACTACAACATGTATTCCAATTAGTGAAAAAATGAGAGATTGATATAAAAAAGCAGTAGACTGGAAAGCAGGAGATTCAAATGCCAAATGACACCTGCTCCCTTTTCCCCAAAAAGGTCTTATGGTCCCTGTCTTGTCTAAATGAATCACAGATGTAAGTGCTACTGAATTTTATGGAATTTTCTATCAAATAAGTGTGTGTATATATAACTGTGGCCAGGAAGCTAGGAACCTAAATGTTTTTACTCAAGAAACAAGGCCCCTGTGTTCCTTTGTTTTGGCATATCTGACATTCTCGTATTCCTGCTTGTGGTGATAGTTCATTGTTTCTGCAATATTACTATAGCATAATCTTTTTAGGACCACTGAGCTGACATATTTAATCATACACTCCATCTAGCCCACTTTTGTGCTCACATAATAAATATTAGAACAGAAATATTAAATGGTTGGATGAGTTAGTCTGCCATCAGCATCACTGGCAATAAGTAGGTCCAGGCCTATTATATGACAGGGGAAGGAGGAGAGTCTGCTACTGTTTAACAAAAATTCCTCCTCCTTTCACACTTCCAGGATGCATCTGCATGGTAAAAGTAATGCATTTTGATGCCACGTTAACTGCCATGGCTTAATGCAATGGAAGTCGGGGATTTGTTGTTGGTTGAGGAACCAGCACTCTCTGGCAGAAAAGGTTAAAGATGTTTTAAAACTACAACTTCCACAATCCCATAACTATGAGCCATGGTAATTTAAGTGGCACCAAACTGCATTAATTCTACAGTGTAGGTTCACCCCATCTTGCTTTACAGCCAAACTCCTACATGACTTTGCGACATCAGATAGAGTGGTACATTACATTGTTTAATAACATTTCCTAAGAAACCATTTCTATTTGTGTTTATTAAAAATATGAGGCAAAGGATTTCATAGTACACTGTAAACATGGAATACTTTTTGTTTATGTATATTCAGTTGTAAATTGTCATCAACTTATAGGATATCATCATAATTAGTGGGGTATTTCTTAGTGGAAATTACCTGTGCATTGAAAGACTAATTTGTTTCATAATGTAAGATATGCTGGGATGGTCCATGTTAGTGATTTTCACTATGTATCCATAACAAATATGGACAAATTAATCAAGAATCCCCATTTAGGCATTCTGCTATTCCCAGCTCCCTTAGCTCCGTCTGGCAATTTTGACACACTGACTTATAAAGGGCTTATAATTTAATTGCATCTTTGTACTGCTTGTGCTGTTCAACAGCCTCCCTTGTCCCAAATTCTGTATTTTAACTACAGACAATGGGTTCTTTTGGTTTGGTTTTCTGATAAATTCCCCAAAGAATTCTGTAATAATGAATGGCCACATTGTTCTGAACTAGGGCTTCACACAAATTAGGTGGTGCCCAATAGTCTTTTGGCTCCAAAGTTCTCCCTCCTAGTTGGTTAATCCTTTTTCAAAATTAGATCCCATTAAAGATTTTTCATATCTAGCGGAAAAAAATTACCAGAACAAGACTTGCAACCTGAGTTTTATGGCCAGACTCTGGATTCTTAATGAGAGGTATGGCAAGCATGACTGACCTCTCATGCATCTGGCAAGAGATAACAATCCATGCCATTGATAAGATGGAAGAGACAGCATGTATTCAATCTTCTGTTTCTCACTGTCACCCCCACCAATTCCCTCCCCCTCCTAGAGACACATTCATATTTGTAAAGGGGTCCCTTACCCCTGCATACCATCATATTTGAGTCATTGGCTGCATTTGGAATTGCCTATTTGCTGTATTATACTGAATCTGAGACATTCTTATTCATTATAATTAATGGCTACCAGCCTAGTGCTTCTTAACGCAATTCCCTGCTATTCAGATCTGCTGTAAAGTTTAAAAGCAGAAACAAGAAAATTGCAAACCATGCTAAACGAACTGAATGGGCCTTGCTATAGTTATCTTTATAATCATTTCTAGTCACCAAGCATCAATAAGAAAGATAGCAAAGGATACAACATTGTCATTGTGTTTCATCGGCTACTACATATCTTTATTTGCATGCTGTTTTTCAATTTTACAGTATAAAGAAAGCATGTGTGACTTGATAGCATTTCATAGTGACACTGAGACTATCTCACCCTTAAGAGTCTGGAAGCTCTTCTAGAGCTCCTAGCTGAGTGAGCCTACAGACTCAGTGGGGAAGCAATCCAAAGGTTCCTTTGGAGAGCTGAACTCAGGATTCTCCCTCCCAGATTCTTGATGGGTGAGCAAATCTTGTTTCATTTGTGCTTATACTTGAAATTGTAGAACTTGGCTCTGGAGGAATGTCATTGGATTATGGGAAATTTAAAAATCAAGATTTTGCCATACAAAGAAGCACAAAAAAGGGGCCTGAGAAACTCTAAACAGGCACTGAACACCCTTAAAGAGGCAGCAAATATGCCTTAAAATGACTGAACAATTCTAAACACCCTTAAAAAGAAACTGAACTCTAAACAGGCACTGAACACCTCCATTCTGATGAAAGCACATCAGAATAATGTTCCTTGTTCACAGGAAATAAATTATAAATTATTTTATAATGTTCCCTGTTAACCAGATAATTCTTTCCAGTTTGGATTCTATTGATTTTATATTGACTCCTAGCTTTGTCCATATAATGAATATAAATCTTTATGCCAAATCATACTGCTGATCCATCTGGCTTGTTGTCGAGCCACAGCACCCCTCTCCCTAATTATTTTTGGACATTAATGAGACTTCAAGCAAGATACGATATATGGTTTTTCCTTTATTTTTAAACCTTTTCTGCTTTTTCAAAGTTCTGCTATACCAAAGCCGCTGGAGGCTCTGGGAGGACCCAGCAGCAACTGCACCCTGAACTATATTAAAACTAAAAGCCTTTAATAAATGTACTAAATGATATTTCCTGTGTCACTTGTATTAATTGTATACTGTATCAATTCTTAAATGTATAAAACTGCATCAAATGTACCATGAAGGAATCTGTTTCCCCAGTGTTCCCAATTTACATAAGCTTATGAGATCGGAGATGGCTGAACTATTAGAGAGGCCCCTCCAGCTATGTCTCAGATTTCATAAGACATTTTCTTTTGTATACGTATGAAAGACAGATTATTCCCTTATCACCAAATATGTGCTTATACTGTTTACCTCTTTAAATGTGACTGGTGGCTTATAGTTCCCACAAAGATGAGCCTTCTGAGAGGGCAGCCAAGCCTCTGGTTATTCAAGATTACCTTTTGTTTTCCGGGTCTTGCACCTTTGTCTTCTCAGAACTGGACACTTAAATTAATAAAGGAATCATCTGTATACCCACATCATCATCATCATCATCTTCCGTTTCCATGGGAGTGTCTCTGCAATGGACTGGACTTTTAAACCAACCAATCATCAGCTATTCTTCCTGCCACTGGGATTCCCACCACCTGTCTATGATGAAAGGGAAACCCCTGTCCAATCCCTTTGTGGATCCCAGCTGGGCGATTTCTCAGCCAATCAGGAGGAAGTACAGGAAATCTGAATAGCTGTCAAATATGTATAAAATGTCTTGTATTTTTCTATGAAGAAATGTTTGTACATTTTAGAGCAGTGACTCGGTATTTGCATCCCTTTTGGCCAGATTGTAATAAACCTCTAGCTTTCCTTTTTACTATCCATGATAGGTGCAGGACAGGCTTTAAACCACATATTGTAATCAGCTAAATGTGAATTGTGTTCTATATTCAAAGACACTGCAACATATATATTGATAGTATGAATAAATACCATCTCCTTTTTATTGTCCTCTGCTAGGGTAAAAAGCGAAAAATATACACAGCATAACCATTGAAAGTTTTTTTTAAAAAAATTCAGTCACTTTATGATAGATTAACTTAGCGTGGGGCTGCCTTTGAAGACAGCCCGGAAGCTTCAATTAGTACAACAAGCAGCAGCCTGGCTACGGTGGTCCATGCCTTAGTTACCTCTAGATTGGATTATTGCAACGCACTCTACGTGGGGCTGCCTTTGAAGACGGCCCGGAAACTCCAACTAGTTCGCTTCCGCCTCCGTCACAAGCGCGGTTGGTGGGGACGAGGGAGAGGGCCTTCTCCGTGGCGGCCCCCCGACTCTGGAACGCGCTCCCCAGGGAAATTAGGCAAGCTGCCACCTTGGAAGTGTTCAGGAAGAGCCTGAAAACCTGGCTCTTCAAACAGGCCTTTGAAGAAGTACCGCCCACTGTTCGCTAAACCCTGGTACTAGCGGGTTCTTCTGACCAGTTGTTTAACTCCTTGACATAGCCTCAGTGTTCACCCCAGTTTAAGGCTCTTCCCATGACGTTGTAGCACCTTAATCTTCCTTCTTGTTTACAAGTTCCACTCAGTGCACTTTGCCCAGCACATTTTATGTTTTTATTGCTGTGTCTTTCATGTGTTTTATAATGATCGTGATTTTTAATGCCTTTTAAATTTACTTGTGTGTTTTTGTAAAACTGTATACTGTATGCTGGTTTTATATCTGCAAGCCGCCCCAAGTCCCTCTGGGGAGATGGTGGTGGGGTACAAAAATAAAATTATTATTATATTATTATTATAACTGGAGCGGCGTACAGGGAGCACACAACTCCTCTGTTGCGTCAGCTCCACTGGCTGCCAATATGCTACCAAGCCCAATTCAAAGTGCTGGTCTTGGCCTACAAAGCCCTAAACGGTTCCGGTCCAATTTACCTATCCGAACGTATCTCCTCCTATGAGCCTATAAGAACTTTAAGATCGTCTGGGGAGGCCCTGCTCTCAGTCCCACCTGCCTCACAAGTGCAGCTGGTGGGAACGAGAGATAGGGCCTTCTCAGTGGTAGCTCCTCGACTATGGAACTTCCTCCCCAGTGACATCCGGCAGGCTCCATCCCTTCTGAGTTTTAGGAAAAAGGTGAAGACCTGGCTTTGTGAACAAGCGTTTAATGAATGAATTATGTTGGCTTTGACTCGGTCCAGATTAAGGTTTACGTGCAAGGTTTTTGTGGACAAATGGTTTAAGTATTTTATTGTACTGTTTTAAATGTATTTATTGTATTATGCTAAATTGATTGTTTTAATTGCCTATGTTTTATTTTTTGTACTGTATACGGCATTGAATTTTGCCAGATTGTGAGCCGCCCTGAGTCCCTTCAGGTGAGAAGGGCGGAATAGAAATGATGGAAATAAATAAATATCAGTAAGCTTCTCTGATCCCCTGCAAAATAAAATAGAAGCAGTTTAGCAGGATGTCACATATGTACCAACCAATATGAAGAAAAGTAGGGCAGTTGAGCTAGAAAGTGGTTTGTAATTCCTGATGTGCCAGCTGGCCTTTAATAACCAGACTGTTAAAAATAATACAGTCAGCCTCACACAGTTACTCCCACTTCTTTGGCAGAATGGTTTCCAGACATCCGGCAATATAACAGACATTTTTCCCCCCATAATAACAAAATCCCACTGACAAAATGCACTGGAAAAGGTTTCCAAAGATCTCTTGATGGTCATCTTGGTCGAGGTAGAAAAATGTAGAAATGGATGGCAGCCCTCTCGCAGCCCTCATAGTCACTTCACCTGTTCCATAATCTACATGCATAATATGCCAACTATTATTTGCTTTCTACCCTTTCTGTTTACAGAATAAATGCCAATTGTATAATTGTATAACTGCACCTCCTTCAACACCCAAGGAGGCCTCTTTTACTTATGAACCAAACATGTACAAGGTGCTGGAATTCCAATGTGATCACACACTATACCTTTTTATATTACTCAGAGTGAATGGAGATTTTTGTTTAAAAAATCTCTGAATGTAGGGAACCAATCTCAAAAGATTACTGGAGAGTGGAGATTTCATCCCAATGTGCCCCTTGCTCCTATAAGTACTTCCTTGTAGAACATTCATTTCCAAACTTGCAGTAATACATTGTACTACCTCATACCTCTGCCTCTTCATTCTGCTATGGATGTAAACTGGACCTAAGAGAATGTCAGAAGGGCACTATCACATATAAGAGTATCCCATCAAGTTTGATTTCATTTGTTTTGAAATACACTTGGTTCTTTTATTGTTTCAGTGTTAAAACATTGGTTACACTATTCTTAGGGTCCTTTCACACAGCCATATAACCCAGAATATCAAGGCAGAATAACCCACAATATCTGCTTTGAACTGGAATATCTGATTCCACACTGCCATATATCCCAGTTCAATGCAGATAATGTGGGATTTTATTCAGCTGTGTGCAAGGGGCCTTAGATTTCTGATAAAGTTTTGCTTCTTTTAAATTGCAAGTTCAATAAATTAATGACTATGCAATGCATTCAAACAAATCAATAAAGGAAAGCATAAAAACCTCCTTAATGAGATTTTTTTTTTACAGTTGGCATTAGTCCAATCTGACTGGCAAAGTGAGCTTGCTCTCACGATAGGTGTTAGTTACCCTCTCTTTATCTTCTTCCATTAATCAGGAGACAGCTCCTATTTTCTTGACTTACCTTAGTCTTCCAAATTCAGAGGTTTTACCCAAATAAAACAAGTTTTATTTATGAAAATTTACCATGAAAGCTCATTCTGATGAAATGCAGAGAAACAATCCAGGAATGTGTGGATCCTTGCACCATCCTGGCCAAGAATGGGAAACAGAAATCATGATTCCTCTTCCCTCTCCTTGATATACAGTCATCCCTCCACATTTGTTTTGACTTCGGCAGATTTGATTATTCACAGGTTGGATTAAAAATGTTCTCTCTGGGAACCTCTTAATCAAGATCTAGAAATTTCCAGAGAGATCTTATCTCAGGTAAAACAAAAATAACAATTTCTTTATTGACTGTGGAGGTATGGCCATATAGTGTTGCTTTTCCATTAAGATTTAGGTTAAAAACAGCTACATGGAATAATATTCACAGGTTTAAAACTGTCTTACTTGTTCATAGCAGGGGTTTTTTTCAAAAAAAAATTAAAACTTAGATTATATAGGGATAGATAGCTCTTCTGCATCCCTTCAGAATGACTCTTCAAAGTGAGTGTCCACTATTCACTCTCCAAGTACTGCAGGAAAGCAATATGGGATATTCCCATCCAGTATTTTATGTGCAGTTTGTGGCTGCCAGTGTTACACCACAACTTGAAGAATTCTATGTCCAAACAAGGCCCTATTTTATATATGTTGTTGTTGCACTCTACAGTGTTGTGCTGCATACTACTTGAAAGCTTGCATTTGGATACATGGTGGGTTGACCACTACATGCTGAGCTGAATGAGGCCACATAGTCTGGGCTGTGGTTTTATTGTAAAAACTCATCAATTTATTTTACGGGTACTATATAAACCAAATAACAACTCTTTTTTTCTTAACTCTTTATCCTCATCCCCCATTTTTTAAAAAAATCTCATAGCTTTCTAAATCTGAATATAGGGAAATGTATTGCCTATGAAAATGTATCTTACAGAACCCTATAAATAATTCAGTTCACTTGTTCTGGCTTTATATAGATTATCTTACCTTTGATTAAGTTCCTTCATAGATCTCTCATTTCCTGTAGCAAATACCAGGAGGTATGTCCCCAGAAAGAAGGGTAGGCAGGTAAAATGCCTGCTTAGCACATTTGCATTTTGGTAGGGAAGACATTGATGGCGCATATTCTACCAGACAGAACAAGCTCCCAAAAGGCTGAAGCAAAACAGCAAAATCTTGTTTCTGTTTTGCACCTAGTGAACTATCAGGGTCAAGAATGGTAAACTGGTTAAGAACCAGCACGGGCAAGGGAGTCAAGCGGTCCTCCAGATGTTCTTGGGCTTGCAAGCCACAGCAGCCTCAGCTAGCATACCCAACAATGTGGAACACAGGAGGTTGCGGTTTAGCAATATCTGGAAAGCTCCATGATTTCCATCCCTGAACTAGAATCTATGAGAGTTGAAGATATGTTTTCTCTGGGCCCCCAAATTATCTTCCTGTCATTTCAGGAACCTTTCTGCTAGTTTCTCTTCCAATTTCATCTCTTGCTGCTAGGAGAGGCTTGAGCTATCCTTCAAGCAACAAATCATTACAGCTGATATTACAGTGTTCTCTCAGTTCCTTATTAGTACTAGTAAAAACAAATAATAGTTTTATTCTCATATAATGAAAAAGTTCAAGGCTATCCCACAGGATTTGACAGTTTAGGGGCACTCTGGGATCACTGCATATGTTTTGCATATAGTAATGCAAAGAGTCAGTAATGCTCTCCTGGTGCCTGACTTCAGTGATTCTGTATGTGTGCATTTGCATTATAATGTCAAGTTTCTAAAAAGTCCATAACTGCTTGTGCATCTAGTTGCACTGGAGCACATCTGGCATTTTTGCATTATCAGGTGATGCACTGTTTTTGTCCTCTTCTTCCAAGTTTAATAAACACACAAGACAGATGTCATGCCAGTCTCCCCACCCCACCCCATGTTATGAAAGATTGGTGCATAATTCTGCCCATGTCTTAATTTCACATCACACTATAATGTAAAACGATCCATTCGGTGACTATCACATTTCAAAATACTTTTATTAGAGGATCTACACATGGCATGCAGTTATCCATGGAACTTTTTAATTGAAAAGTCATTTGAAAATCAAATGTCTCATTCCAGACATTCTACATCTTCCCAATATGCATGCTGGTACACCGACAAACTTGGCTTGTTTTCATTCGTTTTGTATATTTCCTGCATTTCCTGTGTTCTAAATATTATATTGAAAAAATGTTATTTGACGGAAGCCTGTAATCAGAACTCACTCTCTCATTCAAGCAAAACTATCTCCCTTCAAAAGGCAAGACAAAACAAAAGCCTATATGCAATGAACTAAAGCAGTGTTTCTCCTCCAGGTGTGTTGGACTTTAGCTGCTAGAAATCCTACCCAGCTTGCCGGCTATTAGAAATTGTGGGAGCTGAAGTCCAAAACATCTGGAGGAACACAGTTTGAGAAATTCTGGACTAAAGAATGCAAATGTTATATTAATATCTAATCAACAGCAAATTTGAGGAAAAAACAATCCTAAATGGAACAGGGAATGTTTGTTCCTACATCCTGCTAGGTTATGCTTGCCTGTGATGCATTCATGGGGAAGCAGCCTTGCTTTATTAAATCCTGCATTCCTTCAAATCTCTGGCATTAGTTATGCCAGTTCCAAGTTAGTGTAGAAGATGGGGCTGATCAAATCCCATTTCAAAGGGATGGAAGTGTTTATATCAATGGATTACAAGCTGATGTATGGCTACAGAGTTTTCTGCATATATGAATGGGGCCTGTCGGGAGTAACCACCTCATGGATTTCCTTTCCATCTGCACAGAAGGATGCCTACCCCATTTCAAACCACCTCACTGGCTGGCTACCTGGGACAGCTAGGGCTGCACAGTTATCATTTTGTTTTAGTGCTAAAAAAAAATAGCTATCTCTTTTTTCACACACAATTACAATCAAACAGAAAGTTAGGCTTGTTTAAGTCCAATAGCTTCCCTGGGGCAAACATTCAACTCTACCTTTACATTATAGGAGTCATATGTTAGTGCAGCTGAAGAAATTTATTTTACCTCTTGTTTTTCACGATTCTGATCCACATTTAGTAAAGATGGTATTTTAGATACTTCAGATTTCTTTGGCTCCCTCTTCAGCACTCTTACCTGTTTAACTTATATTTTTAAAAAGAAAATTATTTACAGATTTCTATTCTACAGCAAATGATCCAAAAAGTTTAATTCAATAGCTAAGGAAATGGACAAAATCATTACTTCACTGAAAAATTTGTGAAAATAATAAATATTGGTTATTTTTGTCTCAAGAGTTCCATCTATCACAGAAGCTTTCACATCTAAATCTGAAGTCTTGTAAACAGTTTTCTGTGACTCTGCAAGGGATGTATAGCTTAAAGAAGCGATTTTCAACAACATGATAGCTAGCAGAAAAAAGGAAAAAAGAGCAAGAATTGGGGACTGTACAAAAATGAAGTCCTCTTGGAAAAAGTAGACTTTTCTTAAGATGCTAAAAGACTATTATTTGGAGCCCACCTGTGCTGCCATATAATGCAGTTTAAACATATGTCTTTTTTTTTTCTTGTAAGGTTCAGATCATCACTATCTTGTCATTCTTCCATACCTCAAAACTAACATCATCCACAGGTTACTTTATTACTTTTTAATAGTTAAAATATTTTTTGGTACATGAGTTTGTATATAATCTATACTTTGTCATTATGAAAGTGTTATTTCAAGCCTAAACTTCTGGCCAATGATCTTCACTGAAATAACATAATTAGATCTGGAGGTTTGGAGCACCTTTAGACTCTACATGAGAATTTCTTTTCCCTTTACATGACAACCTAGATTAGAAACTAGAGAGATTTTACAGATATGGTATGGGAGTCGGAACTGCAGAACTGGAAATTATCTTAAGGACCATCTAGTCCAATGCTTTCCAGTGCAGGCATTCAGGCTAAAGCAGGCTGGAAGGTGGCTATCCAACCTCTGCTTAAAAATCTCCAAACAAAGAAATTCCATCAAGGCAATTTATTATACTTTTGAACAAGTCAGAGGTGACTCTGTTATAAATTTTACCAAGTCACAAATTACAACACGTTATCTTTAGGGCTAAAATATGCAACAGATAGGACATCCATGACTGTATTTTTTTAATTAAAAAAAACCTTTTACATAAAAAGCAACCTAGATGTGTTAAAAGAACTGGGGGGGGGGGGGGGAGAATTTTTTTAAAACCTTTCCATCACAAAAAGGAAAAGGGTGCTAGTTAACAAGCAGAAGCAGTATTCAAACAATATTTAAAATACAAGTCAGCTTGTCAGAAACAAAGCTGCAGAGGAAAACAAAAGGCAAATCGTGGGAACTGTGTTCTCCAAATTGCAATGTGAAGCCAGGTTTTCTCTCCTGCTCCTACACACTCAGAAAACCTGCAGTTTTTAGCTTCATTTCTATGCAGTCATTGATTTGAAAGGAAGAATCTTGCTCCAGCTGACTCATCAAATTGTAGCAGGCTATTTTGGAACCCTTTCTATGAATCCTACACATTGGTATTTAATCATAATTTCAGATTACAGTAGAGTCTCACTTATCCAACATAAATGGGCCAGCAGAACGTTGGCTAAGTGAATATGTTGGATAATAAGGAGAGATTAAGAAAAAGCCTATTAAACATCAAAATAGGTTATGATTTTACAAATTAAGCACCAAAACATCATGTTATACAACAAAATTGACAGAAAAAGTAGTTCATTACACATTAATGCTATGTAGTAATTACTGTATTTACAAATTTAGCACCAAAATATCACAATGCATTGAAAACATTGACTACAAAAATGCGCTGGATAATCCAGAACGTTGGATAAGTGAGACTCTACTTTATCTCTTAACATTCATGGCCTTACTGTATAATTTTAAAAAGATCTGTAGAAAGTAACAACATACTTTCCATTCCTTTCAGTTCTTTCTGTTGCCCTGTTGTTGCGAGTTCTGGAAAGTGAATGTCTCTCTTCTCACATCTTGAAATGTTGCGTTTTTTTCTGTTTATGTTGACCATTTGATCAATCTGAGCAGCTCTTTCATACAGAGAGACTTTCTCCATTTGATTCTAAAAATGGAATCATTATGTTTTCAAGATAACATCTGTGCTATGGTTACAATTTTACTTTGCCTTTATCTAATTAATTCTGATCTTAGCACAACTTACTAAAATCTTTTAAGACTTATGTTTAAAGTGATATGTTATACAGTTTTGTTTAAAGTGGTATGTTTCTGTTCAATATCTGCTACTAAGACTAAATCATTATCCAGAAGAACTATTAGAAGTTTTTACTTTTCTTTATCCAATTGTTCTCCCACTTTTATGTAGTATTTTTTTTGTTTTATTTTTTGTTGTTGTTTCAATAAAAATTATTTTTAAAAAAGAAGTTTATTTGATACCTTTGTATATTCCTCTGAAGTGTTCAACCACCTGTTTACAAATTATAATATGTACTAAGGAAGTAATTGCCAGCTCTGTTATCCACCAGACAATTCCCTGTTACAACACTGGTAGGGTTAACGCTTGTAAGCATTACGGCACTATACACTCACAGTGGTAGACACTCAGGCCAGATTCACACTGCCAAATAATGTAATTTGAATGTCATTATATGGTCACTGTAGGCCCATATAATGCAGTTCAATACAGTTCAAATTGCATTAATGGGTCTACACCAGTGCTTCTCAACCTGTGGATCCCTAGGTGTTTTGGCCTACAACTCCCAGAGATCCCAGCCATGTTACCAGCTGTTAGGATTTCTGGAAGTTGAAGGCCAAAACATCTGGGGACCCACAGATTGAGAATCATGGGTCTACACTGACTATATAAGGCAGTTTAAACTGCATGATATGGGCAATATAGATCCAGCCTCAGTGGTCAAAGATTGGAAGCAGCTGATGTTCATGGAATAAGGGATCAAAGCTGAGATTTAGTATCAGGAGCAAAAAGGGGTTTGAATTGTGAGAGTTGAAGTCCAAAATACCTGGAAGGCCGAAGTTTGCCCATGCATGGAATAAAGGATTAGTCCATCTAGGTTTGGGGAGGGAGAGATCCTAAAACTGTATTCCTAAATAAGACATTTTAACTAGCATGCCAGAATAAGACCTAATAAATGCTCTTTTCTCCTCAGGAAGACTTTGGGTCAAAATGTGTCCACCAGATGTTTCCCCTCCTTGCACTGCCAACCATCTGAATGCGATCTTCTGTACTGGTTTCCCCCTAATCTTCCATCCCTTTCAAATTCCCCTTATTCCTTCTTGTTTCCCTATTCTTTCATCTTTTGTCTCTTTAACGTGTATTACCGTTAGAGGTAAACTAACAGATGCAAAACTAAAAACTGTATATGGCTTCATACATAAAGTGCCTTCAAGTCACCTGCCAATTCATGGTGACCCCATGAATTTCAGAGGGTTTTTTAAATCAAGGAATAAACAGAGGTGATTCTGCCTCTGAAATAAAGTTTACAGTGCCTAGTATTCATTGGTAGATTCCCATCCAACTAGATACCTTAGCATGAAACAGCACCTCACACAAATTGTCCCAGAAAGATGAAGTGAAAGAGCCGCTCTGATATGTCCTGTCATAGTAACTAAAGAAGGTGGAAGATGAACTATTTGCTATAACACACTGCTGGTGGGGGTTTTTTTGTTGTTGTTAGTTAGTTACGCTTAACAAACATGGTTTAATACATAAATACAGAATGAAATACATGCCAGGGACCTGAAACAAGGGATATGAAAAGGAACCATGGGAAATAGAAGCTATTAAAGCTGTGATTGAAAAGGGGTGTGTGTATATTCTTTTATTATTAGGGAAAATAGCAGTTATTAGTTTAAAAGAAAACAAATAACAAAAATATATCAGCCAACTTTTATATATGCACTTATTATTTTTATGTATCAGCCTAAATTAAACTTCATATTTCATTCTATAATCAGGACATATGCACCCATTCCCGTCAAGATAGCATCCACATTGCAGAATTAATGCAGTTTGACAAAGCTTTAACTGATATGGTTCAATGGTATGGAATCCTGGGGTTTGTAGTTTGGTGAGGCACCAGCACCCTTTGATACGGATGGCTAAAGACCTTATAAAATACAACTCCAATGATTCTCTGGCAGTTGAAGTGGCGCCAAAGTGCATTAATTATACAGAGTAGATGCACCCCTTGTTTCACTGAAGGAACTGCTTCAATCCAGAGAACAGCAGCACTGGATTCCATCCTTTTTTGGCTGGGCTGTGGCACAGGCTGGAAAGCAAGCCAGCTGCAACAAATCACTCTGACCAAGAGGTCATGAGTTCAAGGCCAGCCTGTACCTGCGTCTTGTTTCTGTCTCTGTTATATGTTATGGCATTGAATGTTTGCCTTTATGTGTGCAATGTGATCCGCCCTGAGTCCCCTTCGGGGTGAGAAGAATGGAATATAAATGCTGTAAATAAATAAAATAAATAAATTTATTTACTGGCATGCTTATTGGATGTATATCTTATTTTGATTCCAGGATTCACGGAAGCTTTCTAATAATTTAAAAAAGATCCAGCTAAAGCATTAAATTTCCAAATTCTAAGAAGAATTAAATATAAATATTAAAAACAATTAAAAATACTTAAAGCATATGTAAAATATAGTTTCAATAAAAAAATTAAAAAACAGCACACCATTTTACATGCATTGCAGCCCCATAATTACAATTCAAACAACTGCCTTAATACACTTTATAAGCCTTCATTTTCCTGCTGTTGGTATTTTTCCTTGTTTATTTAAGTTGTGTCCACCATTTTTAAGAAATACCAAAACATCTGCAAATTGTTCTATGGGAAATACAATGTTTACTAGTTCGGTTGCCTCACATTATAGCCGACACCTTGGAATCTTGCTATTTGTAATGAACAAAAAAACTAAATGTATATAAAAGACATCAGCATATTAGCACCACTGACTTCTAAAAAACATAACTGAGTATTTGAAAAATTATCTGATGCTAACAATGCCATGACCACAAACTCTAAATGTGTCATTTAAAAGACACAATTTACACTTACTTGAGCTATAGCTCCGTCTTCCTGACGGTTATTTGGACCTACTTGTCCAACTGTTGGCCAGGGACTGCGTCTTTTTTTTGCTTTTTCGGGAAGTCTGACAAATAGACAGAACAATTATGCAATAAATCCATCATCAAATTAGAACAGAGTACTTTGTTTCTAAAGTTAACTTTAACTATAAAAATAAAAATAAAGAGCATGCTACCTTGGTGTTATAGTTGTGCTCATATGATGTTGAGTTCTTCAGTAAGAACCCACCCAGATTGTATCAAAATGTAGTAGCTAAAGTGCTCTGCTCTTTAATGTTACTTAAAAACAAATTGAACATTCAGATTTACAATACATACCTTGAATTAGGACACACAAAGTGTGAACTGAAATTTGTAGTAATATTTCTACAATTTGGGTGGATGCGGGGCATTGTCATAGACGGTGTTTGCGGAGGATCCTCCTTTATCCCACTAGCATCAGCCCCAACGGCTGCCGGGGCAGTGCCATCACTGCCGGTGGATTTGTTCTCGTGAGGAAGATTTAAAGTATTCTGAGACAGAGTGACCCATTGCGAGGGTGCGTCTTCTTGTTCATTCCTTTTAAGCTCTGAAATTTCAGATTTCCCCCCTTTCATCTTGATACCTTTGACTTTTATCTCCTTTGTTTTTTTGTCCTTTTCCATTTCCTGGAACAAGTAATGCACATCAACCATAATCACTTCTCTCTATTCAATGCCTGTCAGATCCTACAAAAGCCTGCCCATGGGAAAATATTTTTGGCTCCAATAAAAATAGAATTGGAATTAAATGTCTGCCCATTATGCTTTTTAAAAGCAATATTTATTTATTTATGGCTCCCTTCTCCTCTCCTTCCTCCCCCTTCCCCAGACTCAGTAGAGTCTATAGTAAAGGTAAAAGTTTCCCCTGACATTAAGTCTAGTCGTGTCCAACTCTGGGGGTTGGTGCTCATCTCCATTTCTAAGCTGAAGAGCTAGCATTGTCTGTAGATGCCTCCTAGGTCATGACTGCGTGAAATGCCGTTACCTTCCCGCCAGAGCAGTACCAATTGATCTACTCACATTTGCATGTTTTCGAACTGCTAGGTTAGCAAAAGCTGGGGCTAACAGCAGGAGCTCACCCCACTCCCCGGATTTGAACTGCCAGCCTTTCAGTCAGCAAGTTCAGCAGCTCAGCGTTTTAACCCGCTTCGCCATTCAGATCTTTCCTGGCTTCTCTAGCTTTTCTTTGACATCATCAGTAGGAAATCTCATTATACTCTTCCTTCTTAGATATCCTAGTTCCCCAACTACAAGTGAATCTACCAGCCTACTAGATTATAGTGTAGGAAATAATCCATCTAATGTGGATGTGATGTGCACACCCAGAGAATAGCACATTGGCAAAAGGGTATATCAGGGTTTCTTTTTATGAGCCAAATTTATGCAGTGTGATACGTAGTTCCTGGCTACCAACTCAAACATTCTGGTACCTTTATCTTCACAGAAGCACAAGCTAGAAACAAGCTTTCTTTATGGCAACTGAATGGCTAACAAGTTCAGTATGGCATAAGGTTTTCACAGACCCAAGTCTAGTTCATCAGAGTCAAGATAAAATAGACTTTGGTCCCTGGAAGATAATGCCATGATAAATTCTTTAGCCTTTAAGGCACCATGGTGGGATGACTCCCATCACTGGAATGTAGCCATTGAGGGCTATGACCTCTTTTACAGAAACAGAAGGGGAGGGGGTAGCCTTATATGTCAAAAACAGTTACGCCGCAGAAGAGATGCAACCAACTTGAAAGCATCTAGATAAGAATCAAGGGAATTGGGACTCAAAAATATCTCATTATGGGCGTCTACTACAGACCTCCGAACCAGGATGAAGAACTCAACGAAGGCTTCTGTCAACAGTTGACCAAACAGGCACAAAGAAGAGATATAGTAGTCATGGGCGATTTCAACTATCCCGATATCTGCTGGAAAACAAACTCGGCCAAGAATACAATGTCCAACAAATTCTTCGCTTGCCTTGCAGACAATCTTATGGTCCAGAAGGTAGAAGAGGCAACAAGGGGATCAGTTACTCTCATTCTCATCCTAATAAATGTGGAGGACCTGATCAATGCAGTCGAAGTGGTCGGATCCTTAGGAGCAAGTGACCATGTGCTCCTGCAGTTTGTAATACAAAGGAAGGCCGAAACTAAGACAAGTCAAACCCGCATTCTGGACTTTAGGAGAGCTGACTTCCAAAAAAATGAAGGAAATACTGAGTGGCAATCCGTGGATGCCAATACTAAAAGACAAGGGGGTTAAGGATGGATGGAGTCTTTCAAGAGTGAAATACTAAAGGTGCAATTGCAAACAGTGCCAACAAAGAGAAAAATAAGACAAGTGCAAAGAAGACAGAATGGATGTTCAAAGAACTTCTAACTGGGCTAAGACTCAAAAGAGACATGCACAAGAAGTGGATAGGGAAAATCTTACCCAGGCAAGTGCAACAGTAGAGATATACTTGATACAGGAAGGGATCCACTGAAAACTTGTCTCATTTCAGAAAACTGCTAACAGAAAGTTTAATTAAACCATTACTCTGTTCTGAGAATGCACATGTTGAACAACATGGGATTTATTTCTAAGAAAACTCATTAGATAATTTATAGCACCTAAACACTAGTTTCTAAATCACTACAGATAATGTGGCTGCTGGCTGACAGGTGCTGAACAAAGGCCTAATGTATGTGGAAATAAATGCTTTAATATATTGTTCGTATAGACAAGAAAGTGATGACAAATAATAATAGTTTTACCCAGTTTGGCTTGTTACAATAGTAATGTATATTCTATATATATAGCAATATTACCAAACAGTCTAAAAAGAGTTGCTTACCTTTACAACAATTGAGCCATTTGGAGGAATATTAACATGAACTGTTCTCTTTTCATCTTTGATTTGCTCAAGTTCTTTATTACTGTCTCTGAATTTTGATAGAAAATTCTGCTTTGTTTCTTGTAATAATTTGCTTTTCAGCTCTGGTAAGAATCTGATAATGAAAAGTTGAATCACATCAAAAACCAAAGGCTCCTGTCCCTGTATCAACTCTCTCCACCCTCAAAATCATTCTTTATTGTATAGTAAACACTATATACATGTGTGTGTGTGTGTGTGTGTGTGTGTGAGAGAGAGAGAGAGAGAGAGAGAGAGAATATATTACAAAGCAGAAAAGAGATTATAGGGCGAAGCTTTGTGGCCAATACCTGAAAGTACCTTTTTTTAGCTTCAGTTCCTGTCATAGCAAACTATATTTAGCAGAATTACAAATCTTGCCAATCACAACACATTCGTTCTACATTTCAGTTATGACTTTGAAATCAAGGCCTTGCAGAATAATTTGTTTGCAATTGTATGATATTCCATGCAAAATGCTTATTTCTCACTGGGAAGTACATTCCAATTTTTAAGTTATGTTTCATTCATAATAAATTATGTAACTCACTATTTATTGTATCACAAAGATCAAAGATTCCTTCTTGTCACAATATAAAACATTTAAGATTTGAAAGGGAAAGAACAAATATCTAGCGAGATTTGCAAAAGAATTGCTGAACACGAATCATGTGTACATGTTTGTTGTTTGCCAAAGAAACTCAACCCACACATTTAGTAGGCCATTTAGTTAAAAAAAAAAAAGACTTCCACAAACTAATCATCTTTCTGGGTTTTCTTTCAACACACCCAAAGCAAAGAATCAAACAAAATTTGGTGCCTCCGGGCAGCCAATCCTCACTCCCGCAAAACCATCACAAAGTGCCCAGGATATGTGCATGTTCTGTGCAATGTCCAATGTCCACATGTGGATAGGGAGAAGAGCTAAAACAGTGAGCATGGCAGTCTTTACATCACGGTGGACAAAGTGCAGCACTCTAGATGCATATTGTTCAATGAATTAATCATATCAGTTTTATACTTATTTATGCAATGCTTTCAACACAAAATAAAAAATAATCATATTTGGCCAATAATCATTGGCCAAATATCAACAACATTTGGACAGATAAAATCACATATTACTGCATTTGAAATGAAGATTTTTCAGTCTGAAACCTAGAATGAAAAGCAGATTTACTAGAAATTAAACTGTGATGTGAACACAAGAAAATATAGTGCTTCAGCTACTACAGCTAGGATATTTTGATCCTCCACTTGCTGCATCAGCATGCTAGCAGTAAATGCCCATTTGTCACGCAAAAGGCCACTCATTCTGAAAGGCTTCAAAGCAAAATTGAAAACTTCAGCTTAAATTGCTTACTTTTCAACAAAACCATCTCTGGTGAAATATTCATGCTGTAGTAAATCAGCAGATGACATCCTATCTGCAGGATCCATTTGTAAACAAGCCTAGAAAATAATGGAATTATTATTTTAGAAGGCAGTTTTTTTTTACAAATGAGATATAATATTTTATGACAGGAAATTTGATGTAATAAAATATGTACTATAAATTATCTCTGGGTTGTTACATAAATACCTATTTGTGAAATCATTGATGCCAGTTATTACTTACTTCCCATTATTATTTTTAAATGCACCTTTTAATTTTGTTATTATCTTCAAATAATGAACAACATAGCTATTGATAGGGCTCGAATTCCTTCTAAAGAGGATTTGTATAGAACTAGCTTTGCCCGGCCACACGTTGCTGTGGCTTATGGGAATTATTTGTTGGCCAGGTGAAATAGCAGTGAATAGTCTTGCAGCCTCAAAGCCTGGCCGTTTTCTGGAGTAGCTGGAGTAGCATCCTCAATCAAAGAGCCGCTTTGAAGCCTGGCTACTTCCTTTGTCGGGGAATCCTTGTTTGGCCAGCTTGAACTGCATTGAATAGTCTTGCAGCTAAAAAGCCTGGCCGCTTTCTACATAGGGCATCCTTTCTAGGCCTGATTGTATGGGACAGAGTAGCCTCGTGGCTTCAGAGCTTGGGGGTTTTCTATCTAAGGGAAATTTTGGTTGGACAGGTTGAATAGCACTGAATAGCCTTGCTGCTTGCAAGCCTGGCTGCTTTCTATCTTGCAGAATCCTTGGTTGGCCAGGTTAAATAGCAATTAATAGTCTCAGTGTGGCAGGTATGAATGCTGCAATTAGCCACCTTGATTAGCATTTAATGGCCTTGCAGCTTCAAGCCTGTTTGCTTCCTGCCTGGGAGAATCCTTTGTTGGGAAGTGTTAGCTGGCCCCGATTGTTTCCTTTCTGGAATTCCCAATTTCCCTGCTTTCAGAGTGTTGCTCTTTATTTACTGTCCTGGTTTTAGAGATTATATTGTTCTGTATTATTATACCATGGTAAATATTTCATATTACTGTAGAGTTTCACTTATCCAACATTTGCTTATCTGTTCTGGATTATCCAACACAGTCAGCCTTTTAGTAGTCAATGTTTTCAATACATTGTGATGTTTTGGTGCTAAATTCATAAATACAGTAATTACTACATAGCATTACTGCACATTGAACTACTTTTTCTGTTAAATTTGTTGTATAACATGATGTTTTGGTGCTTAATTTGTAAAATTATAACGTAATTTGACGTTCAATAGACTTTTCCTTAATCCCTTTTTATTATCCAACATATTCGCTTATCCAATGTTCTGCCGGGGTGTTTATGTTGGATAAGTGAGACTCTACTGTATATTTATAATCTTATATTATCTGCTTAGAACTGGATGATATGAGGCTCCTTCTACACAGCTGTATAAAATGCACACTGAAGTGGATTATATGGCAGTGTGGATTCAAGATAATCCAGTTCAAAGCAGATAATATAAGATTATAAATGGGTAATATAGCTGTGTGGAAGGGCCTTGAGTCTCCACTGCCATATAATCCAGTTCAAATCAGACAATCTGTATTTTCTAGGCAGTGTAGAAGAGGCCTGATTGAAGAGGCCCTGGGCGCCATTAAATGGCTGAGTGGGTTGCTAGGAGACAAAGTGGACGGAGCTTAGCCTTCTAACTAGCAGCAATGGGAAAGAAACAGTTATTCCTCTCCCTCTAATTAGGACTTTATTTTTCTTGTTTTTTTATGTAAAAACACAGTCTGGATGACTATGTCTTTTGTGGCCAAATTTAGTGTGTTTTGGTTGTGTACTTTTGTTGTTTAAGATAAGGGGGAAACTATCAGAACATTTTTATATATATAGATGTGGACTGATACAGGCACTTATTGGATAACACGTGTAACTGATGATAGTTCAGTTCATCCTTCTCCACTCTGCTGGCCTACAGATGAGTTGGACCATAACTACCATAATCTTTGATCATCCATTAGGACTAGGGCTAGTGACAACATATAACACTGCTGCTCCATAACTTCCATGTGTCTAGAAAATGGCAAGCATGCAAAAAAATATGTCTAAAACAGTACTATATATCAAATAGCTGGTTTGTATTGATCAAGATACAATATTTCTGGGTACTACAAGTTAACTTCTGATTAGCCAAGAGATAGTTGGCAAAATGATATTATTGCATTTTAAGTTGTTTTCTTTTTTATTTCTTTTTTTAACGCCTGAATATTTTCAGTGAGAGTATATCCTAGGACTCAGTTCAATGTGTTTCAAACAAATGGTTATCAATAATAATAACTATTTGGGGGTTCCTAAGCACAAAATGTTTCTGTGTGATGAAATTTAACATGAGACAGAACTGTGCAAAGAACAAACTGACACTGCCATAACATCTCAGCTTTTTGGCCAACATAGAACTGGTTTTTTAATACTATCATTCTGTCAGTCACAGAAACCCTCGCTTCACAGACCTTTCCCTGAATGAATGAGAGTCTTAATTTCCTTGAAACTAAGCCTACTGATGTTAAAGAAATTATAGTTAGTAAGGACACTTTATTACTGCAAGGCTCATTACTTCTTGCTGAATCAAGTACTTTAGACCTTTGTTTAAGTATGAATGATAGCAGTGCAATACACATTACTACAAGGGTGCCTGGCATTGCAGTTGCCATTAATAATTTGTCACATTTGTCATGGAACCTTCTTTAACACATTCATAACTTCTCAAATTCCAAGCTCAGATATATACACTCTGTCTAAAAGCATGTTTATAAAACAAATTCTTCAAGAACACATTCAGTAAAAACAAATAGGATATATCTTTTTATGATGAAAACATTACATAGGAAGACACTGTTTAATCTGCCATGAACAAACAACTTGTTAACATTGTTTTCATTTTGATTTAATTTGAGCTTGGCTAATGGAGTATGTTTCATAATTGAGACAGAACCTTCCAGTGAGAGTGCAAATAGCAGAGCCAGAGCAAACACCAGTCCTACTCTGGAGCCAAGATACTCCACAGCCCTATGGCACAATCACAGCAGCTGCAAATCTTGCTGTAGTTCTGCTCTAAGCAACATTGCCCATGAGAAGGAGCAGGCATAGGCAGAGAAGATATGCCGATGCAGCAACCCAGATCTACTGGAGCAGCCTTGATCATGATTACAGAGATGATGTCAAGAAATAGGAGTCTGGGGGTAGGGCAGGGATCAAATATATGTGCTGTCACAGAATGAGTACCGTATCACATTGGTTGTGTTCACTCCAAATAAGGTGCACTGCCACATACAATATTTGCACTTCATAATAATAAACTTTCAAGGCAAATGTTAAGAACTCACTAGGAACACTTAGTGAATGTACATATGCAAATTTAGTCACCGTTAATTTTATTGCTGATATAGCTAGTCAACCCTGCCTGCAGGGTTGATGCATATGATAAACCATTTCTAATTTAACAGACCCCTCAAAATGATTAATGGCGACTGAATGGCATTCTTACATCTCAGTTTTATCTAGCATTTTAAAATTTTCTTTCTTCCTGAAATTAGATTCTAATGGCAAGTTTCCCCTGAAAGCAATTTATTCAGGATAACATAGTCAGAATAATCTGCATGCTGAAATTCGATGCTATCGTGAGGGAAATCAGTTTATCATTCTTTAGCCAATTACATTTTCCTAGCTACAGATTTTATCACCAAGTAACATTAAAATGCTGCTTTTTAAATACTGTAAAAGAATGAAACACAAATTTGAAGGTGGCCCCCTTTGCACTAGCCACCATTTCCTAGAACCAGCAAATGAAAGGTAAATTCAATTACAAAAATGATATCAGACATAATGCCTCCTCAAAACGAAGAGTGCAGCGCACTAGCAGAGTCGTACCATGATTAGAACATGTCATGCCAATCTACATTCAACCTGACATAGGAAGGGGGGGGGCTCCTCTATCTCATGGTTACTTACCCGGTTACTCCTCTTTCCACACTTCTTCTCTACAAATAGTTGCTCTGCTTGGGCTAGTCTCACTCATGCAGACAAATAATCCTTTCTCTCCATACTGTCTCTCACAGGTCATGCCAACACAGCCAGGCAAAGTGTACACCCTGCCACACTGTTTGGAGTAGCCAGGCAGCTCCCTCCCTTTACTGCCCCCCTCCCTCTCTGTCTCTGGCAGTGGTTGCAGTCTTTTTCATTTGGTCAGAATGGATGATAGCAGAAAAGGCAATATAACTTTTAATGCTTTAAAAAATTCAATTCATACTGACTGCATTTTGAAACCAGTGAGGATAACCAAAATATTTAGATTTGGCCATCTCAGTATTTAAACTGGTCATTCAGTATAGGAAAACCATGCCACTAATTAAAATGACATATTTTAAATTAAAAATAAAAAAAGTGTAATGCTCCTTGTCATAATGTATGTTTAGCATGGCCTCCCGATTTTTCTTCTAATCCATGACAGAAATTGGAAACTGAACATCATTCAGAAAAAATTTTAAAGCTCACAGTCCTACTATAATTTTTTGAAATATGTGGCTGGACAAATACTTTTAATAATCAATACAGCTCCCTGCCACACTACACCATTTCAACACTACTATTCCACTTCAAGTTTAGTGGGGCTCAAGAGCTGTCTGGCCCTTCCCCAAATTGCAAATCCCAGGATTCCATGGTGGTTAAAGTGGAACGATAGTGCTATAAACAGTGTAATGTTACAGAGCCAATAGTCTCTTTTCTTTGAACATGAAAATGGTGATGGGGCACAAGATAATTAGATGCACTGATTTTCAAGTTATACACACAAACTATGCCAAGCTACAAATAATTATTATCAGTAAGCTTGATACTCAGACCTCTTCTGACATACATGAACCATATCTGCAAGAAGTGCATTGAGCTTAGGATACTTTTTCTTTGCACTTTTAGGGTGCTGAACTTCTGGAAGGACCATTCCTGAAAAAACTGGGCTCCTTATAAAAATACTCTGAAGGTGAGGTGTCAAATTGCCTGAAATAAAGGGGGAAAAAACCCAAGAAGCGCATACACATCAGAAAGTTGATATAAGGTACATTCATTTACACTAAACTTAACTATTCATCGTGCTACCTCAGGCACACATATTTAGTTGCTGTAGTCATAAAACTACACACATTTTGGCATTCTGATTTTACAATCCAAGTCAATCAAATATGTTTTCCTCACAATTGTGTCACTAGTATCTTGGAAAACATCAATATCCTTCTAAGTCTGTGCCTTAATTATGAAATGGCCACAAAGTTTCCTCACATTTAGCTATTCATCTCTGCATCTATCTACGTAGGAAAAATTCCTTAAAACTAGGAAGAAAAAATTCCTTTCCTTGACACTCACAAAAGTGCAACTGTAAAAATGACTGGGCAACTATTAATTAAAGGTCCCAGAAAATGGTTTGCAAAATAGTGTGCTGAGAAAAAGATGTATATCTAAACATCATCAAAAGAGACTAATACATTTATTTATACAAAACAGTAAATAATAACAGATAAGTATACCAATAGCATTGTTCCACTCATTTTAAATTCATTTCTAAAAAACTACGTATGACCACAAGCACAAGAGTTATTTTACTAATAACAAACTAACGCTGATGAATATTGATGCATACATCATTTAGTACCAACCATGCACACTGTGCATTACAGAGTGTAAGTAGACAAACACCTGCCCCAAGCAACTTATAGTCCAAAATTTGACAGGGATGAACAATGAAAAAAGGGTAGGCAGGGGAAAGGAAGAAACTAACATGCACCTTGGAGTTGTACATTCTTTTAATAACACTTGGTTACTACAAGGACAGAACCCTTATACGGGAAAAAATAAAGATATTAAACTTATGTGAAAATTATACAACTGTTTTGTTAGTTGTAAAAGTTCAGCAAAGCCTTTGGCTCTTGATTTTAAAGAAGCCTTAGATGTTCGATACTTTATGCAGTTCAGGAAAATTTGTCTACAAATGCTATCTAGGTATTACAATCTGATTTTGAGAGATGGAGGAAGACAAAAACAAGATGCATGTTTACTTAGCCAAGGAAAAACTAGAAGAGATAACAGGATGTGTATCATTTGACTTTGAATACACATACAGTGTAGAACGAATAGTTTACCACCATTTTAACTGCCATGACTCAAATGCTATGGAATCCTAGGATTTGTAGTTTGGTAAGACACCAACACCTGTAGAGGTTAAAAACCTTGTAAACCTACAGCTCCAACGATTCCATAGCACTGACACGTGGCAATCAAAACAATATCAAACTACATTAATTCCACAGTGTAGATGCAGCCTTTAACATTTTAATCCCAAAGTAAAAGCAACTATGGCCCCATCTGCACCTGACCATTTCATGCAGTTTGAAGCTAGCTGCAAACTGTTGCAGCCAGACAACAAACTCCCACAAAAGTATTGGCGGGGGGGACATCAATGTGCACCAGTGCTCTGTGTTTTGTGTAATCACCATCCAGGCCTCAAACTGGTTCGAGGATTTCCAATGTAAAACCACTTTCTTCAATACTAGTTTGAAATTACTACATTAATGAACAAAGTAGATGTGCCTTATGATTGGGGAACAAAATGGATTGGAGTACAACAAGATGAAGGTAAATTAATCATTTTCCCCATGACATTGTCCTAATCCAAAAGTGTAGTTTCTCCAAGCAAAGGGCTTTGGAGAACCAGGTCCTGGGAGCTGGAGAGCCTTGTGGTCACTGAAACAAAGATGGAGCAATGTAACAAATGAATGAACAAACAAACAAACCCACAGAAATGTAAGATCCAAAACCTGAGTGGAAACTTAAAGACTTAGTTTCATATTCAGAGCTGCAATAGACTTTACATTTTACAACACTGTGTCCCAGAAATATCATCCACAGCAGTACTTACCTACTTTGGTCACAATTTTATGAAGAAGATCGAGGTCAGAACTGCTGGGTAGGTATGGGTTACCAGTGGCCATCTCGATGATCATGCAACCTAAAGCCCAGATGTCCACAGGTCTAAGATCAGGAAATGAACAAAATGTTCAACAATACAATGACTGAGGCTGCAAGAAAGTCTTATTTCAGTGAAATCTTTTAAAAAGAAAAACATTTCAAGAGTTGCAAATATACAATTTGAAAATGTAAAAGCAAGAACAGTTAAACCAAGACCAAGAATACAAAAAGTTACATTTTATAATCCAGTCACATTCACTGAGTTTAGAGCCCATGAAAGTATTCTACCAATAACCTATTCAATTTTGCCTTCTACAGTTGGTTAGTATAGGTATGAGATTTAGAATCATAGAATACCTGTCAAAAGAAACAATACATCTGGAGGGGACACACTGTGCAACACCACAGCTCCACAATCTTCTTTCTCCTTCTCCCTCTTGCTGCCTGTTCACATGCTCTATCTGGTTATAACAGTAGCATGACTAAAGAGAAGGAGTGGCAGTTTTCACTTGCTTTGTTCTCTCTTTCCTTCATGGAGACTGGCTATACAGAAAGTGAGTGAGCAGTGTAAACTTGGGCAGAGAGCGAGAGCAAGAGAGAGCAAGGGAATGGCCAGTGCTGAAAGTGGCAAAAGTGTGTGGTCTACTTAAAAAAACAGAACCCGAGAATTCTCCCAAAAGTTGTACCTGACATTGCAACTGGCCATACGAAAACAACTTTATTCCTGGGTTGATGTGAGTTGTATGCCTGCCACAGATGTGGGCAAAACGTCAGGAGAGAATGCTTCTGGAACATGGCCATACAGCCCAGAAAACTTACATCAACCCTGTGATTCCGGCGATGAAAGCCTTCGATAAAACCTTATTGCTCTTTGTGCACAATGAAGTACGTAATAAGTATGAATGATTTAAATCTGCTCCACTGAAATCAATAACATCTGCATATAACATGAGTTTAAGATGAGGCTGCAATTCCTTTTTTTTAAGTTTTGGTTCCATATATTGCAAAGGTAAACTGTCTGTCTGTGTAACTAAATCCAATACAGCATTAATAACTCTCCTCCAAATCAGTGGGAATATGTACAGCTTCATGCAAGTTATTGCTGGATATTTTATTAATCTTTCCCATCAAAACAAGAGCTACTGATGAAATGTGTGTCAGAGCGCCATCTATTGTTCTTTGCTGTGCCCTCTCCACAGCAAAGTATATACATATTTGTTTTTCAAATGTTTCTATGTAAATACAATACTCATTAACTATAGTAACAGTAACTTACAATGCAGTACATTAGAATTACTATAGTGCTATACAGGACAGGCTCTTAATATAATTTTTTTAAAATACATACTTCCCATAGGTAGTGTCCTTTAGCACCAGCTCTGGAGCTCTGTACCATCGTGTTGCCACATAATCAGTATAAACATCACCAGGAGCCGCTAAAGTCCGAGCAAACCCAAAATCACACAGTTTTGTAATTCCAGTCTGTGAAACTAGAATGTTTTCAGGTTTAATATCACGGTGAATTACCTGGCAAAGGGAAGATAAATTGGAATTTGGCTTAAAAACACATTTCAAAAAAGGAATAGTGAATTTATTACCCAAATGGCTTGTTAAAGCAGGGGCACGAGTTCTGTCCATCAAACATGCACGTCAACAGACAGGAGAAGCTTTTAGAGGAGAAAAAAAGCATACCACTCTGAGAATGTCACGGAAATTATCTTGCTGGTGGTTGAAGCCATGGTCCGGGTCACTGAGCAGAGCTATGATGTGTGCCTGGCACAAAATCAAGGATAACACAGCACATTGTCTTATACAGCACCAGCCCTGTGTTGTTAATGCTGACTGGCAGTAGGTATCCAGGATTTTGCGTAGAAATTTAGCCACTTTTGCCTGAAGATGCCCAGTATTGCATAAAAGGGGCCTTTTGCATGCAAGCTGTCACTGAATATCATTTCTATATCAATTTAGCCAGTGGAAGAATTCAGAGTCGTGCAAACTATACATTGTTTAACAGTTTAATACTGACCATATAACATAGTTTCAAATCGCATTATATGGCAGTGAAGATGGGAGTCTGAGTAAAGAACTCAATTTCCCAACCATCTGCCTTGCTGGGGCTCTTTTCTTTTCCTGGCATTCCTGTCCTTGGGTGGGAAGGTTGGAGATTTAGGGCTTTATCAGACTAGTGTATTAAAGAGGGCACCCCTGCTTCTTAGCATCTTCTGCCTCCTGCATAATTCTGGAAAATGTAGTTTAGGAAGGTGAGGACCTCTAGCTAAGAATTGCAAAGGCCCTGCCCTAAATTTACAAGAATTCTGCAGGAGGCAATTGATGCCTGCTTTAAAACGCTAGTCTGATAAAGCCCTTAAATCCAAGGATCTTTAGAAATCAAGTGCAAATGACACTAAAGAAGTCACATGAAATTAATATTGTTCGATTTTTCTCCAAAAAGTAGATACTTACATTGTTGCTGTGGAGATAGACTATTGCTCGAAGAATCTGATACAGATATCTCTTAAGTCTCCTGTTATCAAGACCATGAGAGTAATGCTGTAGCTCATCTAAAATTGTATGGTCAATAAATTCAAACACTAGGTGGATTTTCTTTTTCTGTCTGAAGACTTCAATCAGGTTGACCAAGTTTTCATGACGAAATTGCTGTTGACAAAAGACGAAATAAAGACTTCTATTTTGCTTCCCTTTCTTAATACTGTCCATACGATTCTATTTATCTGAGTATATTCTGAGGTGATTAATAAAAGATAGTCACTTTTATTGATATGCATGCTATTTGTTTAATTTTTTTTCATATCAGGAGCAACTTGAGAAACTGCAAGTCGCTTCTGGTGAGAGCGAATTGGCTGTCTACAAGTACATTGCCCAGGGGATGCCTGGATATTTTGACATTTTTAGCATCCTTGTAGGAAGCTTCTCTCATGTCTCCACGTGGAGCTGAAGCTGATTGAGGGATTGGGTTGGATTCGAACTGGTAACCTTTAGATCAGCAACCCAACTTTCAAGTAAGCAGGCCTGCCGGCAAAAGAGTTTAACCCACTACACCAACGGGGGCTCAATTTGTTGAATAAAAGTATTTATTACGAAAATTAGTTTATTTATATGACAATAGAAAAGTACATGCATGGTCGTTCTGTAGTTTGCTAATTATATGTAGGAATCTTTCATCATATTCAATGCAATTTCTGGCTACATCATCTATCTCATGCATAGGCAAATCCTGAATTTGTTTGTCTGGATGTCATTTCAATTAAAATTAAAAATATTCCATTCAAATTACGTTTGTTCATTTATGCACATTATTCATGCAAATAGGTCTCAATCGAATGATCATTCACTTTATTAATCTCACCTCTGCCTCCAAAAGACTAGGACCTAAGGTGGATTATGATCATAAGTTTATGATGATCTTATCACTTTTTAGTCTCTTATATTTTAGTAGATTTTGTATTTGTATATTGATAACTTACAGGCCTGCTTAATAATGGAATTTATATTCATACACACATAAAAAAAGAGATAAGACTCTCTTTTTTCTCTCAGCATGCATATTTCGATTAGGGAACAGGTCCTTGTGAGCGATGTTGGAAGGCAAAGGGGATTCTCTGCAGAGATCTGTGTGGAAGTGGCATGACTTGCGGTGGCAGCAACAGCAACAACATGGATTTTTCAGAAGTGGATCTGGAATTGCTGGGGGGTGGGGTTTCATGGGAGACATGCAGTAAACTGTGGGAATGACAAAAATTCTGCATCCCTGACCAAGGCTAAGATTCCAAACCAGAATGTCACAAACTATGTCTTTTTATTTGACAAAAACAAGAGCTGAGCCATTACGGTTGCATCTCAAAACTGAACCAGTTTGAAATACTTGCTGTACCCTCCACTAAGGTCCCATTTACACTGACCATTAAATGCAGTTTTAGTCAGCTCCAAACTGTGGTGGCAAGACAACAAGTTTGCACAGAAGCACGTAAACAAAAGATCTTAATTTTCTATTAGTACTCTACGGTTTCTGTAATCACCAAATAGGTCTCAAAGTGGTTCCAATATTTCCTTATGGAATCATCAGCACAGTGAAACCAC
This sequence comes from Anolis carolinensis, assembly GCF_035594765.1. Lineage (NCBI taxonomy): Eukaryota > Metazoa > Chordata > Lepidosauria > Squamata > Anolidae > Anolis > Anolis carolinensis. The sequence continues at coordinate 105,807,252 of NC_085842.1, read as the reverse complement.
TTTCTTTAGTATCAATTTGAAAGTGCATTAAATAGTCTGTGTAGATGTGCCCTAACTCTTATGTATGGCCCTTCCACACAGCTGAATAAAATCCCACATTTTCTGCTTTGAACTGAAATATATGGCAGTGTGGACTCAGATAACCCAGTTCAAAGCAGATATTGTGGGACTTTCTGCCTTGATATTCTGGGTTATATGGCTGTGTAGAAGGGATCTATGTGTGTTAAAGATCAAGATGTCAGCTTATTTCTATAAAGCTCTAGCCCAATCTACTTGTCCGAGCGTATCTTCTCTTATGAGCCAGCAAGATCCCTAAGGTCATCTGGTGAGGCCCTGCTCTCGGTCCCACCTGCCTCAGAAGTGCGGCTGGTGGGAACGAGGGACAGGGCCTTCCCGGTAGTAGCTCCCCGGCTGTGGAACACCCTCCCCAGAGATATTCGACAAGCTCCAACACTTTTGGACTTCAGAAGAGTCCTAAAAACATGGTTATGTGCTCAGGATTTTAATGAATAATGGCAAAGATGACACGGACTGTCTTATGGCTAAAGCTCAAGGTTTTTGTGGACAAATGGATCTGACTATTTGTTTTAAAATTGTTTTAAAAATTTTTATATTGTATTTAATAGTTTTAATTGATTTTATGTTCTGTGTAATTTTGATCTTGTGTAGGCATCGAATTACTGCCATTGTTGTAAGCCACCCTGAGTCCCTTCGGGTGAGAAGGGCAGGATATAAATGTTGGAAATAAATAAATAAATATAAAGTAGCACAGTGTAAATTTGCAAGTATTTTAGCAAAACAAACCAATGTAAACATAATCAATTTGCTTAAGTTTGTGTGTTCAATAAATTATAATTAAAATTGTATAATTAATAGTTATAATTAATAACTATGCTTATTGATTTTTAATTTATTAGCAAGGCACTGTTTTTCAAAATGACAAAAGATACAAACCTTTAGGAATTTTATCTCTCTCATTGCAATTTTGTTGACAGATTTTTCTGGCTTCTCATAAAATATCTTAATGGCAACTATATGTCCTGTTTCCTTGTGTTTACATTTCATTACCGTTCCATAACTTCCCTCTCCCACTTTTCCGAGGATCTCATACATGTCCATACTCAAGTCTGAAATCTCTTCAAGAAAGAAAAATACATCATTTTATACTATTCACATTTTGTTCTTCCGTAAATAACTAAATCAGGAAGGGAGTTATTCCGATCAAGAAGAAAGCTTTGTTGGGGGGGGGGGGGAATCTGTTTTATGACAAATAAGGAAGGTAGATGCTAAAAACTGTAATATGTATGATTGGGGTTTCTGCCATGCAAGCACTACTGAAAGAAATTTGAGTTCTGTATATCAAGCTCTCCTGAGATTGTGGTGCAATCCGTCTCTGCTAGGATGAAGCTGGTGTTTTCACAGGACTCTTAACACTTAACAAATAACACCCCATGTTAAATAATTAGGGTTAGATTGTATCATGATCAATCACTTGCATTTTTGGTTGAACAAACCTGTACAAGATTACTAAAAAGGTGTATTGGTTGCCTTCATGCTCTTCATCCTCTTGTTGTTTAAAATTCTCTGGAGACTAGGCTTGTGCAGTTTGTCTAAAGCGCAATCCGTTTTTGGTATCCGAATTTTATTGGGTACCCAGATCTGTTTTTGGGAGCCTCCCAAAAATCAGCTAATGGAAAAAAATGTTTTTGGCTAGGCAGCCTAAGGATCCAGGAAGGCTCCCCTTTCCATTCCCCAGACCCTTTCCTTTCTTCCTTTTAAGAGAGCCTGGGTTTAAGGAATGAGCTTAGGGAAGCACGTTTCCTGGGACCCTTTCTTTTCTTCCTTTCGAGGGAGTCTGGGTTTGAGGAATGGGGTTAGGAAGCACCCTTCCTGGGCTCTTTTCCTTTGTTCCTTTCAAGGGAACCTGGGTTTGAGGAACAGGGTTAAAGAAGCACCCTTCCTGGGACCCTTTCCTTTCTTCCTTTCAAGGGAGTCTGGGTTTGAGCAAGGAGGTTAAGGAAACACCCTTATTGGGCTCTTTTACTTTCTTTCTTTCAAGGGAGCCTGGGTTTGAGGAACGAGATTAAGGAAGAATGTGCTGCATGCTCCTGAATAGGAAGGAAGAAGCCACGCCCGGCAGCCACGTGGGCCATTTCGGATGAAAAAAACATGGCAGCTGAGCTTTTGCCATTACAGTAGTCTGGAGAAGCCGAAGGAAAACAGCTAAAATGGATCCATGCACAAGTCTACTGGAGACATCTCAGTATTTATAACCTCATAACATATTATCTCCCAATTAACGTTTTGAATGATGATACCAACATGCAACCTTCCGGATGGATAAACCGAAGGGTATACTGCAGGGTTCTATGTTATTCTCTATGCTGTTTAGTGTTCTAATAAAAAACCTGGAATAAGGTTTATAGAGGGATTGCTTAGCAAATCTGCAATGACACAAAACTAAGAAAGATAGCCCCGGCCACAGATGAAAAACTCAAGATTCAAGAGGATATCATAAGGCTGAGACAATGGGACAAAATAAACAACAGAGATAAATATAAAGCATTGCATTTTGGTAGAAGAAAACAAAGGCTCTACATGGGATTAGGAAGACCTAGACTGGCAGCCACATACATGAAAAAGATCTATATGTTTTAGTTCAGGGGTCCGCGTTCTGAATGTGGCCTTCCAAGGTCATTTACCTGGCCTTCGCCCTAAATTTTACACTTAGGGTCACCCTAAGTCTGAAACAACTTGAAGGCACACAGCAACAACAATCCTAATTAACTTGATTGTCTCATCAACCAAAGACAAGCCCACACTTCCCATTGAAATACTCGTAAGTTTATGTTGGTTAAAATTGTTCTTCATTTTAAACATTGTATTGTTCTTTTATGTGGTTGCTTTTGCACTATGAATAAGATATGTACAATGTGCATAGGAATTTGTTCATGTTTTTTTCAAACTATAGTCTGGCCCCAACAGAACCTCATGGATCTCATGCTGAACATGAACCCACACCGCAGTTGTTTAAAAAACCTCATGCTGTATTAACAGAGGCACAGTGTCCAGGCCACAGCAAATAAACATTCTTGCTCTATTTTGTGTTCAGTCAGATATTAGGAATACTGCATCACGTTCTGTGCAAAACCTTTTAAGAATAGTATTGATCAATCAGTACGTCCAGAAAAGAGTAATTTGTATAGTGAGGAAGGTAGAAACAGAGGTGTGTGACAAAACTGTTGAAAAAATTTGTTGCATTTAGTTTAGAGAGGTTCAAGGGGAGATGTGAAGAAGACAGCTAAAGACCTGGCTGTGGAACCAAGCATTTGGCCCATCATGGGAATGTTGTATGTCTTTCGGGCTGTGTGGCCATGTTCCAGAAGTATTCTCTCCTGACGTTTCGCCCACATCTATGGCAGGCATCCTCACAACCTCTGTATGTCACACAGCCCGAAAGACATACAACAACCCTGTGATCCCAGCCATGAAAGCCTTCAACAACACATCATGGGAATATTTAAAGTAAAAGTTGAATGTGCAATGACCTAGGACTGTTTAGGGACAACGGCTATGTCTTTGTGTGATATATGATGTTATTTTATGTGCTGTGTTTAATGTTTCATGTTTTATCAGGGGAGGGTTAATGTTGATGTTTTATACTATTTTTTTATCGAGGACATTGAATTGTTGCCAACACTGTGAACCGCCCTGAGTCCCATTTGAGGTTAAGAAGGGTGATATATAAATACCACAAATAAATAAATAAGATGAAGCATAATTGTGGTCTCTTGTAACTGAAAGAAGTTTTCACTATTATGTGAGGACAAACGTCTTAAGTGGGGTGGCAGTGTAACAGACTTTCTCACAAGGTAGTGGATTCTCTATGCTGAAGGATTGTGGAGAAAGGGACTTTCACAGGCTATCAGTCATGTAAACTGCCTCTAGTGTCAAAAGCAACGTGTCCCTCAATATCAGCTACTGGAAGGCATACTTAGTAGTAGTGTTGCACTCATTCACACTGATTGTGCTATCCAAGGTGGGCATTTCATCTGACCCAGCAATGCTATCATGTTTTTAGGCATTTAATAAAAGCTGGCTTACCATCTATCAGAAAAGGTATAGCACAGGCCCGCTGCTGATGAAGGGATTGGACTAGTTGATCTTTTACAATGCTATAATTAAGGCAAAGTATGTGAGAAATGAATAAACAAATGATGTGTTTGGGTGTATGTTTATATATGTGGGTGGGGTAGTCAGATACAGCCTGATCCTCATAGAGCAGATATAGGCATTCTTTCAACCTGTGGCGTATCATCATCTATTTCCTCTTCAAAGGTCAACAGTTTAACTTTCTCCTACCCCAGACTGCTCAGACAGGACAAGAAGCCTCTGAAAAAAAGGGACACCCACATGGAGAACACTGGAGTAAAAGCATTAGGTCTCAACCTCTAATGTGCTCTTTGCACTTGAAGCTGGTTCCACCGGATCTAACTGTGCAAGGCTATATGTATCTGACAAGAAATCCCTGAAGAGATATGAAAAATAGGGTAGAGTTCCTTCAGTATTAACATTTTATGGAAGGGGAAGTTTCAGCTGGTGACGCTTGCCTGACCAGCTGCACCTCCTGAAATCCCCTTTTCTAGACAACTACGTAGATAACAAAGGTTGCCAGAGGGAGAATGAGAAAGCTGTGTCTTAAATGGTTCTGTAAAAGATGGGATTTCAGCAGTTCTCATTGCCTGACATTTTTCACATCTCTTAAGGAATGTCTGACACATATAAATCTGGTGGTACCAGCTTCAAGGACAAAGGTCACATTGCCGAGGTTGAGACCTAATGTTTCTGTTCCACACGGGTGACATTGCCCTTTCAGAGACTATCAGGGTCTCATGTCTGTACTAAAATATACTAAAGCAATATTGACTAAAATCTCTCTCCTACATAAACATTAAAGGTACAGGAGCCAATTAAATTTTCTGCCAAACTTTCAGGTTTTTTGGACTTTACCTTCCAGAAGACTCTGCTACTAATCAATTAGTCCCCTTTGGGGAGATAAAACAGGGTATAAATAATGATAATAATAATAATAATAATCAGGAATTCTGTGACCTGAAGAGGAAGCCCAAGAGTACGAAGAAGGAGGCAAGCAATGTGTGGAAAGCAAATGCCCATAAATCCTGTACTGCAAGAGTTTGCCTTCCCTAATTCTTCTAATATTTCATAGCTTTAATGTACTCAGGAATTGAAGTTTTGTCTTTTTTGTAGTAAGTCTATACTTACTACCACGGGCTGTGGCGCAGGCTGGTTAGTAGCCAGCTGCAATAAATCACTATGACCAAGAGGTCATGAGTTTGAGGCCAGCCCGTGTTGGAGTTAGTGTTGACTGTTAGAAATTGTGGGAGTTGAAGTCCAAAACACCTGGAGGGCCTAAGTGCCCATGCCTGGTGTAGATACACCCCTAGTGTCTAGAGCAGGCATGGGCCAACTTCGGCTCTCCAGGTGTTTTGGCCTACAACTCCCAGAAATCCCATCCAGTTTACCAGCTGTTATGATTTTTGTGAGTTGAAGGCCAAAACATCTGGGGACCCACAGGTTGCGAACCACTGGCCTACCGGCTGTTAGGAATTGTGGGAATCCAAAACACCTAGAGGACCGAAGTTGGTCCATGCCTGCTCTAGATGCAGCGTTTCCCAAACTCTGGGTCTTCCAGGCGCTTTGGACTTCAGCTCCCAGAACCTCCGATCATTTGCCAAGGCAACCGCTTCTGGGAGTTGAAGTCCAGAACGGTTGGAGGACTGGAGCTTGGGAATCGCTGGTCTAGTAAGAGAGTATTGGGTTGGAGCCGACATCTTTGCGAGTGGACAACAATGTATTGGAATAGAGAGAGAGAGAGCGAGAGAGAGCGAGAGAGAGAGAGAGTGTGTGGTTGCTGCCGCTCTGGCGGAGGCCTTCATCGTGACAGGCCTTCATCACTTTGGCTTCCCTTTGGCTGCTTCCGCCGCGCCACAGCGGCACTCCCCAGCAACCTCCACGGCCTAGTTGCCTGCTCTCCTTCCTCCTCCGCCTCACCACGCGTCATAACCCCCAGGGACACCCTACAGCCACCTCTGACCTGCTCCCGGGAGCTGCCCATGTTGACTCTTCCCAGGCCCAGCCAAGCAAACCGGCCCTGTTACCATAGCAACCGCCGGCTATATCAACAACCGACTGGCCGGCCTACGCAAGGGGGCGGAGCTTCTTCGCCTCATCGTCTTCGGAAGATTCCGGGCAAGGAAGGGCGGGGCCGGATTCCACGGAGCGATGGCATAGATCCCGGCCCCGCCCCGCCCGTCGGAGAGACTTCTGACCCTCTTCTGAGCGCCGCGGGTTGCCGGGAACTGGCTCGGAAGTGTCGGCTGGCCTCAAAAGAAACAAAGGAGGGGAAGTGTGGGCCCAGCCTCGACATACACACAAAGTGTCCGGGAATTATCTTTACAGTTTCAGTTGCATATATGGAATTGAAAGTGTAAAGTTAATTTTTCTGTACTTGTTAGAAGGAAGCCACCATGGGCTTTTCAAAAATGTCTATAGGATTGAGTTTGGCACAATTTGAATTGCCATGGCTCAGAGCTATGGAGTCCTTTCGCCATCCCTTCCAAATAGATTTGGAGCCTCACCAAAAGACAACTCCCATGATCCCATAGCATTGAGCCAAACTTCTGGACTGCTGTGAGTTTTCCCGGGCTGTGTGGCCATGTTCCAGAAGCATTCTCTCCTGACATTTCACCCACATCTATGGAAGGCATCCTCAGAGGTTGTTGAGGTCTGTTGGAGACTAGGCAAGAAAGGTTTATATAATCTGGAAAGTCCAGGGTGGGAGAAAGAACTCTTGTCTGTTTGAGGCAAGTGTGAATGTTTCAATTACTCACCTTGATTAGCATTGAAAAGCCTTCCAGTTTCAAAGCCTGGTTGATTCCTGCCTGGGGGAATCCTTTGTTGGGAGGTGTTTGCTGGTCCTGATTGTTTCATGTCTGGGATTCCCTGTTTTCAGAGTTTTGTTCCAAACTCAGCATTGCCCAGACACAAAACAAGGAACATGAAAGGCACTGCAGACTAACTCAACAAGATAAGTCAGCCATAGCAGAGCCCTTGATGAACCAACCTGGACATAGTATATTATTTAAGAACACAGAAAGACTGGACCACTCCAACAACTATAATGTCAAAATACACAGAGAAGCCATTGAAATCCACAAACGTGGACAATTTCCACAGAAAAGAGGAAACCATGAAAATGAACAAAATCTGGCTACCAGTATTAAAAAAACTCAAAAATCAGGACAGTAAATAAAGAACAACACCCTGAAAACGGGAATTCCAGACATGAAGCAATCAGGGCCAAGAATTCTTTCCCATCTGCTCCAACCAGCCAGAACCCGACTGGCAATTGTCACCCAGAGGACCTTTTTACCAGCTGCCCAGGACTGAAATGACCTACGGAAGAGATCTGGCAGCTAAATGAGCTGTCAGAATTTAAGAGACAACTGAAGACCTATCTCTTCCTGTTGGTCTACCCAATCAGCTTTGAACCATGAGTTTTGGATTCACATTCTATTAACGCTGTATTTTGTAGCATGTGTTTTGGTGTATGTATTTTATGTTGATGTATTTTGACTGTTTTGGATCCCACCTTGAGAGGAGAGGTGGATAACAAATTATAATTCTTCCTGCACCACAACCACCTCCTCCACCTCCTCTCTCCTCCTACAGTGGCCCTCAGTACTGGCTGGGACTTGGTTCCAGGACACACACACACACACCAAAATCCATGGATGTGCAAGTTCAATTATATGCCATATTGTAGCAGAACAGTATTATATAAAATATCAAAATCAAGATTTTGTCTTTTGGAATTAATTTTCAATATTTTTTAGTCATGGATAGTTGAATCTGTGGATATGGAGGGCCAACTGTACAGTATTATACTGACAATTTTATTTCCCGTTACCCTTTTAATTATGACCAACATGAAATTCACCTTTTTATAGCATTCACAGTCTGATTTTATTGAACTTTGTACCACGAGGGAATATCTTTTTTTGAGTCAGTTGCTGACAGCTCATGATCCCATCAGTATATATCACTCAAACCATAGTATTTTCAGTTGCTATGTGTGATTCAGAAAGCTGGATAGCAAAGGAAAATAATATGGTAAATTCGTTTTAAATACAGTCCTGGAGAAAAGATCTAGGGAGACCATGGACTGTTAAAAAAGGCCCTAGAACAAATCAAGCCTAAACTTTCACACCAAGCTGTGGTTGCTGTATTTTGGATGCATCATGAGACAATATGACTCATTGGAAAAGATTATAATAGAATCATAGAGTTGGAAGAGATTACACGGGCCAACTTCCATAATGCAGTAAAGCACAAACACCAGCACCATCACCCAGCACCATCTTAGACAGCCATGGAACATCAACAACGAGGAGCTTGGAGGAAAGGGCAGTGTTTGTTTGCTGCAGGCTGCCTTTGACCTCAGCTCCTGGTGACTGGCTCCTTGCAGACTCTGGCCCTGACTGACTGGCTGAAGCAAGGCCCAGCAGAAACACCTGCTGCCCCTGAGGCTGGGGCATAAAAGGAGGATGCTGGTGGGGGCCCAGTGCATCCAAGAGAGTCAAAGAAGACATTAAGACCATGAAGGGGGAGGGGGAAGGTGTACCCAGATGCTGTTTTTATATTTTTATGTTTTAATATCTTAATGTTAATGGTTTTGAATTATATTTATATGTTGATTGTTTCTATTGATTTTTGTTATGTTTTATTTGCTTTGTATAATGTGGCATTGCATTTTTGTCTAAATATATGTTGTACGCCGCTCTGAGTCCCCTGCGGAGTGAGAAGAGCGGGATAGAAATGAAGTAAATAAATAAACAGAGCACCCCCGACAGATGGCTATCCAGCCTCTATTTAAAAGTCTCCAAAGAAGGAGGTTCCATCACACTCCAAGGCAGAGAGTTCCACTGTTGGTCAGGAAGTTCTTCCTAATGTTCAAGTGGAATCTCCTTTTGTGTAATTTGAACCCATTGCTCCAAGTCCTAGTCTCCAGGGCAGCAGATAATAATCTTGTTCCCTCTTCCTTATGACATCCTTTCACATATTTATACATGACTATCATGTCTCCTCTCAACCTTCTCTGCAGGCTAAACATGCCCAACTTTTTAAGCCACTCCTCATAGGACATGGTCTCCAGATCTTTGATAATTTTAGTTACCCTCTTCTGGACATGTTCCAGCTTGCCAATATCCCTCTTGAATTGTGGTGCCCAGAATTGGACACAATATCCCAGCCGAGTCTGACCAAAGCAGAATAGAGGGGCACCATTACTTTCCTTGATCTAGACACTAGAAAAGAGGAAGACCGCATTACAGGTGGATTCAGGACCTCATTCCATGGATTCTGGGCTCCATTTCCATGCGCTTCAGAAAGGAAGTTCTGTGGAGGCCATTACATAAGGCACTTCAATGGGACTTTGTTTCTGCAACACAAGGACATGGAGCCCAGAATGCATTTTCAGGAGCCTGGTGTTACCCAACTCCAAACAGGAGAAAGTGGGGGGAAAGACGGACCTTGATGGGGAAACGAGATGGGATGGCTGGTTATCCCAGAAGACAGACCTCAACAGAAGGGAATGGAGGAAGATTTGAATATCTTTCATTCTGATCTTTAATATTGGTCTTGGCTTGTTTGTAAATACAGTATATATTTAAAATAAAGTGTTCCCAATTTTAACATGTGGTCTATTACCTAAATGCCATCAGTTTTTGAACTGTATTTTGTTCTGATGATGTATATAGTTAATTGTTCTGGCACTAAAAAAAACTATTGGAATATAATTGATTGATGTACATATACTTCTTTTTGTCTTTAAGCTATCTTGAGACCTAGTCTTGAACAAAAGACAGGTATGAATAAAATGATTGATTGCAGCTTTAAATTATGATTCGAAGACCTTGCTTACAACAACATCAAGCTAAGTACTTGCAACAGGATACAGATTCATGCTGAAATTTCTGAGGCCTGGCCAAAGACATTTTGCCGCCTGAATCAGAGCACCAAAATAGAATGCTATGGGCTCAAGACTTGTCAAGTTAGTAGGAAAAAATTGACAAAACACTGTTTAACTAGGAATTCCCTGCCATTTTATAGCACTCCAAATCAGCAACTTGGGGTGACTGCCTGCAAGACAGTAGTGCATCTACACTAGAATTACAGTAATAAGTTTGGCACTGCCATGAGATCCACCTAGATTCTGCCCATCCAAAGGAAAGAAGTGGCAATACAAGACATCGTATTGGGTTGCTTTGAGTTTTCCAGGCTGTATGGCCATGTTCCAGAAGCATTCTCTCCTGACCTTTTTCCCACATTTATGACAGGCATCTTCAGAGTGGTGAGGTCTGTTGGGAAGTAGGCAAGTGAGGTTTATATCTGTGGAATGCCCAGGGTGGGAGAAAGAACTCTTGTCTGTTGGCGGCAAGTGTGAATGTTGCAATTAATCATCTTGATTGGCACGGAAAAGCCTGGCAGCTTCAAAGCCTGGCTGTTACCTGCCTGGGGAATCCTTTGTTGGAGGTGTTAACTGGCCCTGATTGAATTCCCCCGTCTTCTGAGTGTTGTTCTTTATTTACTGTCCTGATTTGAGAGGTTTTTTTAAAAAAAATACTGGTAGCCAGATTTTGTTCATTTTCATGGTTTCTTCCTTTCTGTTTTAGGATTGTGTGAAACTCTGCCATAAAGGGCAATAAAGATTTCAAAGCACCACCAAGCAACTCTTTCCACCAGCAGGGCGGAGAAGTTGTTGTTGTTGTTGCTGTTGCATTGGAATGGAATGAGGGGGTTGGACCGGATGGCCCTTATGGTCTCTTCCAACTCTTTGGGAAAATAGATGATGTCGTTGCCTCTCCTTCCCTGAACGCATCGTAATGTCGAAGCGAGGTTCCTGGGAGGAGAGAAAAAACGCCTAACGCCGCCCTCCCCTTCCACAGTGGTACGTTCCTAAGGCTCCCTGCCTCCCCCCCCTCCAAGTAGGGGCAGTGGTACGTTCCCGAAGGGAGGCTGCCTCCCTCCCTCCTGCTGGCGGAGGGAGACGCCATTGCGGAGTTGTTTGTGAAGCAGCGGAGCAGGAGGCGGCGGCGGCAGCGGACGACGTCGACGCCGCTGCTGAGGAGTGAGCTGCCCTTGGTGCCGGCCGAGGCTGTTTAGGGGCGAGCGGGGATTATTTTACCATCGGGAAAAGGGGAGACCATGTCCACTCCGGCCAGGCGGAGGCTCATGAGGGACTTCAAGAGGCAAGTGCCCCCCTGCCTTCCCCTCGTCCCCCTTCCCTCCTCTCTGGGCCTGTGCTGGGGCTGGCCCTCCTTTTCTTAAAGGGCCCGCGCCTCCCCTGCTTTCCCCCCTTTCTTTTCCTTTTCTTTCGTGTGTAGGAAGAAGGGGGCCGCCTACCCTTGGCCCCCAAACCGGTGGGAGGACAAAAGGATTGAGAAGTGTCCCTCTTTCCTTGGACTTCAGCCCCCTTCCTTTCCCTCTCCTGTTATGGAAGTGGATTCCTTTAGAACAAGCACGGGCAAACTTGGGCCCTCCAGGTGTTTTGGACTTCAACTCCCACCATTCCTGACAGCCTCAGGCCCTTTCCTTCCCCCCCTCAGCCGCTTAAGGCTGAGGGGGAAAAGGAAAGAGCCTGAGGCTGTTAGGAATGGTGGGAGTTGAAGTCCAAAACACCAGGAGAGGGCCCAAGCTGGCCCATGCCTGCTTTAAAAGAAGTAGAAGGATTCAGCTAGAGACGAAAGGCCTAAAGGGTGGCCTGCCCCTCCCTTGAAAACGGTACCCCCCCCCCCAAAAAAAAAAAGAGAGAGAGAAGGGGGTCTGTACTTTTGGGCCAGTGGCTGAAACCATTGGCTTCTCCCTCTGGGAATGCCTCTAGATCAAAAGTGAGTGGGAGTGAAGTGGGCTGTCCTTGGCAGAAATATTGACCTGGTGGAAGGAGTTAGTTTGTTTATACCATGTTGGGGCATCCTGCCTAAATTGTGGCCAAGCCTTTAATACAGGCTTGGGCTAACGTGGGCCCTCCAGGTGTTTTGGATTTCAACTCCCACCATTCCTAACAGCCTCTTGGCTGTTGGGAATGGTAGGAGTTGAAGTCCAAAACACCTGGAGGGCCCAAGTTTGCCCATGGCTGCTTTAATACATAACCTTTGCTGTCTTGGGAGACTGAAAGCCAAACTTTCTCTCTTCAGCATCCCATGCTGAAGTTGTTACATAAAAGACACAGTCACCTTCATGGAAATAATTGCATAGATAATAAAGGAAGTGGTTTAAATATATTCAGAATACAAACTCTACATTTTACCAGAGTTTCACTTGCAATTCTCTCCGTCTACAGATCTCAGAGCATCTTGCCAATGCAGTGCTTCAAGAATAAAAGGAGCTATTGTCAGGGACTCAGGTTACACACTGAGCCAACTCTGGAGTTGTAAATAAAACTTCTAGTCTAGATGCTGCCGCCACCTCTTCGTCTCATCCAGAATCTTTTAATCCCCACATATGTGCTCCAGAGTAGAGTTTGTGTATTTCAGTCTTGCTGCTTTATATCCCCGTAAGCCTATACAGAGAGAATATAAAAGTTTTGTCTTGAAAATTGAAACTCTTCAGAAAGTGGTTTAGAAGATGGTGCAAAGTTTGGAAAATGGCAGAGAAAAGCACAGGGAGTTTTGCTTTATAGCCAGCTTGTGGTGTTCAGGGGAAAACTGGTTATGCTGAAACTGCCATTTCATGGAATGTAGAAAAAGTTACCGTGTTCCCTCACTTATTGCTGGGGTTAGGTTCCAGGACCACCCGCAATAAGTGAAAATCCGCGAAGTAGGGACGTTATATTTATTTTAATATTTATACATTATTTTAGTAGTTATACACTATTTTAAGTCTTTATCAACCAATCATGTGTTGATAAATCGCCTTCTCCTACTCCCGTTGCCGCTTGTGCTCTTTTTTCTCCCTTTGGCTTCTCCTTCCTCCCTTCCTTAGGCTGTAAATTGTATTTTTTATGATTTGTAATAGTCTTTTAGAGTTTATTGAAAACCCGCAAAATAGCAAATCCGCGAAAAGTGAACCGTGAAGTAGTGAGGGAACACTGTACTCTGCACAAGGAAGCCTGTTGATTATCCCTGTTGTATGTGGAGAGTTGTGTCCCATGTTTGTTGTAGGATATTTCCCATAGTTGAAGTCCTGTCCTTCTTTGCTTCTTAGTTCTCAGTGACATCTGGAGAGGATATGCTGAAGTTAGCAAAAATAATGGCCATTTTCTGTTTCTCAAGCAAGCTGCCAGGAAAATCGAGCTCTCCAAAAGGACTTTCCTGGCACTGCAGATGGATTCCACAGCAAAACATGTACAGCTCCCCCAAAATCACAATTTATAACCTGAACAAGTAAAAAGATTTAGATCGCCACATTAATAGTGTAACCGTTTCCTTGTAATTTAAATTGACTAGTCAGCACGTTCGGCTGCAGGATGTCAATCATTGTTTTAGGCTGGAATTGGCAAGATTGCCTTTATGAATGGGCAAATATTTCAGATTGAGATCATGTAGTGGCTGCTGAGTCAGCATAGGGCAGCGGATGCTTGCCTCACTCCCAGTACATTAAATGGGGTTATGCCAACACAACAGTATGGGCTGTGCTGTTACACAGCACAGTGACTATATGCAGCATTATTCTAATCCCAAACAGGTTTTTTTTCTTGAGAACACTGGGGCTTATTTCAGGTAATAGTTATTCTTACACATGTATTATCCATGTTGAATTGAGCTCTGGGAACTAGCTTTTAATACTGCCTAACTGCTTTTAATAGCTATTTCAATATATCTAGAAAGCTCAAAAGTTACAGCTATAACCTTTGGATTTTCTCTGTTGGCTTTATATTTTAACGCCTATCCTTAAACACTTTGGGGTTGGATTCAGAGGCGCTAGTATGTGAAACAGCATTAAAAATAGGTCACACAACATCCTAAATGAATGAGGATTATGCTCATGGTAGGGTTTGAAAACTGTAATAAAAGATTTTAAGCAATTTTGGGCAAAATTTACAAAGCACTTAATAGAGTTCATTTAGATGTAATATTATATGGACTAAGATGGTACCTTTGGAAAGAAGGGTACCATATATAAAGCAATGAGTGTTTTTTTTCTATAAAGCAAGGAATGTGGTGTCTTTAACTGTCTCTTCAACCCCAAGTAGTCCGCTAGTGGTAAGTGTTTATGAGAGCTGAAATCCTCAAATTCCTGTGAGGGCAAAGGTTCCCTCCTTCTATAAAAGATCCCCAGCCAAGCTAGTTCTTAAATAACTTTACTTCTCAAACTATTGAAGAAGACATTCTGAATGCTGAATAAGGAAATAAGTGGCAACAGAAATTTCAAGATGGAATACCTTTGTTCTATATTCTAGATAGCTGGATTTAGCAGAGTGACCAAGAAAGGAGGTGTGTGCCAGGAGAAAGTTCTCAGTTCAAAGCTCTGGGATAATTGAAACACAACCTACAACTCTTCTAAGTACTATTATTTGTTCCAAACATCTTGAATTAACAGGAGAAATAACATTTTGATCGAGTTATTTCATCTAGGTGGTTATGGTAGGAAAAGGTCCCTATAGTTTCTGTTATCTCAAGTCAACTCTCATGGTGTGTGAAAGCCCAGTTTGGGCAGCAAAATCTTTACAGCCAAAGACTTTTCACAGCATGATGTTCCTGAAGCTTTAAGATCTAAAAGTATCTCTAAAAGACCCATGGAGCTTAATGCTTAGGTTTGGACTGGCATGCAAGCTGGCTATCATGTAGCAACAAGTCACGTTCCTTTGCTCCCTGGCCAACGTTTTGGATAGCCTCTGCTGTTGACATTAAATTGGTTGAACTGAGCATGCTTGAAAGAACAGGGCTATGTAAACACAGGAGCTAGAAACTGCAGTCTGACTACATGGTGCTCATAATTTCTCATTGTCCCTCATGCTGTTTTATTGTAAATGTTGACTTTCTAGTTAGTGGAAATGTATTTGTTTGACATTGCTGTTATTTATTTACTTACATATTTTCTTGCCATTGTGCATCTGTGCCTTCAAGTTGGCTATTGACTTATGGCAACACCATGAATTTAAAGGGTTTTCTTAGGGAAGAACTACTCAGATGCTTTTGCATGTAATACCTATAGCGTTGGTATTATATGTCTTTTAATTAACTAACCCTTATACCGACCGTTTTGTGGGGTTTATTTTGCTACATTTATTCGTAGGAGGTTGGTCTTTGCCTCCCTCTGAATATAGCCTAAAGCACCTGGTATTCTCTGGCGACTTTCCTTCCAAATAGTACCCAGGCCTGACCCTGATTAGCTTCTGAGATTAGGCAGGATCTGATGCCTTCAGTCTATTTAGGCAGCAGTGTTAAGGTTACTAAGAGAATGATCTGCATTATGTCAGGTGTCTTTTCCTGCACTGACTCTAACAGACATGGTAAAGGAAGTACAGCTTCACTAATGTTTATCAGGGTGACGTCACTGTTTAGCAAGGTTAAGGGAAGGCAGGCTCCTGTGGTGTAAGGTTGCAGAGGTCATATTTGCCACGTGGAAGGAGTTCACGCTATCAGTTCGGTTTGTCTGTAAAAGATATCCTCTTCATAATCCAGTTTAAAGGATTGAATGACGTTTAAAATTAAGATGCTTCCTGGCTGTGCGAAGGCCGCATGGGAGGTTTTTGGAACGGGGAAGCATATGGAAGTGGGTTGAAAAGGGAAGACACAGTACACTTTGAGACCAGACTGTTCTGCCATCCAAAATAGAACAGCACCATTTAAATGTATTGCAGTGCAGTTAGATTCAAGAGGATTTAATGCCTCCCCTGCATTTGTACCCTTTTCAGTAATTTTCTCTGTGTACTTTGAGCAGATAGGACAGCTCCTTGAATAGGTAACTTGTTAATTTGTGACTTTAAAACCAATAGTTATATTCCTAGTAATAGTTTTATCTAGTCTGGTCTATACAATTCTTATTCTAATAGTTTGATTTAAATACTGACTAGCATCTTTCTCAGTAGGGGAGAATGCTTATGTATTCTTGGTCAAAGCTCTCATTTTTCTTGCAAGAATAAGCTAGTACATTACTTGTCTGCTCTGATTATTGTCAGTCTGCATAGCTAATGTGTTTATGTAATGTTGATTTTTATGTCTGTTTTCTCTTTTCTTTTTATTGTTTAAAGATTACAAGAAGACCCACCTGTGGGGGTCAGTGGTGCACCATCTGAAAATAATATAATGCAATGGAATGCTGTTATATTTGGGTAAGCGAGGAAGGAAGATTTATATATTCTGGGTACATTATTTTCTGATAGACTTCTAGAAATGCTATATAAGAATACTAAAACAATTGAACACACCTTGGTGGAAGTATTAATAAGTACAATGGTTCCTTGGTATCCTCTGGGATTTTGTTCCAGGAGGACGCCTGTGAGTACCAAAATCCATAGATACTCAGGTCTCATAATATACAATGATGTAATAAAATGGTGTCCTTTACATGAAATTGCAAAATCAGAGTCGGCATCTGGGATTTTATTTATTGATTTTTGGTATGTGTGGAATATTTTCAGCCCTGGGATGGTTGAATCCATTGATTCAGAGTCAAATTCAAATCCTCAGTTCCCAAAGTCATCTGTGTAACAATGCAGCATGGAACATAAGGGCTTCTTTTATTTTAAGGATTGTTTTGACTTTAAATGTAAATGTGCAAGCAAAAAAACCTTTTATTAAACGTGGAACACTCTACTGTCAAAAATATTTCATGCTGGCAGCAGTAGGCCAGGATCCTGAGCAGCATGTTTACAGCATGACTACATACATACTCATTTATGCTTGGTCATACTGTTACACAAGTGATTGTACAAGATAAATCTCAATCCAGCCATTCCTCCGGTATAACTGCTTAGAGTTAATAACACCTCTTACTTAAATTTCACGTTTATGTAAATTAGGGAAAGCACAATGCCAATATGATTATCCATTTCTGCAAATGTGTTCCAGATTTTTTTTACTGGGACTGAGAAAATGCAACAGCCGCTTGTCAGAGTAGGAATCATGCCAGCATAATAAATCCACAGCAGCAGTCTGGCCTTTGAAAATCCAGTGGCTGTATTAACATGCAGAACTCTAGTTTGAGACAGATTTTTTTCATAGAAAATGCAGTGAGATCTTTAAAGTTGGTTCCAGATCTGTCTTCAGGAATGTATACTACAGTTTTATGAGAACCTAAATTGTAGCAAAACAGGAGTTCTGTTTTGATTCACCTACATTAAAGGAGCTGTTTTATAAAGCTCTTGTCTTCTTTTTCCAGGCCAGAAGGCACTCCCTTTGAAGATGGTAAGTACTTTAATGTTCCTTGCATTTTTTCTAACACAGAAATAATTGATTACATTGGCTTCCAATACCCACATTTGATAACAGTTTATGAGAAACTAGAAAACAACAGCCAAAGGTCTATCTATCATAAATATATACAAATGTTATTTTTCTCAACAATATAAATCAGGGATGGAGGAAGTGCGTTGCTCCAGATGTCTTGGTTTACACCTTGTTTTGTCACCCCTTACCATTGGTTATGTGGCTAAGGATTTTTAGGAATTCTAATCTGACAATATCTGGAAGGACATATATTTCCTATTCCTACTTGTCACATTCAAAAACATATATGGGCAAAAGTACATGGACTTAAATTTAAATATTTAAACATTTGTGTTCACATGCCTTCAATTTGCCTCTTGATTAATTGCAACCCCATGAATTTCATAAGGTTTTTTAAGGCAAGGAATATTTAGAGGTGGTTTTGCCAATTCCTTCCTCTAAAACATAGCCTGATTTTCCATGGCGATCTCCCATCCAAGTACTGACTCTGATTAGCCTCCAAGATCAGATATGATCTGATCTCTTTAGGGCAGTGGATCTCAACCTGTGGGTCCCCAGGTGTTTTGGCCTACAACTCCCAGAAATCCAAGCCAGTTTACCAGCTGTTAGGATTTCTGGGAGTTGAAGGCCAAAATATCTGGGGACCCACAGGTTGAGAACCACTGCTTTCGGGTGTTTAGGTCAGATGCCAACAACAATACTAAAGTGTAAATGAAGCCCCAAATCAATAGGCCTTGCATCAGTGTTATAAATGGGATTGCATATGACTGATTGCATGCAGGACTACAGCCCAAGTTCTGATAATTATGATCATTGGTCAAGAAGATTTCGGAGACCGTTTCTGAGATTTCTGTTTTCAGTGAGAATAACATATTGGCCAAAAGGACATCCTTCAACAAAAGGCTGGGATCCAAAAAGCCACAAGGCCAGTCATGCATATTCAGTCATGCTTTTGACCTGCCTATCTTAAACAGAAATCTGCTACATGACAAATTCCTTCCATCTCCCCCAGTTTTATTGGTTCTGCCAAAGTTTTGAACACCCCTTAAAGTAGTAGCTCTTTGGATCTTGGCCACAGTTTCCATCAAGGCACTCAAGACAGGGAACAGTGCGGTCACATGTTGCTGTTGAGATAGGCAGGCTTTGTTGTCTTCCAAAGCTGAATTAACCAGTATTCAATTGGATTGTCAAAAGAATAGGCAATGAGCGGTAGAGAGAAAAAGAGAGAATGAAGAATATCCATGCCTAAAACCAAACTTTCAGTCTCACAATCATAAGTTGTATTCAACAGAGCCCTACATATTGAGGATGGAGTGGGGGGTGGGTGGGGTTGAAGGGAAAGTTTACATGTCTTAAAACATTCCATTGTATTTGTGTGTTTTTACGTGTCGATCTTCATCCAAAGCACATGATCCTGAATCATCTTTTGATATCTGAAAATAAAAGCAGCTGGAAATTCTCTTGAACTTAACTGTATATAAAGCTGTCCTGCTGAAAATAATCATAGCAGAGTGTGGGAAAGTTCTGGCAGGGCTTAAACAGACTACTTTAGCCACCCATTTTTCATGCTTGAGTGCTGTGTCTTGTAGGACTATTTTTTAAAAGCAGAAAGTCTGCTTTGTTAAAAGCAGTTCAGTTTTTTCTGTTATTTTAAAATATCTATATGCATAATTAATAAAATTAGATTCAAGGAGTGGAAATGCTTTTTAAAGACAAAGATATAATTGTTCTTTAAAAGTTAAAGTCTAACCATTTAAGCAGTTATAAATATCTGAGTCCTACAAAAGCAGTGGGTATCTTATAATATATAAATCCCAGTAAATTTATAGTTCAGACTGCTTAAATTTGTATTTTTCTTATTCTTGTCACTTACGGTATGTGGTAAGGAAATACATTTTTATTTTAAAAAGTTGGAAAACACTACTTACAGCGCTTGCTCGTTTTCTGTCTTTGTGCACACAAGTAGGTGTGTGTTTGTGTTGCAAATGGGGTTTTCCCAAATAGTTGATAGTATTATATTACAAATAATGTTATTTAGGATACCTCTTTTCATGTCAGCATGTACCAAAAGGCAAGCAAGATAGCCCCACTCCTCCACACCTGAAGACTGAATTTCTGAAGAGGAGAGATGTTTCTACAAGTACAGGCTGTCCGAGTTACAAACATATGACTTAAAAATGACTCATAGCTAAGAACAGAAGTTATTATTTCGTATCAGGAGCAACCGGAGTTGCTTCTGGAGTGAGAGAATTGGCCGTCTGCAAGGACGTTGCCCAGGGGACGCCTGGATGTTTTTGATGTTTTACCATCCTTGTGGGAGGCTTCTCTCATGTCCCCGCATGGAGCTGGAGCTGATAGAGGGAGCTCATCCGCACTCTCCCCAGGTGGGATTCGAACCTGGCAGCTTTCAGGTCAGCAACCCAACCTTCAAGTTACGAGGCTTTTATCCCCTTGGCCACCAGGGGCTCCAAGAACAGAAGTGAGACAACAGAAAGTGAGAGAAATTATCCCCTAGGAATGGAAATTCACTCCTGAAAGAGTTATCATGGGGAAAAGGTGTCTCAGCTGAAGCTTTATCACCAATTCTTGTTTTCATAACAAGCCAAAATTTTCAAATCTAGAGACAAAATGAGGTCAGATTTTCTGAACAGGGGCACAGATATCAAAATAAACACCACAGGGGGTTAACCCTTCCCTATGCTATCCAAAGCTTATGTTTATGTGTGTGTGTGTGTGTGTGTGTGTATTTGGCCGAGTTACACTTTAAAAATGTACCTGTTCCGACGTACATACAAATTCAACTTAAGAACAAACCTACAGAACCTATCTTATTCATAACTTTAGGACTGCCTGTAGAAGCTCTCTGTGTGATTTGAAGTGGAGCATTGTCACTAATAGGGGAGGCTCTTTTCTTTAGAAAGTTAGTCTCTGTGGAAATATTCAAAGGGCAGGTCTAGCTTATTCCCTCTATGACGACACATGAAGGGGGAATACTTGGATATAGCAGTAGTGAGAAATTCATGTGTAGATCAGGCACATGTGTGAGTGAGAGAAAAAGTCACAGAGAGAGATCTCAGGCACAGGTTTCAATCTTGCTTTCTACACAAAAATAGGTTCAATACAAGAAACACAGACTGTGTAGGAGGGGGAGAGACTATTCATCAGATTAGTTAGCAATAAATGCAGTATTTCAATTCTTAAAGCACTTTAATGCCTCTTGAACTGCACTTGGATTTATTCATAACACTATTATAGGTTTCTAAGCCCTTAGAAATTCCATAGGAATATACCTTATTAATGCAACTATTTTTAGTGCTGTTGATAGTTGAGTACTTGCCCTGTGGTGTAGTTTTTGTTCCAAATTCTCTTAAGTGGCTGCTGATTTTATTCTCTATTAATAGATATGTACTGCCGTTTTTATCAGTATTTGAAATAAAAAATACTTTGCTTAACGCTGGTTTTAGAGTAATAGACCCTCATACTGATTAGAATATTTTCTGAGGGAAAATGTTTAATTTAGAAATGTACTGTATGACTACAGGTTGCCTCAAAGTATTTTGATACGGCAAGATACAAATACCAGTATATTCAAAATGTAAAATACCATGTTTTGGCTCTTAAAATGAGTGTCATGTACATGATTTCTACCTTTATTTCTCCCCTCCCCTTATTTTTTATGCAGGTACTTTTAAGCTAATAATAGAATTTTCAGAAGAATATCCAAATAAACCTCCAACTGTTAGGTTTTTATCAAAAATGTTTCATCCCAATGGTAAGTATATATCTTAATATCTTTACCCTGCAATATCTTAGTATCCTTATTGTTTGCTGAAGAGAATCTGTTTAGCTCAAATTCTTTATTGCCCATGAACTATGCTTGGTGATTGTTGTTTTATTTCTAAAGGGTCTCATATATTTAGAGGTGGTATAGGTCGTAAAAAGAGCCACTAAGCCTAAAGGCTCTAGTATGAAGAAAGACCGAAAAAGCTTAAAATTACTGCTTTGTGCAAAAAAACAAAAAAGAGCACACACTGTTATGACGCACATTTATTTTCTCACTGGTGTGGAATGATATAAAGATAGTCCTCCTTCCTGTAAATTGCTGCAAATTGAAAGAAATTGATCACATAAGTCTAATAATGTTAATTATAAATAATCAGATGCAATCTGTATGTGATCTTCTTCATGGGGACTACATAAATGGTGAAGCTTGTTTTCCTGATTTATGCTGCCAATTGCGGGCTGCCATATTCATGAAAACGTATAAAAGAAGTAAAGTCTTCTTAGAAATAAATTGTGTGCCCTTCATAGTTCAAAACAAAGCCTATTGAGTTCTTAGTTTGCACAGATTGCTGGACTACTTAACATAAATTGAAATATTGAACTTGTGGAAAAATATATTACTGTCTTTCCAGTGTTTGAACAAAATAAAGTTGAAATAACCGTAATTTAATTCTAAAAACTTTTATTTTAGTATATGCAGATGGTAGCATATGTTTAGATATCCTTCAGAATCGCTGGAGTCCAACATATGATGTCTCATCTATTTTAACCTCAATTCAGGTAACTTTCTTAAATAACATAAATCTACTTTTCCCCCAAAGCAAAGAGCAGTTGACAGTTCTGTCTTCAGCAGCGTGCTATAGTGAATAGTTTGAACTGTTTGTATTCACCAGGTAACACTGTAGAAAGGCCAGTCTGTTTCATAACCCTCATTTTGTTATGATAGATGTAGAGCATAGCACACTACTTTTGATAGGAAATTAGTTACAGTCTAAAGAGAGCTAGTGTGATGCAGCGGTTTGAGTGTTAGATTAGGACTCTGGCAGACCAGGGTTTGAATCCCCACTCAACCATAGAAACCACTGGTTGACCTTAGGTACATGACTTGAAGGTACACAACAACTGAGTTTAAATCCAAAATAGTTAGATATCTTATAGATAGAAATCAGCAGGATTAAGTATTCCTAATGCTGCATAGGATTGAAGCTGCTTTTTGAAACATAGCCTCTCAAAAGTTGTTAGTTGTCATTTTTAAAAGCACAATTTTTCAAAAGTATATGTGCTGCGCTGCTTCTAAAGTGTGTTTGGGGTGAGTAGTGTCAGGATATGTAGCTAAGGTACATGAGGCAAGTACATTTTGGTCCTTATTTCTAACATCAGGGCACCTTCTAGCTAAAATTGATTAGTGTTGTATGCTTTTTTCCTCTTTTGCTGATAAAGCTAATGGATATTTCTCTGCTTTTCTCCCCTTCCTTGGCTTCTCACCCTCTAGTCACTGCTTGACGAACCTAATCCAAATAGTCCTGCCAATAGTCAGGCTGCACAGCTTTATCAGGAAAACAAACGTGAATATGAAAAAAGAGTTTCTGCTATTGTTGAACAAAGTTGGAATGATTCATAAGAAATGACTACTTCATTAACCGGCATCCTCATAATCATCATGTACAATTTAACTTGCGATAGGAAATGCTCCCGGAACTTCTCAAGTGCCACGTTTGACTTGCATACAGGTGTATTTGCAAAAATAAGCCCTTCAGTTTCAAAACTCTACAAGCTTGTGTACCTTGATTAATGTACTTTTTATTGCATGTTATGACCTAAGTTATTGCTACATAAATTTGTAATATATCCTGTTTGTATTTTTTTCAAAGTGTATAATGTTGGTGTGAAGTTTTCATGACAGAATATACATATTTTGTAAATCTGTACTTTTTTCAAAATATTGAATGCCTTATTTTTGAATTCTTTAGATTTTTAAATTGGACAAAAATCACTTAACAGAGTTTTATATAAAAATATTTCATGTAAAGCTGAAATACATAACCTCAGTGCAAGACATTTTTTCTGTCACTTCTTTCAGTTTTTCTTTCCATGGCCTCACAGAACCCTTGCATGCACACTTACTATAAAATGCACCTCCAGATAGTGAGATGCTCTTTTGCGCATGCAATCTGAAATTCTGCTCAGGTAACAGATTTTTTTTTCTGGGGATAAAGTAACCATACTCTTATCAACACTTCCCAATAGTGAAATAGTTAGTACACGGATATCCATGACTGATGTGGGTTTTTGTGGGGGCTGTTTACATTTGTCCTATATTTTTGTCAGAGTTGTACAAAGTAGAGTAAGGTGAGAGAGTATGTTTGAGTAGCAATATTGACCAGACCTAACACAGTAGCTGCTATTGTCACAGCAGAACTAGTGAGTAAAATGCAAAGTCCCACTGTTGCATAATCGATTTAGAGAAGATGCAGAATATCCACACAACGTTGAGCTTGAAAATCTCGTCAGCCCTCCACATTTGTAGGTTTTACCTTTGCGGATTTGATTAAAATGTTATTTCTAGGAATCTCTAGGTCATCCAGTATATTGCTATGGTCAACCTGCCATTTTTTTCATTTTTGTGGAAGTCCTGTCCACAAAAGGGTGACTGTAGCTTTAAATTCCAAAGGATATGAAGAAAAACTCTTCAGCCTTAATGATAACAGCTTTTTGTTGAGTTTGAACTACATTACTTGACAAAATACTTTCCCCTTTTCTCGTTGAGATGAGTACTATTTGAATCTTTCATCTAAAATATTTTAAGGAATTCATAGTCATTGGTGATTATAGGAAAAACTGCATGAGAAGCCTGAGAACTGGGAGGACTAAATCTTGATTTAAAGCAATCCCCATCCTAGATTTAGTAATGTTGAAACAATTAAATATTTCTTTTTCTCCTATAAGGTTGAAAACATTCATGACAGACAAAGTCCTGGCATTCCAAGTCACTTCAAATACTATAAAACATCCAGAATTTACCTGTGTGTGTATATATAAAACACTCCTGTAGACCTTATTGGCACTCCTCTTCATTAGGCAAAACCACTACCTAGAAATCATAATCAGACTAGAAAGTGAAGGTTTGGTGCCAGATCATTAGAACTATTTGCATAAACAGTTCATTCAGTATCCTTGTGACTGCCTGTGTGATCTTTGGATCTATGGCTGAGGTCATATTGCATATTTATAAATAGTCTTGATGTACTGATATCAGAATACATGTTACTATAACAATTTCATTAGCAAGTGCACCAGGTCATTTGAGGCCTGCCTTCGCCAAAGGAGAGAGAACCACTTTCTAGATTGGCAGACTAGATGAATTTCAAAGTTAATCACTCAGAAAAATGGGAATATTACCAAATCCCAAAGGCCAATATCATTTTTGTGTGAAGCTTTAAGAACAAGGTGCCATTACATAAGTGTTCATTTGTTTAGGGGACATTCTCATATTCTTTCAAAATAATAAATGAAAATGATAAAATTCAAATAGTGGATGTTAAACAACCAACATTGGATAATTCTTCAGAATTAACTGGTGCAGTTTAACTGGATACATTAGTCGCCAGTAGTATTGTAAAATAATGACTTATAAGAACAAGAGTACAAGTGGCTGATCTTTTTTAAAATACAAATATATGGTATATATTGCTAAGTTGGACCACTTTTCCTTTATTGCGCAAGTACTTGCTCTAAGATTAATCTTAAAAGGCTGTTTGCAGAGTGTTAAAAGAAAGGCAGCTGAGAGGAAATTTTGCTTTGCAGCTAAATTGGACTTCCTTGTCTTGGCAGCTCCAATCGATAGGGGGCAACAAAGTCCACCCACTTCTTTCCAGAGGAAAGGGAAAGCAGCTATGATATTTCCCCTACCAACCTTGGATGAAACTGATCTGATAGCATGTGATAGGCAAGCAAGGTAATCTGAACTAGTACAAAGCAACTTTCTGTTTTGCTGGAACTTTCCACAATGAAACTTCTGTTAGAAGCAGATAGGGAAAACCACTTCACTGCTTATTTTTATTTATAACATATATTACTTACGGTATCTGCTTTTTGAGATCAACCTAGTCTATAGATAGTAATTTCCATAAATGAATTATAAAAATCACCAGTTTTTAAAAAGGCTGTGTTGGTGTTTTCAAATACATTGCAACTTGTACCCTCAGTTCGCTACTGACAATAAATAATAAAATAAAAAATAAAATAACCAATTTAAAAATAAGCTTGTTAAAATAATATAAAACAGTAACTCTAGATGGTATGACTGATAGAGAAATAAATGGGCCCTAGAGCAAATAAAGCCTGAACTCCCACTAAAAGCCAAGGTAATTACACTGAGACTGTCACACTTTGGCCAGATCACAAGAAGACAAGGCTCACAAGAAAAGACAATGCTGGTAAAGTTTAAAGCAGCAGGAGAAGAGGAAAACCACATTACAGATTGATAGGTTCAATCAAAGAAGCCACCACCCTGAATCTACAAGACCTCAGGTAGGCAGCTGATGATCAGATGAGTTGAAGGTCAACAATTCACATATGTGGCAGCGGAATATGCAACACACCCTTTCATTATAAGAGAATACAGTTGTGTTCTTGTTTATTCGTTCAGTCGCTTTGGACTCTTCGTGACCTCATGGACCAGCCCATGTAAAAGTTTCCTGTCGGCCATCACTGCCCCCAGTTCCTTCAAGGCCAAGCCAGTCACTTCAGGGATACCATCCATCCATCTTGTCCTTGGTCGGCCTCTCTTCCTTTTTCCTTCCATTTTCCCCAGCATCATGATCTTTTCCAAGCTTTCCTGTCTTCTCATGTTGTGGCCAAAGTATTTTATCTTTACCTCTAATATCCTTCCCTCCAGTGAGCAGCCAGGCATTCTTTCCTGGAGTATGTACTGGTTGGATCTTCTTGCGAGCTGTGTTCTTACAAGTAGCCATAGAAGGTGCTCATTGTGTATTTTGATGAAAAGGATTCCATATGGTAAATCCCACCACTGAGAAAGCCCTTTCTATAGTGGTCACTGATCTCAGTGATGTTGGTTTCAGGGCCAGAAGTAAGACCTTTGCAAAGATTTATATGACTGCACATCAAATTTCGAATTATCTGCATACAAAACATCTGGGAACCCCGGGCTGAGAACCACTGATGTAGGTCATAGCCAGATTACACAGAACCATCAGCAGGCTCAAGACCCTCAATTAAACAAGCTGTACCAAAGCAATGATTTGCCTGACCTTGAAGCAGATTTGACCACCCCTAACATGAATAGTATGAGAGCCAGTGTGATGAAGTGGTTTCTTATAGACTAGGACTTGGAAGACCAAGGTTTGAATTCCTCTTGGCTATGAAAACCCACAGGGTGACCTTAGTCAAGTCGCAGACTGTCAGCATCAGAGGAAGGGAAAGGCAATCCTTTCTGGCAAGAAAACTGACAGGATCACCATAAGTTGGGAACTAATTAAAGCCATAGAATAACTTTAATATATATCCAACAAGATGACAATATACCCTTGTGCAAAAACCTGGTTCCTGACAGTCCACTGCATCCAATAAAAAAATTATTGAGAGTTTGAGTTACCAAATTTGCCTAGAATGCATGAAGTGTTACTCAGTATAACCTATTGGATGTAGATTCACAGTATCACAGAATCAGAGAATTGGAAGAGACCTTGTGGGCCATCCAGTTCAACCTTCTGTTTTGCTGGAACTTTCCACAATGAAACTTCTGTTAGAAGCAGATAGGGAAAGCGTCCAGAGGAGGGCGACTAAAATGATTAAGGGTCTGGAGAACAAGCCCTATGAGGAGCGGCTTAAAGAGCTGGGCATGTTTAGCCTGCAGAAGAGAAGGCTGAGAGGAGACATGATAGCCATGTATAAATACGTGAAGGGAAGTCATAGGGAAGAGGGAGCAAGCTTGTTTTCTGCTGCCCTGGAGATTAGGACATGGAGCAATGGATTTAAACTACAGGAAAGGAGATTCCACCTGAACATCAGGAAGAACTTCCTCACTGTGAAAGCTGTTTGGCAGTGGAACTCTCTCCCCGGGGCCGTGGTGGAGGCTCCTTCCTTGGAGGCTTTTAATCAGAGGCTGGATGGCCATCTGTCGGGGGTGCTTTGAATGCGATTTCCTGCTTCTTAGCAGGGGGTTGGACTGGATGGCCCATGTGGTCTCTTCCAACTCTACTATTCTATGATTCTATGATTCTGCCAAGAAACATTCAAAACACCCCTGGCCAATGGCCAGGCTCTGCTTAAAAGCCTGCAAAGAAGGAGCCTCCACCACAGTCCGGGGCAGAGAATTCCAATGTTGGAACTCCAACTGACGCTCGGGTGCCAGAGCTAAGAGGGGGCCATGAAGAGACTTCCATCTTGTCTTTTTACATCAGCTGAGGCCCCTCCCACCATCTCCAACTGACGCTCGGGTGCCAGAGCTAAGAGGGGGCCA
Source organism: Anolis carolinensis (assembly GCF_035594765.1). NCBI lineage: Eukaryota > Metazoa > Chordata > Lepidosauria > Squamata > Anolidae > Anolis > Anolis carolinensis. The sequence goes on along the minus strand of NC_085842.1, from coordinate 105,779,517 downwards.
TGAAGAGACTTCCATCTTGTCTTTTTACATCAGCTGAGGCCCCTCCCACCATCTCTAACTGACGCTCGAGTGCCAGAGCTAAGAGGGGGCCATGAAGAGACTTCCATCTTGTCTTTTTACATCAGCTGAGGCCCCTCCCACCATCTCCAACTGACGCTCGGGTGCCAGAGCTAAGAGGGGGCCATGAAGAGACTTCCATCTTGTCTTTTTACATCAGCTGAGGCCCCTCCCACCATCTCCAACTGACGCTCGAGTGCCAGAGCTAAGAGGGGGCCATGAAGAGACTTCCATCTTGTCTTTTTACATCAGCGGAGGCCCCTCCCACCATCTCCAACTGACGCTCGGGTGCCAGAGCTAAGAGGGGGCCATGAAGAGACTTCCATCTTGTCTTTTTACATCAGCTGAGGCCCCTCCCACCATCTCCAACTGACGCTCGGGTGCCAGAGCTAAGAGGGGGCCATGAAGAGACTTCCATCTTGTCTTTTTACATCAGCTGAGGCCCCTCCCACCATCTCCAACTGACGCTCGAGTGCCAGAGCTAAGAGGGGGCCATGAAGAGACTTCCATCTTGTCTTTTTACATCAGCGGAGGCCCCTCCCACCATCTCCAACTGACGCTCGGGTGCCAGAGCTAAGAGGGGGCCATGAAGAGACTTCCATCTTGTCTTTTTACATCAGCGGAGGCCCCTCCCACCATCTCCAACTGACGCTCGGGTGCCAGAGCTAAGAGGGGGCCATGAAGAGACTTCCATCTTGTCTTTTTACATCAGCTGAGGCCCCTCCCACCATCTCCAACTGACGCTCGGGTGCCAGAGCTAAGAGGGGGCCATGAAGAGACTTCCATCTTGTCTTTTTACATCAGCTGAGGCCCCTCCCACCATCTCCAACTGACGCTCGAGTGCCAGAGCTAAGAGGGGGCCATGAAGAGACTTCCATCTTGTCTTTTTACATCAGCTGAGGCCCCTCCCACCATCTCCAACTGACGCTCGAGTGCCAGAGCTAAGAGGGGGCCATGAAGAGACTTCCATCTTGTCTTTTTACATCAGCTGAGGCCCCTCCCACCATCTCCAACTGACGCTCGGGTGCCAGAGCTAAGAGGGGGCCATGAAGAGACTTCCATCTTGTCTTTTTACATCAGCTGAGGCCCCTCCCACCATCTCCAACTGACGCTCGGGTGCCAGAGCTAAGAGGGGGCCATGAAGAGACTTCCATCTTGTCTTTTTACATCAGCTGAGGCCCCTCCCACCATCTCCAACTGACGCTCGGGTGCCAGAGCTAAGAGGGGGCCATGAAGAGACTTCCATCTTGTCTTTTTACATCAGCTGAGGCCCCTCCCACCATCTCCAACTGACGCTCGGGTGCCAGAGCTAAGAGGGGGCCATGAAGAGACTTCCATCTTGTCTTTTTACATCAGCTGAGGCCCCTCCCACCATCTCCAACTGACGCTCGAGTGCCAGAGCTAAGAGGGGGCCATGAAGAGACTTCCATCTTGTCTTTTTACATCAGCTGAGGCCCCTCCCACCATCTCCAACTGACGCTCGGGTGCCAGAGCTAAGAGGGGGCCATGAAGAGACTTCCATCTTGTCTTTTTACATCAGCTGAGGCCCCTCCCACCATCTCCAACTGACGCTCGGGTGCCAGAGCTAAGAGGGGGCCATGAAGAGACTTCCATCTTGTCTTTTTACATCAGCTGAGGCCCCTCCCACCATCTCCAACTGACGCTCGGGTGCCAGAGCTAAGAGGGGGCCATAAAGAGACTTCCATCTTGTCTTTTTACATCAGCTGAGGCCCCTCCCACCATCTCCAACTGACGCTCGGGTGCCAGAGCTAAGAGGGGGCCATGAAGAGACTTCCATCTTGTCTTTTTACATCAGCGGAGGCCCCTCCCACCATCTCCAACTGACGCTCGGGTGCCAGAGCTAAGAGGGGGCCATGAAGAGACTTCCATCTTGTCTTTTTACATCAGCTGAGGCCCCTCCCACCATCTCCAACTGACGCTCGAGTGCCAGAGCTAAGAGGGGGCCATGAAGAGACTTCCATCTTGTCTTTTTACATCAGCTGAGGCCCCTCCCACCATCTCCAACTGACGCTCGGGTGCCAGAGCTAAGAGGGGGCCATGAAGAGACTTCCATCTTGTCTTTTTACATCAGCGGAGGCCCCTCCCACCATCTCCAACTGACGCTCGGGTGCCAGAGCTAAGAGGGGGCCATGAAGAGACTTCCATCTTGTCTTTTTACATCAGCTGAGGCCCCTCCCACCATCTCCAACTGACGCTCGAGTGCCAGAGCTAAGAGGGGGCCATGAAGAGACTTCCATCTTGTCTTTTTACATCAGCTGAGGCCCCTCCCACCATCTCCAACTGACGCTCGGGTGCCAGAGCTAAGAGGGGGCCATGAAGAGACTTCCATCTTGTCTTTTTACATCAGCTGAGGCCCCTCCCACCATCTCCAACTGACGCTCGGGTGCCAGAGCTAAGAGGGGGCCATGAAGAGACTTCCATCTTGTCTTTTTACATCAGCTGAGGCCCCTCCCACCATCTCCAACTGACGCTCGAGTGCCAGAGCTAAGAGGGGGCCATGAAGAGACTTCCATCTTGTCTTTTTACATCAGCTGAGGCCCCTCCCACCATCTCCAACTGACGCTCGGGTGCCAGAGCTAAGAGGGGGCCATGAAGAGACTTCCATCTTGTCTTTTTACATCAGCTGAGGCCCCTCCCACCATCTCCAATTGACGCTCGGGTGCCAGAGCTAAGAGGGGGCCATGAAGAGACTTCCATCTTGTCTTTTTACATCAGCTGAGGCCCCTCCCACCATCTCCAACTGACGCTCGGGTGCCAGAGCTAAGAGGGGGCCATGAAGAGACTTCCATCTTGTCTTTTTACATCAGCTGAGGCCCCTCCCACCATCTCCAACTGACGCTCGGGTGCCAGAGCTAAGAGGGGGCCATGAAGAGACTTCCATCTTGTCTTTTTACATCAGCTAGAGGCCCCTATCCGCAATAACATGCTATGCTAGTTTTATATCTGGAGCAGAATGAAGAAGGCGGGGCCGGGAAGACATCTTTCCACCATGTCTCCTGTATCAATTTAATGATATAATGATATATAATAATATTATACTACACTAATATTATAATACATTGTATATACATGTAATATTAATAATAATATTATGATGTAATACAATGTAATAATAATTATAATTGACTATTATAATTGTATATTTATATTACATGCAATATTACTAATAATATTGTGATATAGTTGTATAATATAATGTATGTATATATACTTGTAAACCGCCCTGAGTCCCCTTCGGGGTGAGAAGGGCGGTATATAAATGTCGCAAATAAATAAATAAATAAATTCCAGGAACATACAAAATACAACATAATAAATGATATATAAAACCTACAACTAACAGTAGTAAATCTACACCTTCTAATAATAAAAAAAACTATGTATATTCCATAGCATTGAGCTATGACAATGTGTTTATTTATTTTGGGAATTTCTATGCCGCCTTTCTCTTAATGGACCCAAGGAGGCTCACATCAATAAAATAAGCAAAGTAACATAAAACATAAAACAAACTACAAACCCATAAAAGTTACATGGATGCTCTATCTCATCATTCAACTTGTAGGCAATAAAATTAAATCAAATACCTCTAAAAAAATCCATATATCCATAAAAGCCAGTGTGACGGCGCGAGTGGCGCCATCTATATGTCAAACTATAAGTTTCAAGATTTGAATTGTTGTATCATGCCTGATTTTGCCCTTACCCTGTAAATGTAGTTGGATTGGTTATTTATATCTGTCAATCAATGTTGTTTGTACCTGTTATATTGCTCACTCAGCAAAACTGTTTGGCTCCACCTCTTCCTGGAGTAGGACTGTGTTTCCTCCTTTTCATTCCACTCTATCGGATGGACGTGAAAGAGAGGCTTGGCTCTGAAAGCCCTTCAAAAGTTACCTCTCAGCACCAATTCTGAGGTTCTTACCCTTGGGACTCGCACTTCATGTTCAGGGCCAACCTGAACAACGTTGAGGAGTCCCAAGCGCCTTCACATCAGTCCTTTGGCAACAGAGGAAGACTCTTGTCTTCAGATATAGGTCATTGGACTGAGGCTGAGTTTGCTCCGGCATTCACAGCCAAAGAAAGAGGGATCTGGACAAGCTTCATGGACTTAAACAATCAAAGACTGTAATGTATATTTTCTTTTACCCCCTTTGTGAACAATAAACCCAGTTTTTGAGTTATCTACAGTGTTTTGGTCCTTGGGAGTTCCAGTTTCCCTAAAGGAGGGCAAGAAGCAATCCCCTGGGGAAAGATGTCACGTCCATGCCTCTTTCACTAAGAGTACAGCCCCAGGCGCGACGGCACAGCCAGGACTCAATAAAATTAATTTAAAACTTTCCGAACAGGAAAGTCTTCACTCCTTTTCTGAAAGACATCAGGGAGGGAGCTGCTCTGATTTCTTCCAGCAGCTCATCCCACAGCTTCAGTGCTGCTCCAGAAAAAATGCCTTGTCTAGCAATTTATAGCCATGGAGTATCCCTAGCTGAGTGGAGATGAAAGTCTCCTTACCAGATCTTAGTGGTCGGCCTGGTTTGTATCTTAGGGCATGGTGTCTCAAGTAGCCTGGACTGAAGCAGTGTAGGGCTTCATAGGTTAAACCAGCACCTGAAATTGTGCTTGGAAACAAATCAGCAGCCAGTAGAGCTGTTTCAGCAGTAGTATGCTCCCTGGAATCAGCTCCAGAGAGTTGACTTGGTATCAAACTACATTAATCAAACTTCAGTATAGATTCAGCCCTGGACTGCTTTGTTTAGCCATATTTGTCAGTTTTCTTATAGCTCTGACTGATGACTAATAGCTCAGAAAGTTTACTTTACAATCAGTTGAATATTTTTAATTCAAGTGAGAGAAAATGATTTTAGCTATTCACCTACCAGTCTTTCCCTCTTGCAACTGATTCCAAATAAGCACAATATCACATACCATATGAATTTGCACATTAATTTTATGAGTACAATGTATTTTTGCATGTCTGAGGCTACAGCACAGAAATAAAGGTGGAAAATATTTCCTTTTTCCTTTTACATCCACAAAATCAATTCTAGTGGGTTGAAAAAAACATCTGAAGCCATTTTTTGGCAACTCTGAGGACTGTAGTAGGAAACAGGGTGTGGAAGTTGCCTTTTGTGGGAAAATTAAAGGCCTATTATTTTAGGAAGTCCTAAGGCATTCATAAAAGAAATCCATCTAGGAAGGATATTGGGAATACTGCACAGCCATTCGGTTTTAGAGTATCTCACTCAAGTTGTTTCATAGCATAATATACTCAAATCAAGTATAACCAACTTTTCAGTAATAATGTAGGATTTATACTCCAGCCTCTTCTATGCACAAACCAACTAATGTACGAGGGTTGAATGAAAAGTAATGCCTCCACCTTTGTTACTTGGGTTTGGATGGGAATATTTTAATAAAACAAACAGAAATAATCCTTAGAATGTGCTCTTTAACTACCACTATTCACTTTCCCACATAATCACCAGACAATTGGATACATTCTTGTCAACAATGAACAAGTTTTCTGAAGCTGTCATGGAAGAAGTCGACACTGTTCCCTCAACCAGCGTCTCACAGTACCCATTGTGCACAGATCTTCCGATAGCCAAGCAAAGCAATGTGACCCACACCTTCTTGTGAAAAGCTGATTATGCTTGAAATTTCTGAGTGATATGACGATCATCCTGAATCAATCTGTCAACCTTTTGCTTGTGAAACTCGGTGGTTGCTGTCACAGGACGTCCAACTCTTTGTTTGTCACGCAAGTCAGATGTTCCCACCTCAACATCTTTAAACTTACTTGCCCAACAATGTACAGTACTCACATCAACACAAGCACCATAAACAGCTTGCATTCTCTGATGAATCTCCTTTGGGGTGACACCTTCTGCTGTCAAGAATTCAATGACTGTACGTTGCTTAAGTCACATTGACCGTCTGAGCAGGGTTCCATACTTTGCACTTTAACAACACAACCGTTCAATGCTAAGTCTTCTCGCCAAATGGAACTGTAGAGAAGTCTACTGAACAAGCCAATACCTGCCGCATACCAGTACTGCCATCTGTTGAGGAGTTACGAAAGTGGAGGCATTACTTTTCATTCAACCCTTGTAATACACTATTCAAAATATAACACTTTAAAAAAAAACCACCAAAATAACTATCGGTTAGAGCCATATGTAGCAGAGACCCTTTGAAAATAGTGATACTTAAATGTTGCACCTGTGATTTCAGATTTAACTATAAATATGTCTGGATCCAACATCTAGCAAGTATTTTTTAAATGCTCAACATTCATTTCAGTCGAAGTCATTGCCAAAAAAACCTTGTAAAAATTCATGGGGTTGTGATGAGTTTACAGGCAACTTGAAGACATGTGAATATGAAGTATATTTTAATGATTGGGATTTTTTTCAGATTTACTCCTCTTTCTTTAGCTTTTAATGTTCAGCACCTATTTTATAATATGCATTTTGTACAGAACATTAAGTGGAAAGTGACTCAGTTTATTTATCTTCTGAAAAGAAATGTTAATTGTCCTACTTTGAGTGATGTACAGATTCACTTTAGAGCAGGCAAAGGAGAAGAGACTATAAAATAGAAATACAGCCTCCTGCAACATTATTTTAACAATCTTCCCATATCTACTGCTCATATAATTAAGCATTCCATCCAAATATAGTCAGCATTCATCACCATAACCTAGTACAGCCTGTTATGGTATCAAGCTTCTAGGAAAAATCTGCATCCACCAATATTTGTTTCTCTTAACTATTAAAGATAAACTATTAAAACATGCATATTTAAACATGGGGCTCAAGGAAGGAGGGAGACAGTGTCATTATTTTAAATTTTTTTATTCATTTACTAAATTTAAGAATTATTACATTTGTTCCCATCATTCTTCTATTGCCTGACCTGAACATTTCAAGTACCCTACTTCTTAAATAAGCAGACCACCCAAATTCCACATAGAAAGGAAATCATCTCTATTTTATTTTTAAAGTGGCAGAGTTCACAAGGTGTAGCTTCTGTCTCTACCAGTTTCTCAAATTGTGCTCCTCCAGATGTTTTGGATTACAGCTACCACAATTCCTAACAGCTGGCAAGCTGGCTGGGATTTCTGGGAGTTGAAGTCCAAAACACCTGGTGGAGCAGAAATTGAGAAACACTGGTCTATACTAAATGAAATCAGGACCTAAAAGTATAAGCATGCCAGAAAAGTATCAGATGGGCAGTTAATGGGAGAAGGCGCCAACAACTGATATTGATAGATTAGTGAAGTGACCATATAAACCCAGAGGGAAACAAAGCAATAGGGCTGCTGATGCTGTCATTGTTTAACTATCTCAGTGAGAGAAAAAGGCAAGGCAGCAAAAGAAGCATTTGAGTGGCGTTACTGTGGTGAGGGAAATTCAATTAAACTCAAAGGATAGTGCTGCATATTCCAAAGTAATGTTTATTCTTTGGTATTCTAGCTGTTTTTTTCAAGAATGTCAGCAATATGCGAATTTCTACTGTCCCCAATTCCAAAAAGACAGACAACATACAAGTAGTTCCTCTTGAGCCTGAAAGGCAACCTGTAGTAGTAGATTTCCCCCCTGTACACTCAACATGTGCTTTGATATTGGGTCATCATACTTTCCACTATGTAAATGTTTCTAAAATATTGGGTCTTGAGTATTTTGGAGTTCAGTTGCTAGAAACTTCAAACAGCATGACAAGAAATCGGAGACTCTGACTTGAAGGCAAATAACATCTAGATAAACGAAAAAGGCCAAAAAAAAAAAAAAAAGATAACAGAGAACCCCTACTCTGTGTCTTACTGTTCTAGTATTGGCACTTGTCCCTACAACCTTCTCAGCTTCATGTAGGACCAAATAATGTCCTGTTGAGGGGTGATACTGTCACTCAGAGTGCAGGTGGTGTTGCTACTAGGTTCCCCTGTCTCTATTTTCCATGCATTCTCTTCTGCGGCGGAGTATAGATCCTCTCCATTAGCTCATCCTTCAAAATAAAAAGTAGGGTACTGGCCTTAATTTTTCTTCATATTATTGCCACCAACTGTTTTGATGTAGTATTTGCCGTCATCAGGCACTGCATCTAGCAACACCTCCACCATGCAATTGATGGTCTCCAACATGGCGGCAGATACATGAGGAATTGTCGAAAACTTGTAAATGGTGCAGGGCTCACTGCCCATCAGGCTTCTGTACATATACAGATTCCTTGTCCAACTGCCTCCTATGGCCTCTACCTCACAGTAGGAAGGCATGTTGTGTGCTCTGACTGCTCCAGAAGTTCACCGTGAAGTGTACCATATACCTCTCTCTCTGTTCTGACCAGCCAGGCCTTCCTCTTCTCTCCAGTTGTCTGGTATTTACATCTTACTAAACATGATAACCTACTGGATTCTTAAGATTCAGGAAAAACCAGTACACTCAACCATAGCCTTGTTTCTAGAAGGATTTTTAAGTATATGGCAGATTATCAATGAAGGAGGGAGATTTACAATTTTCTATAATCTAAACTGAAGGTATATGGATTCTTTAAAACCCTGTAAAATGAATATCCAAGGTAAGAAGTCATGTTTCTTGCAGTTCCCAGATGACAGTTGTCCATGTAAATGGATTTTATGGCATAATGAAAGTCTTTCCTCTCTTCCCTTTCATTATTGTTGGTTCTAAAAAAAATGATATAGGAAAAGTCAGTTTGAAAGGTCACATCTGGAATATGGAAGTTTTATATAAGATATTAAATATTTGCTTTACACTAAAAAAATATATCTAAAGTTTTCCATTTATACCCTATCTACAAATCCCAGTTTATTTATCCATTAGCTATTTGTTAAAAAGTAATTAAAATTAATAAAGTCCCATTATAGTCTGACTCACACAATCATTTAAGTCTACACAAGTTGAGAAAAAGAGAGTGCTATATTTTAGGAGCTACACAGTGTCAGGTCAGTTACATGTATACAGTGAACAGGATGGCAAAAAGTGAATTTGAACAGTTGAGTCATGTGCACAACCATTACAGTTTTTATATTAACAGTAAATTTTTACATGGCCTCAATAGCGGAGGTCAGCACAACCTACTCTTTCCTCTTGTGGCCAGTATATACTGCAACAGTTATGGTATGTCTATGGGACCCTGGATTCACTATTGTTACTCACTACAAGCAATACAATGCCTTCATTAAGGCTTTGTAATGCTAGCTATGTTATGTGGTCTTTATGCAATTTCCAAAACCTTTAAGCACACAAACATATGCTGGGTTTTGCTACCTTCATTATTTTAGGATAATAATAGTGTTTGCAGGGGCAGTTGTCCATAGTGTTTTGGCAAACTAGTGCTATGCATAACCAGAAAGGTTATTAAACTGCAATACAGTATTTGCCAGAGACTCCACATTCTGTGGGTAGTTAAACACTGAACAAGCAGAATGGAAAATTAGAGAGTTAGCAGAACTACAACTTAGAGCTATAAAGCAAGACGTAACTGAGATTTTGGGAAGCTCTGCTTCTGCTACATTGATTGTTTCCAGATTAGTTTAAAAACTAAGTTTGGTTTTAGTTTACAATGGGAA